>NC_064288.1:35985881-36233381 GCF_019186545.1 Solanum stenotomum
TTATTGGCCACCAAATAATTTGTGTGCTAGGAGATATGACCCTCCAAAGTAGACGCTCGAAAAAGGCTTCACTTGGAAATTTTGGATTTTGATACGGTTGCTCTAAAATTTGGGTTAGACCCATTTCCCACTCAATTTGACCCCCTAAACAAGAATATGAAGTCGGATTTTCAAAAAATGAAACGGATTTTGAGATATATGGAAATTACAATTATAGGTGTTTCCAAAGCACATTTTCGGGCATTTTTGGGGTCGTTTCATAGGATTTTTTCCCTAAATGTGACATCATAAAGTTATTGAGCATTATTACATTATTTTGGGAGTAGTATTCAACACCAAATCGGGTATGGATTCAGACAATCGAAACCCCATAATTGTGCCGGTAGTAGGATATGATTGTGTCATTGATTGGGGAAACTCCTCACTAAGCCCTTGCTATGGTCTTAGATATTGGATCCATTAGTTAGTTCATCCTATACTCTAACAAGTTATAAGATGACTGTAGATGTGTTTACTTGAATGTACAATTGTGGGTAGTATTCAATGTGATTATGGTTGTGTTGTATGTTGATGACCGAGAACGGGTACCACACCGATACATATATCTTTATTGGATAGCGTACCATGCTAGTACAAGTCTATCTATTAGATTGAATACCAAGTCGGTACATATATATTATTGAATCGGGTACCACACCGTTACATATATTTATTTAGATCGGATATCATGCCAGTACATATTATTAGTAATCGGAAACCATGTTGGTACATCAACAATAAGAATGGTTACCACATCGGTACACTAATAATTTACCTATGGGTTCCATGAGAGAAACATGGTCTCTTTTGGACATATCTCTGTTATAGTTGACTCCAAGTGAAGTAAACGGCTGAAAGTGTTGAGATGTACCACCAGCACAACAAAATTCCGCTCAGCATAATCATATTAGTTTATTCATACTTCTCTTATTTTTGGCATTTCCTGCACATGCCATTTAATCTTAACAGTCGGGAAACAGAAAGCAAGAAGGAATGATGCAAGTGCAGCTTTATGTTTATACTAACCATCAGTCGAAATCTCTGTAAATTTTAGAGTGTGTACATTTTCGACCTCTAAGAATTTGTTTGATTCTCCCTACTTCAAACTCGGATAAAAGTTACGGGAGAAGATTAACTGTGCACTCCTTTTAGCCAAATTGCAATTAAACTTAAGCTTATCCGAACGACAAAACCTCAACCATCTTGTACAACATTTCAAAATTAAAGGGCTGCACAAAGGTCTGGATTGTTCTTATAAGAGTTTAATTGCGAAATTCATTCAGATTGTGATTGTTACACAAATGCTTGTTTGACTGAGTACGACTTCAAGTTCACTTACACAATGAGGATAAGGATCTCTTTGCTTCCTTCTCGTACGGATGATTTTAAGAAGGTGTTGGTCTGAAGATATCGGCAAAGATAGACGTTATGCAATTGATACTTGTATGTGCGCATTATGAAGAGGCAGAAAGTTTACCTAGCCAAATATGGAAACAAGAAAACAGTGGCCTGAAGCTCTTATCATTTGTAAAATTCTTGGAAACATACCAAGAAAATCCGAACCTGCTCAAGTACTTGGCATAATGCAACTGCTTAAGTACATCTGAAATAAGTTAGTAGTGTAGATCATGAGGTTGCAATGGAGAACATATCATCAACAACATACCCAATGTTATCCAATAAATGAAGTTTGGAGAGGGTAGAGTGTACGCAAACCTTACCTCTACCTCGTAGAGATAGAGAGGTTGTTTACCATACACCCTCGACTTAAATAAAGCATAAATAGCAATGTGTTGCAAGAGAATCAAATTACGCTGGATCATTATTGAGCATATATGTAAAAATATTATTTTACCTGTTAATCTGCTAGCAATAGCAAAGTCTTTATCATGGATTGACATGCACAATGGACTGAGTACATAGTTCTTTCCTCATTAGCAAAAGAAAGAATACCTCGAATACATTTTTGTGGATCGATATTCCCTATCAGCGCACTAATTTCATTTTCCCCTCACTCAGAGAAGAGAAAAAGAGCTTCATCAAGAACTTAGATAACCTATCAAATCGAGTCCTTTCTTCCACTGGTTTCAACCCACTGATCGAGCTGTGAAATATGTATAGCCCTTGTAGACAATGAGCAGGAAGACCAAGATACTATTTTTCTTCAATTAAAGGAAAATGTTAAGAAGAAAAGAGTAATGGCTTTTGAACAAGGGGGAGATGGTGTTTTGAGGTATCAAGGTAGGTTGTGTGCACCAAGGGTGGATGAGATCCAAGAGAGGATCATGGAGGAAGCTCATAGATCAAGATATTCTATCCATACGGGTTCCACAAAGATGTATCTTGATATGAGAGAGGTCTATTGATTGAGTAATATGATGAAGGGCATTGTAGAGTTGGTTGCTAAGTGTCCGAATTGTCAACAAGTTAAAGTAGACCACCAAAGGCCCGGTGATATGACTCAGAATATAGAACTTCCAAAATGGAAGTGGGAGATTATCAATATGAATTTCATCACATGTTTACCACAGTCTGACAGACAGCATGATTATATTTGGGTGATTGTTGATAGAATGACTAAATCAGGCCAATTTATACCGGTAAAGACTACCAATTCAGTAGAAGATTATGCTAAGTTGTATATTCAAGAGGTAGTCAGAGGAGCACAATTTACTGCACAGTTTTGGAAGTCATTCCAGAAAGGCTTGGGTTCAAAGGTGAACTTGAGTACTGCTTTGGATCCTCAAATAGATGGTCAAGCAGCGCGAACTATTCAGACTTTAGAAGATATGTTAAAGTCTTGTGTGATTGATTTCAAAGGTAATGTGGATGATCACCTACCTCTCATTGAGTTTGCTTACAATAATAGTTACCATTCTAGCATCCAAATGGCTCCTTATGAAGCTCTTTATGGGAGAAAATGCATATCTCCTATTGGATGGTTTGAGGTTGGTGAAGCTAGGTTGATAGGACCAGACTTAGTTCATCAAGTTATGGAGAAGGTAAAAGTTATTCAAGAGAGGTTGAAAACAGTACAGAGTCGTTAGAAGTCATATACAAATGTTAGGAGAAGAGACTTAGAGTTTGAAGTAGATGATTGGGTTTACTTGAAAGTTTCACCCATGAAGGGTGTTATGAGATTTGTTAAGAAGGGGAAAGATAGTCTCTGATATAGTGGTCCTTACAGAATATCCAAGAGGATTGACAATGTAGCTTATGAGTTTGAGCTACCCCAAGAATTAACAGCGGTTTATCCGATATTTCATGTCTCCATGTTGAAAAAGTGCATGGGAGAACCTTCACTTATCATACTTACTGAAGATATTGGTATCAAGGATAGCTTATCATATGAGGATATTCCTGTTCAAATTTTAGATCGCAGGGTTCGCAAGTTGAGAACTAAAGAAGTAGCATCAGTCAAAGTTCTATGGAGAGATCAGTTTGTTGAGGAAGCTACTTGGGAAGCTGGGGAGGATATGAAGAAGACATACCCACATCTGTTCGAATCAAGAGAAGTTCCAAATTAAGGTACTAATCATTTCCTTAGCTTTTATTTTAAGTTTCCATGTTGCATTTAGATTTTGCTTGTTGGGTGTTTGAACTAGATGTTAGATGTTACACCCTTAGCCTACTAAGAGTAATCTCATTTGATGAAGAATGTTCCCTATGGGGTGATATTGTAACACCTTGCTAGTTGAAAGAACTAGAATTTGAAAGAAATATTTCTTTTGGAAATAATAAAAATTGGAAAGTTTGACAAGTTAAACTAAGTAGGAGTTTTGGATAAGATTTAAATGACCATAAATCCTAGATAAATTTGAGTCCTAGATAAATTTGAGTTAGGTGTTCTACAAGATACCTTAGGAAATATCTTTGAATTATCTTTCCAACGCCACTGAGTTTGCTCAATTTCGAGTTCATCTGAAGGAGATACGCCCATTTGAAGTCTGGTTGTCTAGATAAGGAAAGTCAAAACCAGATTTTAGAGAGGTATATTGGTCTTTTCATTACGTTTTTAGTAAATTATTTGGGGTCTAAACTGAGTTCTTTCAGTTTACGCAATTGAGAATTTTGCTAGGTCTTTGAGAGAAGAGAAAAGAGGAGGAAAAGAGAAGAAAAGTTCAAGACTCGTCATGTTCTTGCGATTTTGGTTGTGGATTTCGCCAAGGATTAAATACTATGAGGTATGTGAGACTTTCATAGTGTTGGATTCGTTCACCCACCCGTCAAATATGTTTATTTCAGTGTTAATTCCTACTAAAAAGGTTGAAAGTTTGATGTTCTTGATATGTGTTCGTGAATTTGGCTGAGAATGAGCAGTTCTTGAGATTACTGTGTCAAGTTATAGAGTTGTTTTGAGTTAGATTCTTGTGTACATTAACTAGGTATCTGAATCTAAAGAGAATTTGGGAAAAAGAATCGAATTTAGGCATATTGGGGTTGGAAAACTAAAAAGGAAAAAGTCGGGCAAATATGGGTACTAGGTGTGCGACTTCCTCAGGATTGGGGAATTCTTCTCCGCGTCGCGGAGCGGTCACAGACCCTTCTTCCTCAAAATTTATTTCGCAACCAAATATTCAAATGCATCTCCGCGTCACGGATTTGCTTCCAGACAGTGATTTCTTGATCGTTTCTCATGTTTAACTATCTAAAAACACTCCTAAACATCACGAGATATTTCCTACCACAAACCACAATCCTTGAATCCTTAAATTCAAATTCAAGGAAAGTTAAGAGCCAAGTCTAGAGAGTTCTTAGAGTCCTTTCAAAAAGTCGCTTGCAAATGCTTTAAACTTGTTTTAAGACTTGAGTTTTGAGGTAAGTAAGAGTAACAAATGAAGTTCATTTCCTCAAAAAGAGTATTTAGGAACTAAGTATTCCTAAAGAGTAAATGTTTTCATATTTAAACAAGAGAGGAAACACCGATTTCCAACAGAGCCTTTGAGCTAGTTTTTTGAGTAATTATCTCAAACCACAGAAAGAGTTCTCTTTTAAACATATGGGTTGAGTATTTTGGGAGTAGTATTGAGCACCGATGTGGGGACGAGTTCATAACAACTGAATGTCTCCATAAACCATGTAGCCAACGTGGGTAGAAAGGGTCATACTATTTAGACGATTCCTTTATGCTTTTTGGCATAGACTAGTGGATCCACTTAGTTGAGGCGATCTATATCTTGGCAAGTTATAGGATAGTTCTGGCAGCGTAGGCAATTAATTTTTTTTATATAGATATTCTATCCATAATTGGATTGTTTTATTTATATCTGCAACACAGTCTAAATCTAAAAAATCATGTTGTTCAGTTATTGATTTATGTGTCCATTTTTTATTTAATCTTTTATCCCATATAATTTTTTCTTTATCATATTGTTCATAGTTTGTATTATAATATTTTAAACTTTTTGGGTTTTTTATTCCTGATGTACTAGGTATCTCTGCATGTTTGTAGTCATGCGACTGACTTATAGCTTTAGAATTTTGTATCTCATTGTCCATTTCGGGGGTATGGAATTGGTAGTTGAGGAATTCATATTTTTGGTAGTGTGGTAGGTGAGGAATTTATCTTAAAGATTTTATTATAATATTCTTTTTTCAAGGGTCTTAGTCTTGATATTTCTTTAATATTATTTATGATATATTCTAGATATAACATATCTTGGGTTCTTAGTTACATATATAAATTTTCTTCCATTAATTGTTCTAATAGTTTTATATCTTCCATAGATTCTGTCCAATATTGTAAATATTCGTAGTTCATTTTAGTCAGAATTTATTTCTAAATCATACCATTCTATTCTTTCGAGGTCTAAATCATGTAGGTCTATTTCATACCATTGTTGGTTTAATATATCTTTTGCTTCGTTATCATTAAATATTTTTTCCCATATGATTCTTCTTAATTCAATTATTTTTATACCTTTAAGTATATATAAGATTAAAGTTTCATAGTTTTTTATTATTTCATCATGCATGTATGTAGTCATGTTCTTTATCATGCATGTTTTTATTTTCAATTATTCCTTCCTATCATATTCATAATTGATTAAATTCATATTAGATCATTATGAACTAGATTAACTGTTTATCATGTTCTCCTGTCACTACTAGCATCGTACTTTAGCGGATGCTTCCTTCTTATCAGCGCCTCAACTTTGTTTACTCCCCTAAACGGCCGCCTACTGGTTTTAACATTAGGATGACATAGTATAGAAATTTTCTCCCTGTTTCCAGTGTGCTAATAAACTAGAAATCATGATTCAAATAATTCTAATACATAATAACTAACATAAATTTATTCAATCATATATATGATATTCAGGAATATATGAAATTAGCTTCGCATGTTTGTCGAACAATATACCTTTGCCTCTTGCTTATCCATGATATCTGAGGGTTGCTCCATTATCTTAAGTAATTTAAATATTTGAGATAGTTTTTTTTCTTTTTTTATGAAAGTGCTCCGTTTATTCAAAGTTTGTCCTTTATGTTACATCTTCCTTCCTTTATATAGAAAGGAAATCCTATCTACTGTACTTACAAATTCTATCCTATCTTACATTAATTTACAATAATGCATAATAATGCACTACTTCATGACTTTCTTACATAGTACTATTTACTTTATGACTTTTTTACACTACCACACCTACCCACTTTAGACTTGCCTCTACCACACCTACCACTTTTAATATGCATCCTACATTGTTGACTAATTTACACTACACTTTCTAACAATAAGACTAATAATTTACAATAATAGTACTATTCACTCTTTGGCTTTTCAGAAAAGAGAAAGCCTTCACTTTACTTTATGTCACTATCTTCTTTACATCTTTTCTTCTTCATCCTTGTGCTCTCTTATCTTCTTGTCTTTTGTCTTCTTATCTCTTTGTCTATCTTGTTGCCACTTGCTCATCCTTTTTACTTACTTTAATAATGTACTACAAAATAATACATATTTTGTTTGTCTTTTTGGACATGTATTATCTTCTTTTTATCTCTTTGTCTTTTTCATCTTCTCTTTATTCGATTATTCTAGCTGGACATCTGGTATCACATTATCTTATCCGTTGCATTTTGAACATATATGATCTGGATATTTGTGTCCAATTAGCTTACAATATCTGGTTAATAATTCATTTGAGATGAGTCCCTTCTTTATTGCTCTGGTAATAGGTTGTTCCTCTGGTTTGAGTAGAGATAATATCCATTTTTGTACTTCGTCCATATCTGCTTGCTTTAGCTCCCTTGAGTTTGAATATATCATAAGTTGGTGTCGTGAATAATAACTCCATATTGCATTCCCATTTAGATAATTATTTGCTAGTTCTTGGATAATTGTTGACATACCAATTATTCTCTTATTAGCATAGAAACTTGGTATCTCAATTTCTTGTATCTCTGGTTGTTGTCCGATATCTTCTGGAATTATCATATCTCTGGTTAATCCTATTTTTACAACTTGTATTATTGGTTTTATTTCATCATATAGTATCTCTACACGGGGCCGCATAAAACTTTACATAAAATAGATTGCCTTTTGTTACTCTTTTATAGGTTATGAATGCTCTATGTATCTCTAGTATACCACTTAGTTCTTCTCCATCGTATGTATAAATTGTACTTAATAATCCATAGTTGTAACAGGTTTTGACTAGATTTGCTTTAGTTTTTGGTTGAGCTATCAGTTTATTGTACCCTTGTAATTTTTGGGTTAAATAATCTTGGGTCGATTTTTTAGTGGTGGTAGATCTGGAATTAAGATTCAAATATGTTTGGATTTTATGTATATTCCTAATATAGGTTTGTGTGATATGGTTATAAATTTTTTTGTCTTTGTTTAGGCTCTCTGCATACATTGAGGTTTGCGGTGATATAATCAATGGGTCTTTTGGTATTTTTGGTGTAAATGGTTTTCCAAACATTTTGTTTAGATTAGTGCTTGTATATTGTTTCCTAACTGTTTTGCTTGTACCTGCACCTACATTGAAACAATCATAATGGGTTTTTTGGAGTATCGCAACGTCTCCTTCTAGCTCTGGATGTTTAGTGTCTTCCGATTCACATATCTCTGCATGTTTATAGTCATGCGACTGACTTATAGCTTTAGACTTTAGTTTTTGTATCTCATTGTCCATACTATCCACTTTGATACAAAGTGTAGTAACGACTTGTATTATATCTTCAATTGTATTTTCTTTCTCAGTCTGAGTAGCTTTGTCTTGATAAGTAATCTGCAATAACATTCTTATCAGTTTTTATTACTTCAATAGTAAATGTAAAATTTAATATATTTAATACCAATCTCCTTATTTCTTTTGTCGTTACTGAATCTTGTATTTTTCTTGTTAGCCACCATTTTACTTGTGTGTTATATGTCCTTATAATAAATTTGTTATATACGATATATGGTTCAACTGATAATAAACATTTATATACTGAATATAATTATTTCTTGTTTATTTCCCATTTTATTTCTCTATTAGTAAATATTCCTGAATAATATCTACAATGATGTTCTAGTTTTTCTCCATCATACTCGTATTTTAAGATTCCTCCATAACTTTTTTCACTGGCGTCTGATTCTACTATATAAGTAAATTTTTTTTTTCATCCGGAAAATATAGTTTAGGTAGGTTCTTACATAATAGTTTTACTTTTTGTATTTGTGTTTGGTCTTTTCTATCAAACTGGTATTCTATGTCTTTCTTTAATTTTTTTTGTAATGATTTTAAATTCTCTATTAATTTTGGTATGTATTCTCTTACTTGGTTTACTAGTCCTAGAAATGATTGTAATTTCTTTTTCGTATCTAGTTGTTCATTTGAGTTAATTATTTTTTGTACTATATGTGTTTGCATTTTTATTCCATTTTTATCTATTTGTATTCCTAAGAATTCTATTTGCTTTTTCATTATGTATGCTTTCTTTTTACTTAGACTTATGCCTAACTATTCTATAATATGTATAAATTTTTCTAATAATCTTATATGTTCATCTTGTGTTTTGGAATATAGTAATATATCATCAATATATACTACACAATTTTTTAGTTGTTTAAAAGAGTTATCCATAAAGTGTTGATATCTACCTGGTGCATTTTTATATCCAAATGGTAATACATTTCATTCATAAAATCCTTGTGGTACTGTAAAGGCTATAAGTTTTTTAGATTCCTCTTCTAACTTTAAGTGGTAAAATCCTGATTTGCACTCAAATTTACTAAAGTAATTATATCCTTGTATTTGTCTTATCTTTAATATTTTATTTGGTATTAGGTAATTATATGTTTTAGGTTTTGTATTTAAATTTCTATAATCAATAATCATTCTACTTTTTCCTCTTTTTTGTTCACTATGTTTATTTACTATAAATGCTGGGCTTGTATGCTTGCTATTGCTTTCTTGTATATACCCTTTATCTAGTAATTCACTTATATGTATCTTAAATTCTGTTAAATCATTAAAATTATATTTTAATGGTTTTTGGGTTATTATACTATTATTATCAATTAACTCAATTTTTACTTTTGTTTTATGTTTTTCCCATCCTTGTAAAGGATCTTCACTATATAATAATTCTAACTTATCTTGGATTATTTTTACTTTATCTATAGAGAATATAATTAATTCTATTTTAGGGTCTTCTTCTTTTATATTTTCTAATTTTTGTGTAATTTTCTCACTTCCTTTTATCCATTCTGTTGTTTTTCGTTTTTTGGTATTTACTCTTATTGCTCCTATTTTTTGTTTACATGGTATTGTGAACCACTAGTGTGTTTTTGTTATTATATGTGGGTATAATTTTTCTAAAAATGACATTCCTAATAGCATATCTTTTGTTATCAATTCAAAGTTATATATTTCTTCTATAGTTAATATCTTATCCCATATTTGTATTTTTATATTTTTTGCCGTATATGTGATCATGCTTCCTTCATTATTAAATCATGTTACTTCGATCGGTGTTTTTAAATTTTCCCATTTATCTTCTAGTAAGCAATTGTATTTACATATATTAACTTCTGCTCCTGTGTCTATTATTGATGTATAATATCTGTTATAATATCCTTCTATTATTATCTTTGCAAGTATATATATTTTCATGTTTTTATCATAAGAAAGTTCTTTTTATTATTATCTTCTTATTATTATAATTTATTGTTAACTGCTTGTCTTCTAAATTATATGGTTTTACTAGTTCTAGCCATTTTATTCCTAAAGTGATATTTTCTTCTCCTTGATATATTTTAAATTTTATTACTATTGGTACTCCTCTAATGATTATTTCCTTTTCTGTAGTTTCTTCGGTATACATTAATGCTTTTGGTAGTTTGGGGCATAATTGTTCAGTAATATTATTATTTCGTCACTAATTCTCTTGTAATATAGTTTTCTTCTTGTCCTGTATTTATTAATATTAAATATTTTGTTGTTCCATTACTCTCGTTATGTAGTAATGATGTGGTTTTATTTCTTCTTTCATTGATTTTTGTGGAGTTTTATCTATTCTTCTTGAGGTACTCATTTTTGATGAAATTTGTGGTATTTCACAGTTTATTCTTTTTGATGTGCTTAATCTTTCTTTTACTATTTCTAAATCTTCTTCTATATCAATCTCATTATAACTATAATCATTATTATCTATGACTGTAACCATCCTTTCAAAAGGATTTCCTATTTTTATTTTATTTATTTTATTTTTTGCTGTTATTTTATGTTTTGTTGTTAAAACATATAAGTTTTTACATCTAGCTGTAAATATTTTACTTCCCGGGCCTAATTTTATTCCTGACATTTTTCACTATAATACTAGTGATTTATCTATGTTCCTGTCATTTATTGCTACTGAGTAGTTAGCACTTAATATAAATTTAAATTTTTGGTATATGAGGTTACCTTTTACTGCACTTATTATACTTTTTTCTATGGGTTGTATGATTCTATCATCCACTAAGTATATTTCTATGGGTGTATCTATTCGTTCTCTACAACAGGCTTTTATTAGTATTTCTGTTCCTCCTAAATGTACATATTTAATTGGATTTTTAGCCTTAATATCTTGTATTTCTTTATTTATTATTGATATTTTAGCCTTTCCTTTGGTGTATTTGCAATCTATGATATATTCTCTTTGACTTACTACATAATATTCCTCTTTTTGTCGTTTAAACCAGTTTCTGATTGTTGGTATTTAGAATATTTTTGCTACGCTTAGGTCTAATTCTTTTCCTTTTATTTGTTCAAATATATTGTTATCTAATATTATTTTTTGTTCTAAAGATTCTTCATCTTGATGTTCTTCTTTAGTTATTATTTGTATATCTGTTTCAGTCATTTGTTATATTATAAAATTTAGACATTCCATTTCTATATAGTTATCCATTTCATTTTCTGATATTTCATATATGCTATCTTCACTTTCTAATTCATAATCAATGTATTCTATATGCATATATTTTTCATTGTCTATTATTATTTCTGATATTTGTTTTTCCTTTGGATTTTTAGGTAATTTACAATCTCTAGCTATAAGTCCTAATTTTCCACAATTATAACAAGTACATTTCGTTAGTTTTCTCTTTGGTCTATATTCTCTTTTGGTTTTATAGTTTTTTACATAGTATCTTCTTCTCGGGTTTTTATATTTATATTTTGGTATGTATTTTTTATTATATTTCTTTCTATTTTTATAATACCTATCCATACAACTAAAATGAGGTGCTGTTTTATTTTTGCAACATGCCAAGTTTTTTACTAATATTTTTTCCATTTTTATTTCTTCTTTATGTTTTTCACATAGTTCTATAAACTATCGTTGCAAAAATTTCATTCTAGCTCCTAAGGTATCTGTTAATCCTGCTTCATTCCAACTTTTTATTACTTTTGAATTAAAAGGTTCTGGTAATTTTGTAAAATATAATTTTCTTATTTCTTTACTTTCTTCTGTGCTATATGTTCCTTTATAATAGTATTCTCTAAATGAACATGCATATTCATCTATATAACACATATTACATATTGCTAATTTTTTCATTAGATTCTGGTTTATGATTTTTTCTTTATTTTGTTCTTCTACTTCTGTCGCCATACTACTAAACTCATTTCTTATAGCTACTTCGTATTTATATAATATTTTCATAGTTGTAGTAGCTAATTCACCATTAGATTTTTTATTACTTCTTAAAGTTTTTAAACTTTCATATGATAAATTTTGTAGCCATAATTTTCCTGTTCATATAAGTATTCTTTCTATATATCCTGGTGTTTCTGTCATTCCTATTTTGTTATCTATTAATATTTTGATATATATCCTATCCATAATTGGATTGTTTTATTTCTATCTGCTACATAGTCTAAATCTAAAAAATCATATTGTTCAATTATTGGTTTAGGTGTCCATTTTTTATTTAATCTTTTATCCCATATAGTTTTTTCTTTATCATATTGTTCATAGTTTGTATTATAATATTTTAGATTTTTTTGGTTTTTTATTCCTGATGTACTAGGTTTTTCATCCATGTCTACGTCTCCTGTATTTACTTCTAAATTCTTTGTATTATCTATATTTGCTAAATGTTCCGTATATCTTTCGCTTGTTTCCTAATGTTGTTCTAGATCATCGTCATTTATTTCATCAATTCTTATTTCGGGTAGATTATCTTGGTTATTTTCTTGTTTTTCTTCTAATTCATCTTCTAATTGCAATTTTTTTTTAAATTTAATTATCTCATTAGCTAATTTCATTTTTTGGTTCCTTTTCTTTTTGTTTTGTTTCATACATTTCTTTTAATATTGGCAGCTCTTTTTCTAGTTTTATTATTTTAGTATTTTTTACTTTTTCTAATTGTTGTACTTCCTTTTTTGCTTGTTGTTTTATTTTTTCAATTTCCGTTTTTCTATCTATTTCTTTATTTTCTTTTGTTATTCTTTCATAGTAGTTAAACTATCTTCTATTTTTACCGTTTCTTTTTCTAACATTAAACTTATATTGTCACCTATTTTCTTATATCTTCTTTCTAGATTAGAAAATATTATTTTTATTTTTAATCCGTCATAGTTTTCATATGTTTTTTCATCTATTGCATATTCTTCTTTATTCATTTATAAGTTGTGTTGTAGTTTATATTCTAAGCTTTCTATTTGTATTTGTAGGTGTAAAATAGTTTTTCTCTGTGCTACTATAGATTTTTTACAAATTTCTACGAATATATTACTGTTAAGTCTATTTTGCCTATGTCTCAATTCTTGTCTTTCTTCTATAATTATTTCGGTAAGTTTTTGTCTATATTCGTTATTCTTGTTATTCATTGTATCTTTAAGTATTGAATATATTTATATTCTATTTTAGATATATTATCTATTAATTGATCTAATTTGTCGTTATCAATTTTTGTGATATTGAGTTGTTTATATTTCGAATATAATTTGTTTAATTTTCTTCTTATTTTTCTTAACTTTCTACTAGTATATTTCTTCCTATGTTTCTTATTATCCATAGCTCTGATACTAGTAGAAAGTTAAGAAAAATAAGAAAAAAATTAAACAAATTAGCCGGTTAGAGAAACTCCCACAGAATTATATTACTTTGTTATATAAAAAGCTGAGTTGTTATTGTATTTCTTCAATACATTGAGTTGCTACTTACTGTTTAAATGCTTTATATAAATTGCATCTTTATTGTTGTTTATTTTCGCATTGAGTTGAGTAAAGATGAGGTAAGTGTTTCTTTCAAAATTCAGTTCAAGCTTATGTCATGGTTAGTTTTCCCTCCGCATGCTCGTACATTCAATGTGTTGATGCCAGTTGGCCTACATCATTTTATGATGCAAATACAAGTAACCAGGATCAATATCCAGCGTCTCGTTGATACAGTCGAACACTTAGAGTCATTGGTGAGCCTCCTTGCTTTCCGGAGGATCCCTTTGGTTATGTTTTGTTTTTTTTCTTTTGGTTATTTCAGTTGTTAGGATGATCAAGGGTCTTGTCCCGACATCCCTCTTAGTATCTAGAGGCTTCATAGATAGTTAGATATGAGTTCTTTAGTCTTCATATTTCAGTTGTTTGATTTTAATGACTTGCGTTGCCATTTTGGCTAAGTTGAATGTTGTTTTCTAAACATTCTCAGTTTATCTATTAAAATAGTTTATTTTGAGATTGTATTTAAGTACATTTTCTGTTGAGTAAGTCTTCTGGTGAGAGTCTAGCTAGACCAAGGGTTCGCTTGGGGCCAACAATGGTTCTCAAGTGCCAGATCCGCCCAGGGTGTAGGCTCGAGGTGTGACAAATCCTATACCTATCAATGTTCTCAATACCTTCTCTCTTGTGAAGGCCTCAGTAAGAGGATCTGCAATATTATCAGATGATTTGACTTAGTCAACACAAATGGTACCACTTATCAAATACGATCATACATTACTATGTTTCCTCCCTATAGGTCTAGATTTCCCGTTGTACTAATGGTTTTGAAGTCTACCAATAGTAGTAGTTCTATCACAATGAATTAAATTAGGAGGAATTGGTTTTTAGAAATAAGGTATTTGAAATAATAAATCTCTTAACCAATTCAATTCCTCATTAGATGAAGCTAAAACAATTAGTTTAGCCTCCATGGTTGAGTTAAAAATTATAGTTTGCTTTTTTGGTCTCCAACAAATAGCATCACAACCCAAAGTAATAATATAACCAGTGGTAGAACATGAATCACTTGATAAGGTGTTCCAATCTGCATCAGAAAATCTTCAAGTACATCATGATATTTTTTATAGAACAAACCACAATTTTTTGTTTCAATTAAAAATATCACAACTCTTGTTATAGGATGTCAATTATCATTACCTAGCTTGTTTGTAAACCTACTTAGCACCCTACTGCATATGCAATATCAATCCTAGTGTAATCAGTCACATATCTCAAACTTCCAATTAAGCTAGCATATTCCTTTTAATTTACTACATAATTTTCACTTTCAACGGAAAATAAGTGAACACTTGAATCATAAGGAGTTACAACATGCTTGTAATTACAAAAGTTATATTTTTTTCAAAATTTTCTCAACATAATGTGACTGTCAAGGAAAATTTCATCACATGTTCTTGTTATTTTTTATTACAAGAATTAAATATGCCTCACCAAGATCTTTCATATCAAAATGGCTTCTAAGAATATTTGTAGATTCATCAATAACATTCAAGTTAGTGCCAAAGAACAATAAATCGTCAAAATATTGGTAAATAATGTGAATTATTCCAAGATTTATGATATATGCACTTATCACAAACATTTGTTTTAAAACCATTTCCAATCATGCAAGAATCAAAATTTTAATGTCATTGCTTAGGTGCGTGTTTCAAGCCATATAAAGCTTTAGTAAGTTTACACACTTTGCTTGATTGGTCTGCTTCAACAAAATACTCGGGTTGTTCCATATAAATTTCCTCTTTTAAGTCTCCATTTTAAAAATAAAAAGTTTTTACATCTATTTGATGAATTTGAAAATAAAAATTGCAGCTATAGCAATTAAAAGTCTTATGAATGTAATTTTTATTATCGGAGAAAAAGTATCAATAAATTCTAGGCCTTCTAGTTGTTCAAAACCTTTTGCAACTAGTCTAGCGTTATATTTATCAATAGATCCATCCGGTTTAAAATTTTTCCGTAAGACCCATTTCCAACCCGGTGGTAAATCATCTAACTTCCACGTTTTATTACAAATTAGTGATTCAATTTCATCATATAAAACCTTTTTCCAAAAAATAGAATCATGTGAAGATAAGATTCTTTCAAAACGAGAGGGTCATCTCCAACATTAAACACATAAAAATCATGACCAAGATCTTTTTCTACATTAGCTTTTTTACTTCTTCTAAACTCAAAATCATCAATTTCTTTATTTTTAAAACTAGAAGTAGAAGAACTAGGTAGTGAAAAACTATTTTGTTCAATCCTTTGACCCTACTATTTTTAGAATCAAAAGAAAATTTATTTTCATGAAAAATACCATCACTTGATTTAGTTATAACATTTTTTTCAAGATGAAGAAATATATAGGTTGTACTATTTGAAGCATTACCCAAGAAAAGCACAAGTAGTAACTTTCTTACCCTACTTTGTAATCTTGGGATTCACTCACAAAGGCTAGACAACCCCAAACTCTTAGATATCACAAAATTGACTTGTAACCTTTCCATAATTGAGAAAGTGTCAATTTAGATATTTTATGTGGCACACGATTTAACACATAACAAAAAGCCAAAATAGCTTCACCCCATAATTTAAAGGTGCATGTGACTCAATAAGCATGACATTAGTCAAAACAATCAAAGTTCATTTTTTCCTTTCTGCTACTCCATTAGATGAAGGAGAATACGAAGATGTAGTTTCATGAATTTTTCTGAATGATCTAACAAAGGAATTAAACTCAGTTGAATCATATTCTCGGAGTCTATCACTTCTAATTCATTTTATTTTTCTACCAAACTGATTTTCAACCTCATGGAGATATGTTTTAAAACTTTCAAAAGCATCACTTTTTTTTCATCAAGTAAACATATGTAAAATTAGAAAAATCATCACTGAAACTGATAAAGTATCTATTACCTCCACGAGTTAAAATTCCTCCAAGTTCACAATATCTGTATGAACTAATTCTAACAAATCAATTTTTCTTTCAACTTCAAAATGAGGCCTTTTAGTGATTTTGACTACAGGTCTCACACTTTTCAAAATTATTTTTAACCATTGAGATTTATTTATCTTTTCTTTTATATGTATGTATATAGGTCTAGTTTTTAAAACCATTTGATTTAATCCTAAATTAATCATGATTTCAACATAACGTTCATTAATATGACACAAACGAGCATGTCAAAAATTAGTATAAGAAAGCATATCAAAGAGATAGAAACTTTATTCATTTCAACATTCAATTCAAACATCCCATCACAAGCATACCCCTTTCCCACAAAATACCTTTTTTCACAATTACATATTGATCATATTTAATAATTTGTTTAAAGCCTACTTAATAAGAAGAAAACTAGACATCAATTTTTTTCTCATTAAAGGAGTATAAAGTACATCTTTCAAAGTTAACACTCTTTCAGAGGTAAAACACGATTCGATGTCTCTTGTTCCAAGCACTAGAGTAGTGAGAGAGTCGCCAAGCATGATGGTTTTGGGCTCCTCAAAATGAATATTTTTTAAACCAATCTTTGTCACAACAGCCATGATGGTTTCCACAAGAACCAGCCCACCATCCATCAACACTCTCAACCATGTTTATGTCTATAACAACAGCCATAAAAGTTCTTCGGTAACATTTGCCTGAGGTGTTGGACCACATTTTCAAAATCTTCAAAATCCGGCAATATGCCCAATCTTGCCACATACAAAGCATAGTCCCTTCTCTTGAACTTGTTGATTTTGTACTTGGTTATATTAACCATTTTTTTCTTTGGAGGTCTACCCTTAGATTAGTTTTCTTGATTTTTTTCTTTTTAGGCTTCATAGAAGTATTTTCGTGAGAGTAGAATTATTTTAAGTAATTAAATTTACCTTCGTTGTGATGTTTCTCTCTGATTGTAAAAGTGCATGTTGGCCTCTTGCCTCCTCTTCCATACGGATTTTCATTTTCAACGTTTCAAGAGTGGTTTCCTTTGGTTTGTGGCACATAGTTTTTTTAAATTCCTTCCAAGAAGGTGGAAGTTTATCTACTATGCCACAAACAATAAAATTATCTCCAATTTAGACCTCTTTAGACCTGAGCTCTACAAAAATCATTATAAAGTATTGAGCTTGGTCTACCACTGATTTGTTTTCCACCATATCCAAACGAAAAATTCTACTAGACGCATATTTTTTCGCTCCAACCTCTTCGGTATCATACTTGTTCTTCTATGCTTTCAAAATATTCTTTGCACTAGAGTAAGTTCTATCATAATAATCATAAAAATTATCAGACAATTAAGAATATAATACCGACACTTATGGGAATCACCATAATACTTTTCCACTTACTCTAGATGAGAAATGGTTTCATCATAATTTATAGAGGTGATGCCAACTTTATTGGGATTCTTCTTAGTGAACACATAAAAGACATTGAGAAGATATAGGATATAAACATATACTGATATAGAAAGATAAGAGAAAGATAACAAGGTTAAATTGCATGCTTTATTAAAATAATAACTGCAATATAAATACATGAATTCATAACTTAAATGGCTAAAAAAAAGGAATAAAATAAGCTAATGTTATCTCAAATAACTAAAGCCTAAAATATAGCAACCGACTAAAAAGTTTTTTTCCAAAACTGCAGCCTTATTTATTTGAATCTAATCCTACTTTTAAGTTGTCTATTAATACAACAAAAAGGGGAATAATCTTCCAATTTTGAGGCACCACTTTCAACAGAAGACTAAAGTAGAAAACTATTGTACCCTTCCATCTCTTGAAATGATTACCGTTGAACTGAAATGCCTTGTTGAGATCTCTCATCTTGACATCCGCGGATTTTTCAATTGTATTCATTATGAATCTCCCTAAAATTATTAGTTTACAAGATTACAAATTACAGTTGAAAATAAAATGAAGAAATAAAAATATGTTCTGGATGAGGCGTGGATATCTCGCTCTCTTTATGTAGATTCAAGTCCACTGCATCAAATATTTTCACCGAACTGGCAGTAGTCCTTCTTGACTTCTCCCCTCCAGGATAAAATCGCCTATTCAAAAAGTGTAACTCAACAAACTCTGGACAACGGTTGTGATTAACGTTTCAAAGATACTTTAACCAATTCTAAGTGTCAACGATCGTTAGTCAGTATATAACCCAACAAGCTGAGTAGGGGTCGATCCCACAGAGAGTAACTTTCATTGAATTAAACTACTAAAGTATGACAATGACCTTTGCAGCTGAGCAACACAACAATTACGAGTTTCGCAGTCAAATTTAAAGATGTTGTTACTAACCCACATCAAATTATCAACAAGAAACAATCACATAACTAGAAAACACTTGGGGGGTTGATTAACCAATTGTCAAACTTAACTTAATGGGTGTATCTCATTATCGATAATGCTAATTCATCGCGGGTAAAGGGGACTACAAGTAAGGCAACTTTCTCTCGAACAATTATCTCATTTCTCTTGTGTTCTCTTGAACCTCAACACTATCTAAGAAATGAGCAGCCCACACTCTCATCAAATCCAGTCTCTCAAGCGGGATACAAAGGCTAGCTCTTGGGTTTCAGTTTCTCAAGCTGAAACCGTCAAGACCCACTACTAAGGATGCCAAATTACTACATTGGTTCTATACTCCTCTATCGAGCAGGCACAAAACTTTAAAATATATCACACTAAATATGCAATAAGGATGTTAAACCACCATAATAATGTAGACCTGCTTCAAATTAACACCAAAAATCACTAATCGATAACATCCATTTAGTAAAATTCAACAATTAGTCACACTGCCAAACCCCAAAGGTTAGGGTTTTATCCAATCATAGTGAAAAGATGAAATTAAATACCTGCCTCGTTGTCCATAGCTGTGTAAACGAAATTTGAAAGTTAAAATTAACTAAAATCTTCTCTATTACAAGAATCAAATGGGAAACCTTGCTAAAATAACTTGAAATCCACAAGGGTAGTGTATTTCTCTCAATCTTTTGTTCCTTACATTTCTGAATACTTTCTCTGTCTTGCAATAATCAATTTATTCAGGTCTGATGTGAGGCTTTTTGGGACTAATCTGCGAGGAAAGTCAGGTTTCGCTGACCGTTCGGCAACTCGCCGATTGTCCTTCGTCTCAACATCATTTTGCTTATCTTCTTAGTCCAGCCACTCTAACTTTAGGCGAGCCAGATCGAGATTGCCGTTTCATTTCGTGATTCACCTTTTTGCCTTTTAACTCACCCATCAACTCTCTTCTGGGTTTCCATCAGGACTTTTGGCGATGAGATCATCCTTTATCGATGTATTCGACGACTCGCCAAATGGAACTGCTTCTCGCCGAAATTACCCCAGTACAGTCTCAGGGTTCTATAACTTTAGGCGATAGAGGACCAACTACTAGATTCACTGAGTCAACTCGGCGATCACCAGGCTCGCTTTTCTTTATTCTTTCAGCTTGCTTCTTTCCTCTTTGCCAAATATTATCCTTTTTTGTTCCTCAATGCATATACCTGGAAATCAAGGGTTTTACATCATTTATTAGCACAAACTAAGCAATTGAGGACACAAAATCATTTTGAATTAAGCCCTAAATTAGTCCAATTCTCGGACTCATCAACACCCCTAACTTAAACTTTTGCTTGTCCTCAAGTAAAATTCAAGTGCAGCAGTTGAAAGAGGATGTCTCAAACAGTGCTGCACAAGACTCAATCATGAATGCACACAACAAAACTCAACTTACTTATCCAAGGATCAATTGTGCACTCACAGATTCAAGTTATGACTCACCATTATCAAAGATTCTCAAGTTCACAATACGTGTTTCAAATGCAAGTTCAAGCTCAACAAAGTTACTCAAATGCCCTCACTCAAAGAAAGATTCCATATTAACACACAATTGTTCAACAAATTATAGTTCCGAAATCACAAACAACTCTCACACTCACAAAAATGAACACATGCATGACTTCACCCATATGTTTGCCCTTATTTTCCAATCAACATTTGTTTCAACTCACTCAAGATCAAAAAGGTCATTTCAAGGCTTGTAACAGGTCTGAGTGTAAAGGTATGATTATTTAGGCTCAATGGCTATTATCCTCATGAAATGTGGTATCAACACCATTTACTTTCCTATTCTTCATCATTCTTATTCATGCTCAAAATTCACACCTTTATTCACTTTCCATGGAATACCGGACACCCCATTTATTTTGCAACTTTCACAACTTTATTCCACAACTTTTTTCATTCTTTTTCTTTTTCATTATTCTTTTTTTTTCTTGTATTGAGGGGTTCCATCTTTCTCAAAACCATGGGTCAAGGGTTTGTATAGAGGGGTTCCATCTTTCTCAAAACCATGGGTCAAGGGGGACTTCTTTGCACTTCTTAATTTACCTTCCTTTCACTACACCCCCAACGTAGTCTCTTGGCCTAAGTGGCTATTCAAACAAACCACATTTCATGAGGATTATGGGTGAAGGGATAAAGAAAGGTCACAATTTCATCAAGTTTCTTCCAAGGAAAAAGGATAGGGCTGAAAGGGTGTTCAAGCAGAGTTCACACACTCACAAGGTAGGCCACAAAAGAAGTATAATGTCAAATTGTTTTACTCTTTAGAATTGTTGCCTAAGATCATTTCAAGGGTTTGCATCACTTAGTCAACCAGACCAACGGGGCAAATTCTAGGTGTCATTACATATGGTTCACGGTAAGCTCCTCACACACGGAATGAGAACCAATATCAAACAAGACTCCACACTTTCTCTAGTGTGCAATATTCATCACAAGAGACTCAATTCGATAATCGGCTAGTCACCATGAGATGCAAAAGTTCACATATTATCTACGCAACTTCATTTGGCCTCATCGTAGCGTACATTCATTTTTGTTCGATTAAGATCACTATTCAAGTCATCGGTATTGATCATGACCGATACTCAAATAAATAACTTATTCTGAACGAGCAAGGGACTCACTGCCCAAACACACACCACTACCAAAAGCATTCAACATTGTGCTCAATGTGATTAGAGAACAAACACTACTAAAACTAAAAAATTAAAATAAACTACTGATATATAAACAGACAAAGCAAAGTCACAAGAAATCTTCAGTAGGCGCCCATTTGGCGAGAAGGTGTAACAGTCGCCGAACTACTTGGCGACTCGCCCAATGATCAGGATACCACCGTTATTTCCAGTGCGCACCATATTTAGGAAGGGAAAAAATGGAGGAGTTGAAAGAGAGCACAGAGCCGGTCGGTGTTTCGTATAATAGAGTTGCATCCTCGCCGAATGATCCATTGGGTTAGGCCATTTGAGCTGGGGCCAAAGGGTAGAGAAAATCAGGTCGCCCAATCACTTCGGTGAGTCACCGAGTGATGAAAATTCCCTCCTAATGTTCCAGTGTTGCAGCTCCATTTTAAAAGCCCAGAAGGTGGACTAGGTCGGGTTCACCAAACCGATTCTAGATCCACTAATGGTTTCGTCACCTCGCACAATTTCTTGCACCTGCAAAACTAGCGCACATTATTTGAAGTACTAACACTTGGGTTGCCCCCAAGAAGAGCCTTATTTAACATTATGGCATGACGTGGAAATGTTCTCAAGAATCTTCCAGATACACCACTTCAATCAGAGAAATCTCTTGACATTCGCCAAAATAAAACTTCAAGCATTGCCCATTCACTTTGATTGCATGTCCCTCTTTACCTTCGACTTCAATGGCACCATTTGTGAACTCCCGTGTTACTCTGAATGGACCTGACCATTTGGATTTGAGCTTTCCTGGGAAGAGCCTGAATCGAGAGTTATATAGCAAAACCCAATCTCCCACTCTGAACTCCCCCTTAAGGATTCTAGAATTATGTCACTTCTTCATCTTTTCCTTATATAGAGCTGAACTTTCATACACCCTGAACTTGAATTCGTCCAACTCATTTAGCTGTTATACTCTCTCTTTTGAAGTCTTTGTCCAGTCCAGATTTGGAGCGTTCTATGCCCATAATGCTTTGTTTTCTAATTCAACCGGTAAATGGCAAGCTAATTGGTGTTTTGTATGCATTACGATATGCCCATAGAGCATCATCAAGCATTCGAGACCAATCAATCCTATTAGCATTTACCATCTTGGCTAGGATACTGTTGATCTCCCGATTCGACACTATAACTTGGCCGCTTTTTGGGGATGATACGGAGTCGCCACTTTGTGTTTCACTCCATATTTGCTCAATGTGGATGCAAAATACTTGTTGCAAAAATTGGATCCCCCATCACTAATAATAGCCCGAGGAGTACCAAATCTAGCAAAGATGTAGCGTTTCAGGAATTGAACAACATTTTTCCCTTCATTGTTTGGAAGTGCAACAACCTCTACCCATTTAGAAACATAATCTACGGCCACCAAAATATACTTATTGCCAAACGAAATAATAAATGGGCCCATGAAATCTATTCCCCAAACATCAAATAGCTCAACTTCTAAAATGGGAATAAGAGGCAACTCGTGTCTTTTGGACACCCCACCTTGATTCTGATATTGAGTGCACTTCTTCACAAACTCATGAGTATATTTGTAGAGGGATGACCAGTAGAAGCCACTTTGAAGGACTTTAGCAGCTGTGTGTACACCACCGTGATAACCCCCAACCGGTGAAGCATGACAAGCATGGAGAATTTCGATGGCTTTTTCTTCCGTAACACATATCCTAATGATATGGTCTGCACACTCTCTGAATAAATATGGTTCATCCCAAAAGTACATCTTAACATCGAACAAGAACCTCTTTTGTTGGTAGAAGTAGGCATTAATCCACACATTACGTAATTGGCAAAATCAGCATAGCAAGGAGGTTGTTTGAGAGTTACTGTGAATACCTGTTCATCGGGAAAAGAATCATTTAAGTCGATCTCCAGCTCGTCATTTTCCTTGCCTTCCAATCTTGATAAGTGGTCAGCCACCTGATTTTCACAAACTCTCCTATCTTTGACTTCAAAGTCAACTTCTTGCTATACTATCACCCATTTTATATATCTTGGCTTGGCATCCTTCTTTGCCATCAAATAACGCAGTGCAACATGATCAGTGTGAACAACCACTTCAATACCTAGAAAGTATGCCTGGAACTTCTCAAACACATAAATTACCACAAGTAACTCTTGTTCTGTAACTGTATAGTTACTTGAGCACTGTTTAGAGTTCTGCTTGCGTAGTAAATGGGGTGAAATAGTTTGTTGCGTTTTTGCCCCAATACAACACCTAATACTGTGCCGCTTGCATTACACATTACTTCGAAGGATTATGACCAATCGAGACTAATGATAACTGGGGTGCAGATCATTTTTTTTTAAAAAGCACTTGAAAGCCACCATGCAAGCATCATCAAAGTGGAATTTCACCTCCTTCTCCAAGAGTTTGCATAGAGGATGTGCAATCTTTGAGAAGTTTTTAATGAACCTCCGGTAAATGCCGGCATGTCCCAAGAAACTACGAATACCCTTCACCAAAATTGGTGGTGGTAACTTCTCAATCCCTTCAATCTTGTCTTTATCAACCTCCAGCCCCTTTTGCCACACTTTGTGACCAAGAATTATACCTTCCTTCACCATGAAATGGCATTTTTCCCAATTTAGGACAAAATTTGTTTCCACACATCTTTGGAGAACTTGTCCTAAGTGTGCTAAACAAGCTTAAAAAGTGTCACCCACAATCAAGAACTCATCCATGAATACCTCCATTGAATCCTCCAATATGTCAGCAAAAATAGATAACATGCAACGTTGAAAAGATGTCGGAGCATTATATAACCTGAACGACATTCGTTAGAAAGACAACATTCCATATGGGAAGGTGAAGGTGATTTTCTCTTGGTCTTCCGGAGCAATTGAGAATTGGTTATAACTGGAATACCCATCCAAAAAGCAATACCATCCTCTCTCTGAGAGTCAATCAAACATTTGATCTATGAAACGTGTGGGAAAGTGATCCTTTTCAGTCTAGAAGATTAACTTTCGGTAATCCATGCATACTCTCCATCCGGTCACTGGTCTTATAAATACAAGCTCCCTCTATTCATTTGGGACTACTGTGATGCCTCCTTTTTTCAGTACATATTGTATCGGACTTACCCATTTGCTGTCCGCAATAGGGTGGATCACACCTGGATCCAACCACTTTATTATCTCTTTTTTCACCACCTCATGCATCGATGGGTTCAATCTCTACTGTTGTTCAACACTCGGGTTACAATCACTATCAAGCTGAATTTTGTGAGTGAAAATACTGGGTGGAATGCCCACTATGTCACTGATAGTCCAACCTATAGCTTTGATATGCCTTCTCAACAGCTCAAGGAGCAAATTTACCTCCCATTCAACTAAGTCAGCTGCAATGATCACCGGTAAGGTGTTATTTGCCCCCAAGAAAGCATATCGGAGATAGGAGGGAAGTACTTTCAACTCCAGATTTGGTGGTTCTTCTGTTAAAGGTTTTGTGGGAGGACTTTCTCAATTTTTTTGATCAATTTCCAACTTCAATGGAGTCTTTGAATACCCCCCTCCCAAGCCTGAAAGTGCAGCTAGTACCTCTTCATAGCCTTGAATTTCGAATTCATCATAGTTAGTAAGTACGGCTTCAAGTGGTTCACTCATACACATCAAATGGCTCACACTAGCCACCGCCTCATCAATAACATCAACAGTGGAAACCACGTGAATATCACTTGGGTGTTTCATTGACTTAAAAACATTAAAGGTTACTTCATCTTCATTAACCCAAAACTTCAGCTCTCCACTTTCAACATCCACTAACGCTCTCCCGGTTGCCAAGAATGGTCTTCCCAAAATGATGGGAATTTCAGCATCTATTTCACAATTGAGAATGACAAAATCAGCCGGGAAAATGAATCGGTCAACCTTTACCAAGATGTCATATAGTATCCCCACATGATGTTTAATTGATCAATCAGCCATCAACAGTCTCATTGTTGTGGCTTTCGGTTCACCCAACCCAAGTTGTTTATAGATCGTATATGGCATTAGGTTGATGCTTGTTCCCAAATCGCATAGGGCTTTAGCAAGTTGGAGCATGCCAATGGTGCAAGGGATGGTGAACGCTCTGAGATCTTCTCTCTTTTTGATTAGATCCTTAGTCATAATTGCACTACAACTATGAGAAACTTCAATTGTCTCAAAATCCAAGCTCCTTTTCTTTGTGACTAACTCCTTCATAAACTTAGCATAACCCGACATTTCCAACAATGCTTCCACTAGAGGGATATTAATTGATAATGTCTTGAACACCGATAAAAACTTCTTGAACTTTGCATCATCATTCTTCTTGTTGAGACGTTGGGTAAATACATGACATATTTTGGGTAAAGGTTGCATAACTTTTGGGATTGGATTGTCTTTCTCCACATCTTTTTGTGGCCCTTTGGTAATGCTTTGATGGATAGGTGTCTCTTTTCCCTCCATATCATTGTCTTTTTTATGCATTTGAGCTTCTTCATTACCCGTCACATTGTCTAATGGTACATTTCAACTATGAGTAGCCATATCCAGCCCTCTATCATCATCTTCCATTGTCATTTTTGGTTTCAATTGTGCTGAAAGTAAACTTAACTGACCTTAAACTATCTTGATTGCATCTACGTGAGAGTTCACTTTATTATTCAATGATGAATAGTTAGCTTTCATCCATTTTAACAAATCATCCGAACATTCAACTTTATCAAGGATGTGTGACAACAAATCATTCACCTGGGGACTACCTGCACTTTCTTTCGATTTTGGGCTCTCACTCGAGTGAGTGTGGTAATCTTCATGATAATCCTCCCTTTTCCAATTGTCACTTTGATTAGCCTAATCTTGATAGTATCTTCTTTGCTCTACCCCCTTGTGATATTTCCAACCTTGATTTCCACCTCATTGTAAATAGCATGGGTGGAAACCCTCCTCATATGTCTTGGAGTTCCAACATTGATTCTCTTCCGACACTGAATAACCTGAGGAAGAACCCTCCTCAACACTAAACACTAGACTTTCCCCCTTGGGTTTCCCACATTCTCCATCATATTCTCTTGTAATAGCTCCATTTGGGTCAACATGTTCTTGATGTTTTTATCCCTTTCTCTTTCCTTATCAAGTTGTTCTTGTGTCATTATAAAACAAAAATGAGAGACTTGATCCTCTTGAGTGTACCAAGCTTGATTTATTTTCATCACGTCATCAAGAAGAAATGAAGCCACCTTAAATGATTGCAACATTATTCCTCCTCGTACCAATTGATTAGCCACTCCTTTATTAACCGAATCAAGAGTCCGGTAAAATATTGCAGTAGCAAATCATTTGGTAGCCCGTGAGTAGGACATTTAAATAAGAGTTTCTTAAACCTCGTCCATGTTTCATGGATGGGTTCACCCTCCCATCGCTTGAAACTTTAAATGTCATCTCTAAGTTTCATCATCCTTAATGGGGGAAATAATCTCGCATTGAATGCTATAATAAGCTACTACCATGATGTGATGGAACTGTTTGGTAACTCGGCCAACCACTTGTTAGCCTCCCCCTGTCAAAGATAGTGGAAATAACCTAAGCTGGATTCACTCTAGTGACACATTCTTGAATGAAAACGGGCTGCACACCTCTATAAAATTTCTCACATGCTTATGCGGGTCTTCGTGTTCTAGCCCTCCATAGAGTCCCCTTATTTGGAGGGATGAAGAGTCGTGCTAGTGACCTCAAATATAGCATTCCCGTCAGTTTGTGGTAGGCAAATTGCACCCATTTCACTAGGTTGAGATGGGTTGCAAACACTATTGATATCATCGATACCGTCCCGATGACCTACTGGGCTACCATTCACCTCTTCCTCTCTTGTTTTTATTTCTATTTAGTCCAACAAACACTACATAATGGAGTCTAAGCCGATTCAACTACAACCAACAAATTCACAAGTCAAATCTTTGATAAAAAAAAGTCTAAGTAACACCACTTCCCGACAGCGGCTTCATTTTGATTAACGTTTCAAAGATACTTTATCCAATTCTAAGTGTCAATGATTGTTAGTATATAATCTAACCAATAAAGTTTGGGTCAATCCCACAGAGAGTAGATTTCTTTGAATTCAAATATGAAAGTATGACAATGACCTTTGTAGATGAGCAACACAACACATACGAGTTTCACAGTCAAATTTCAAGATATTGTTACAAACCCACTTCAAATTATCAACAAGAAACAATCAGATAACTAGAAAACACTTGGGGGGTTGACTAACCAATAGTCGAACTCAACTTAATGGGTGTATCTCATTATCGGTAACGCTAATTCGTCGCGGGTAAAGTGGACTATAAGTAAGAAAACTTTCTCTCAAATAATTACCTCATTTCTGTTGAGTTCTCTCAAACCTCAACACTATCTATGAAATGACCAACCCACACTCTCATCCAATCCACTCTCTCAAGCTAGATACAAAGGCAAACTGTTGGGTTTCACTTTCTCAAGCTGAAACCGTTAAGACCCACTACTAAGAATGCCAAATTATTACGTTGGTTCTGTACTCCTCTCTCGAGCAAGCACAAAACTCTGAAATCTTTCACAATAAATATGCAATACGGACATTGAACCACCATATTAATTTACACCTGCTTCAGATTAACACCAAAAATTATTAATCGATAACACCCATTTAGTAAAATTCAACAATTAGTCACACTGTTAAACCCCCAGGGTTAGGGTTTTAGCCAATCGTAGTGAAAATATGCAATTCAATACATTGCACATTTTCCATAGCTAGGTAAACAAAATTTGAAAGTTAAAATTAACGAAAATCTTCTCTATTACAAGAATCAAATGGGAAACCTTGCTAAAATCACTTGAAATTGACAAGGGTAGTGTTTTTGCTCTCAATCTTTTGTTCCTTACATTTCTGAATACTTTCTCTCTCTTCCAAAAATCAATTTATACAAGTCTCAGGTTTCTATAACTTCATTCGATAGAGGATCAACTAGGCGATTCGCCCAGTGAACTCGGTGATCTCCGAGCTTGCTTTTCTTCATTCTTTCAGCTTGCTTCTTTGCTCTTTGACAATTAGTGTCCTTGCTTTGTCCCTCCATCTATATACCTTGAAAGCAAGGGTTTTACATCATTTATCAGCACAAACTAAGCATTTGAGGATACTAAATTAGTTTAAGTTAATCCCTAAATAAGTCAAATTCTCGAACTAATCAGGTTGAGTCCTAAGCTCCACAAAAAGAACACCCCCTTCAACTAATAAAAACTCTTTTTTTTACTAACTTTTATGCACTCTATATTTTCTTGTGTGTGTAGCCAAACGAAATGAAGAACACCACTATTTATAGTTGAAGATGTCTTCCTACCAATAAATATAAAGATAATAGGGTAGTGAATAGTGAAGATAAATGGCCTAGATGTTACATAGGTTACAAGGTATACTGGAGGACTAAAAAATGAAGTAAAGTGAGGGCATCCAATATTACTAACGTGCAAATGAACAACTGCACAATGGCATAATAATGTGCACTAAATGAAATGTTAGAAAGGGCAGAAAATTGCAATTAAGCCTCAATACATTGATTCCAAAATATAATGTAAAAGAGGCTAACATCCTTCGAATGGTAATATGCACCTTAACAATATATTTTAACAATATTAAAATGTTCCAAAAACCAAGAAAGTGTCTATCACCATTATGGTTTTTTTTTGTTTGCACCCTCCGATTTTAAGGGGGGAGGGTGGGACTTTGGGTTATGATTGTTGTTTGTACCTATAGGGCTTATGGTGGTTCGATTAGGTTATTGTTTGATTATATTCTCTTCTCTTCTGTTATTGATGTGATAGCTAATGGGTCGTTAGTTTGTTTTGTGGAAGTTAGTCCTCTAACCTTTGGTAGTTGACTCTTGTTTCTTAGTTTTCTTTTGAGAAGTTTGTTGCCTTGCATTGTACGTATGTTCTTGATTCGGTTCCTTGTTTCTTGTATCCTAATTTTTTTCCTTATTATTGATTTTCTATAATATTATAACTTGTTTAGTTATTTATGTTATGCTTTCCTTATTACTTGTTGTACATACTTGCTTTATTCTTGGAGTTCAATCAGCCGATTCCTAGTGAATAATGTTTTTGGTACTCATACTACACGTATGCTCTCTACAGATCATAGTTTGAGTTCTCACCATTAATTTGGACTCGTGCGGAGCATCTTAGTGTTTGGAGACTAGGGTGAGATCATGGCATTTAGAGTTACCAGTTTTCATCTATTTTGGCTAGTCTTCGTCTATATATTGTATTCAGAGAAATCATATGCTTATTTTGTATATGTAAAAAGCCTTCTACTCTTATTTTGATTAGAGCTCGACTACTAACTGATTTCTGGTCTTGGGGGATTGTTTCTTGTATTACATTTCTGTTGATTACCCTTTCTTTCCTTTTTTATAAGGTTTATGCTTCTTGTTGTTGACTTCCGCTTGATATCCCATTGTTTATGGCTCTGGAGTAAGGGTTAGACTTATTATAATACCTCGGACTTGGGAAGGGCCATGATAACAATTTTTAGGAGATTTTTGGTGCCATCCGATGGAGGCCAGCCATGACACGTGGACTAAGCCACGGACCGTGAGCTTGTTCCATGGATTGGCCACCCAACAAGGTCCAGAGGACCTCGAACCATGACTAGAACCAACGAATATTCGTTGGGTCCACAATCCATGGTTGAGGGTCCATGGATCATGACCCCCAAATATAGCTTCAGAAGTTAGACGATAGACTGACAGGATAGGTCGTCGATCAGACCTCGGTCCGTAGGTTGAGGTTCGTAGCTTGTGGGTCGACATTTATTTTTAGGGGATGTTGGGTCTTTTCCCAGTTAGTATAGCCTTATACATGTATGCCAATGGGGTGCTTAATAGATCGATCAGCCATGAGGAGTCACGTTATTGTAGACTTAGGCACACCCTATCAAAGTTGTTTATAAATTGCATATGGCATCAAGTTAATACTAGCTCCCAAATCAGATAATGCTTTGGAAAATTGGAGCATCCCAATAGTGCATGGAATAGTTAACGCCCCTAGATCAACTTTCTTAGTAACCACATTGTTTTTCATGATGGAACTGTAACTATGAGTCACTTCAGTTGTTTCAAAATCCATACTCCTCTTCTTGGTGACCAATTATTTCATGAACTTTGCATATCCGGGCATCTCCAACAATGCTTCCACTGAAGGAAGATTTATTGATAGCATCTTGAACAAGGCAAAAAATATCTTGAACTTTGCATCTTCATCCCACTTTTTTATCCTTTGAGGAAAAGGTGGGTTGATTTTGGGCAACGGTTTCACTAACTTTGAAGAAGACACATCCCTATCCTTAGATGTTTGTAGCTTTTTGGTGGTGCTTTGACTAGGACTTCCTTCGGCCTCTTCAGGCATGTTATTCTCCGGTGCTTGGTCGGAACCCTCTACAATAGTGATATCCTTCTCTTCCTTCCTAGTGTTTGCATCATCATTCACCCTCACATCACTACCTGCTACTTTCCTATTCCGGGTCAAAGCCCATAAGTATCTGTCATGATCAGCCTTTCAATTTGCTATATCATCAATTGCACATCTTTCTAGTGGCTTGGAGTCTAGCTGAGCTTAAAGTTGATTCATTTGACATTCTAGTAATTTTATAGATTCTGAAAGAGAATTTAATTTATTGTTCAAGGATGAGAAATTAGTCTTCATTTCCTTAAGCATGTCATCAGATGCTTCGACTCTTTCTAGAATGCGCGATAACAATTCATCTACACGAAGGCTTTCCGAACTGCTCCTAGATTTTGAGCGGTTACCCATTTACATGTAACACGCATCATAGTTGACCTTTATCTTCAAAAGATCATTTCGACCAGTCCAATATTGATTGTAACTTATCTTTCCATCCTCAAAAAGTGTGTTCCAACCTTGATTCTCTCCCGAATTTAAAGAACCAAGGTAAGAATCCTGCTCGAGTCTACATCAACACTCTCCAACACTTGTTTTCTAAACAATTCCACTTGGCTCATAATCTTGCTAATATTTCCATCCGCTCTGGATCCTTTGCAATTTGTTTCTTTGTCATCCTGATGTTCAAAGGAGACATTTGATATTCTCTCGTGTACCAAGCACGATTAATTTTGGTCATCCTATCAAGGAAAGTAGATGCAATTTTAAATGGTTGATGCATGATTTCTCTTTGAGCGAGTTGGTCAGCCACCACCTTGTTGACTGAATGTAGACACCAATAGAAATTTTGTCACAAGTCGTTATTTTGGTGTCCATGAGTTGGACATTGGAGCAACAACTTCTGGAACCACAACCAAGTCTCGTGAATTGGTTCCCCATCCAATCATTTGAAACCCTGGATATTATCTCTCAATGCCATCATCCTCGAAGAAGGGAAAAATCTTATGTAAAATGCCTCGGTAAGCTCATCCCAAGAGGTAATTGAGTCCCTTGGTAGGTAATCTAGTCACTTTACCGTATCCCCCATCAAAGAAAAAGGGAACCACCGAAGTCGAACTAACTCCTGTGAGATGTTCTTAAACTAAAATGGACCACACATGTCCACAAAATTCCGGATATGGTCATGGAGATCCTCAAGAGTCAGTCCTCCAAACAAGCCTTTCATTTGCAATAGATGCAACATCGTGTTAGTCATATAGGATACCGCATTACCTAATAGCACCTACGCTGCGCAATTGGGCTTCACTGAAATCGTTCAAGTTACCGATGTTAACATGATGTCCAAGTTGGCTAGAGTTGCTCTTGTTCACACTCATCTCGTCACATGTTCAAGAGCAGCCAACAACAAACACAAAAAAAAAAGTCCATTCAACTACAAACAAGATTAGATCAAAGATACACTTCACTAAATTCTAAACACCACTCCCTGGCAACAGCGCCATTTTTGATAACGCTCAACTACACTTCATCCAATTCTAAGTGTAGGCTATCACAATTTATTATAAACCCAATGAAGAGTTGGGGTTGATCCCACAAGGAGTGATACGGTAGAGAATTCAATTATGAAGTGAACGGAGTGTTCTAATCTGTTGTAGGAATAGAATTTATCGAAGCAATTAAAGTGAATTGCAGGGGTTGACAACAAGTGTCATATGGGCGGAATATGATTGTCAATTAACAAATACGAAAATAGGGGAGTAATCAAATAGAGAGGGACTCTCGGGGATGTGATCGATTAAATGTTAATTTCGCCATATGGGTGGTTATAATTTACTAAAAGACAATGAATCTTAGTGGGTAGGCTAGGCTCTAGATGCTTTATTCATATCTCGATCAACTACTACGATTCAAGACAGTTCTCTCGAACATCGACAAGCATAACAATAAGAACAACCCAAAACCCCAATCGATCTACTCTCTCGAGTTAGATTTGTAGGATTAAGTTCATATTCATTTTCTCAAGTTGAACCAACAACAACCCAATCACTAAAATCATCATTTGATAGAATTAATTCTAAAACCAAATTTTCAAGCAAAACTAGAATACTAAGCTAGAATTGCATTTATAACTACAATTCATGGATTAGAACACAACTACCAATAAAACCCACTTCAAATCAACATTTAAATTAGTGAATAATAGCACCCATTAGCTAATTAGAACATTTAATCACGAAATGACAACCCCAAGAATGGGGATTTGAGCTACACATTATAAAAGGCAAGAAATCATTACCAACTATATTCTCGATCAGTTGGGTAAAAAAATTCGAGTCTTCACAATGCTTAAAATCAACTTAAAATCAAAACCCAACTTTAAATTCTCTTCAAAAACTACTAAGAACTATGTTTAAGTAAAAAAAACCCAGAATTATAATTTTTAGGAACACCCCTTTCTCTTTTAAAAAATCAATTTATAGGTTCCCAAATTTTTGCCTTCGGGGTCATTCGGCGGAATAAGTCGAGCGTCATCGACCAATTCGGCGATGTGCCAAACGCTCCTGTCCATCACCTTTTTGGCTTGAGACTTCACACTTTCTGTGTTGTGATTTTATGCGATCGATGTCAGGATCGCCGACTTAGTTGGCGATGCACCAATTGTCCCTTCATAGCACCATTTTTGCTTGCATCTTCAATAATTACTCTGTATCTTTAGGCGGGTTGAGGCTTCTTCGCCGATCCAATCAGCCATCGCCGAAAGGTACGTTCTACCGCTGAGTTGCCTTTATCCAAGGGCTGGCACACTATAATTTTAGGTGGGCTGAAGGACTACTCAGCGGGTTGCTGAGTGGTCTTGGCAATCCCCAACCTTGCTTTTCTTCCATTGTATCAGCTTTTCTACTCCCTTTTTCCCGATAATATCGTTGCCTTTCTCTTTTGCCTTTGCAACTGCAAATTAACATCTAAACATCAGTTTAGAACATAAGATAGGCAATGAGGACAATACAACTATGATTATTAAGCCCTAAACGAGTAAAAATCCCAAACTCATCACTAGCTAACACTTCACCACATACAATAATGACATCTTAAACACTACTCTATAAAGATCACTTTTAAATTTCATTGATACTTTTTCATCATAAAAGACTCTGGATGCCACCCTCCACTTCATGCCTCAATCCGCAACTAAGATTAGAAGAAAATTCCACAATTTTTTTTTCTTTTTCTCCACATTTATTCCTCTCAAGACATAATCTTTTTTCAACTGTTTTATTTATTAAAGATCCTTCCTTTGCTTTAGAGCTACTATTTTATGTCAAGAAACTACCCTTTTAATTAAGAATGTCAGAGGAAAACTATGATTCAGAAATAATACCTGGGATTACAATACCTTTGGTAAAGAATATAGCCATATATTATAGCCTACATCCATCCCTAGTTCGATATATTTTTCATCCCAATATAAATAACAATAGTGAATAAGTTGTTTTTAAATTGATTGGTCAGAGTTTGTAAAGTGTTATTAATTTGATGAAGACAGAGGCATAGCTGTCTAGAAAGATGTGAAACTGTAAACAAGGATATGTGAAGTTTTAACATTGGAGCACTCATCATCTTATGTCTCTCTATTTATTTTTTTACCAAAAGTATCAGTAGATTCTATATAAGTCTTGAGCATATATATTTTTTTGTGTACTTCTGCCAATTTCTTAAGCTAATTTTTTTCATTTTGATGTTAAAGCTGAGAGTGCAAGATGGGGGCGGGGGTGAATTAATCCTTTTTACTTTTCCTAGTTAACTAACTATTTGCAGTTGACTAGATCGTAATTAAAAATTAAAACAATAAGTAAAGTTTGGTAAGGAAATTCAACATCTGATTGATGATTTTATACTAGTTGGGATCCATAATTGATCATACTCCAGTCCCCTTGGGTTGCAGAGTTGTTCTCTTCTAGCTTTGTGATATTGACGTGGTTACAAGTATAGATTCTAAATCTAAACTTAACTCTTACTTTTTATTTCTTTTCAATCTTTTGATAAAAGGCCGCACCAAACTAATTTTCTCTCTGCTCGTTTTTGGTTAAATAGTAACTCATTCAGAAACGATTTACTAAAAGTTGATGAGAATTCTAAGAAGGTTCAGTCATCACATATATTGATCTTCAGCAACCTATTTCTTTTTATAGAAATGCCGAAGGCTTCTTTCGTTATTTTAAAGTAGTGCCATAGAGTTTATCTATATAAAGATCCTTCTCGTAAATCTTGTCCAATGTTTTTTAAGATATGACCCCTCAAAGATCTTACGTGAGAAGAAACGTAGGTGACAATGTGAAGACCGAGGTTCCTCAAGTTCTGGTTGACCCTTCTGTCGAGCAAGTGACTCATGCTGAATTTCGTGCCACATTTTATAGTTTTGGCTCAAGCTATGATTGTCCAACCAATTATAGAAGCCTTTTCTCCCGTGAACCCAAATGTGGGTATGGTGGCGACAAGGATAAGAGACTTCACAATGATGAATTCGCCAAAGTTCCATGGTTCGAAGGTCTATGAAGATCTTCAAGAGTTTATTGGTGAGCTGTATAAGATAGTCGGAATTATGGGAGTCTATACGATATAGAAGGTGAAGTAGGTCGCTTATCAACTCAAGGGTGTTGCTCCAGTTTTGTTTGAGCAATGGAAACGTGAGAGTGCTATTGATGCATGTCCCCTTGATTGGGAGAAACTTCAAGGAGCATTTCTTGATAGTTTCTTTCCTCTTGAGATCATAGAAGTGAAAGTGCTTGAGTTTATTAATCTTAGTCAAGGCAATATGAGTGTGAAGGAGTATTTTTTGAAGTTTACTCAATTGGCTAAATATTCTACAATTATGCTTGCCGAATGAAGGGAAAGGATGCGTATGTTTGTGTCGAGTGTTCAGACTTGGTTGTCAAAGGGTTTCGTACCTCCATGTTGAGTAAGGAGAAATATATCTCTCGTTTGATGATACATGCCCAACAAATTGAAGAGAAAAAGCTCAAGGAAATGGCAAGAGAGTCCATGAGGGCTAGAACCACGGATGGTGACCTTTCTCATTCTAGGTTAGGTGGACAACGTCGTTAAAATTTTTTGCAAAGAAGTTCTTGTAAAGATTCTTCTAATGCACCAATCCCTAAGTTCAACAGGAATTGGGTGTCTAACCCCAAACCTCAAGGAGGTGGTTGTATCCTCTATTCATGCTTTCTTAGGGTGTGGTAAGAAATATGATGCAAAATGTTTTGTTGGAAAGGATGGTTGTCGTAATTGTTGTAATTGTTGAAAGAAAGGTCACAGCATGAGAGATTGCCTAATGCTTGCTACAAGGGAAGGGATGGTAGGCAAAGTTCAAGCTAGTGGTTCCGGTTTGGGTGCTCCAAGGGAAAATAGATTTTATGTTCGTCTAACTCGACATAATCACAAGGGTTCTCCGGATGTTGTGACCTATATGTTGAAAGTCTTTCATCTTGATATTTATTCTTTATTTGATCCGGGTGTGTAACACCTCAGGATTTAATAAGGTAAAAGGGACTTAATGGGCAAATCCACATGTCAAAAGCAGGCCAGGGACCCATCATGAGACCCAAAATGGTCCGTTTAGGGAACAATGGTTGTTTAAGGCTAGCATACTTGCCGTGCAGGCTGTTAAGGATTTGAAATGACCTGGACCGCTCCATAAACAACCCATCAAGAAGTTTACAACATATTTAGGGCCACTAGCCAAACCGTTTAGTGTTTTTAGGAAGGGGGGGGGGGGCCTCCTGGACGATTCCCTATACGGCAGTGAGACCTACTATGGACCGTCCAACATTCCTTTTTGCTGACTCCATTAGTTTTTAAGCTAGGGTTATTTTAGTCTTTCCCCTAAATGTTTGGTATATAAACTATATCGTTTTATCCCTATTTCAAGACCTATATAAGTGAATTAGGTCCTAAAACTATCCATTCTAAGTCATTCACTTAATTCCTAAATTTTCCTCCAAGATCACCCCCAAAATCCTCTTAAGAACTATGGAATAAAAAGCTAGAGTTGCACATCAAAATTTTCAATTTAGCATAGATTGTGGGCATTGATCACTAAGGTATGTTACTATTCACCTATGGAGTCCTTTCCTCCGTAGGGTTCCTAAATTTTTCAATTTTACAAGTTAAATTCTTAATTCAAAGTTAGGGTATTATTCAATCTTCATGAGTTCCTTTTAATAATAATCCAACTAGTAAAATTACTCACGCATCGCGCAAGAATTTAATATCATAGAATTCATAAAATAATACTTAAAGCCTATTAGTGATTAAACTAAAACACTATATTATCTTACATACAAGATTACATAGTAACAATCTTTGATAATGTAAAGCAAAATGATAATTATAACATGTTATCATTTATCCTTACTTTAATCAATCATCTTTGATATGATTTTATAATTTATCATTTTCCTTCTTGGAACCGTTACCATTTGATATTTTTGGGGAATCAAATGAACATCAACCTGAGATATTAAATTTTCTAATAAATAAATAATTATTGCTAAAGAGATAAATAAATTTTAAAAACCTGAAAAAAGTGAACAAATATTCGAATTTGAACGTGTAGAAAGTTTAGCCCAACCTTTTGTTTTGCATATATCATTTTAATGTTCCCATTTAAATGTATCATTACTTCTTAATAAAAAGGAAAATTAAGGGGAGAATGTATCATATTGGACAACAATATAACTTATTATATATATTTGAAAGGGATAAATATTACACAAAACTATTCAGCTTATTTGGGTGCTTTCTTAAAAATCATCATACCAGAGTGATGAATTTCAATTTAAAACTATACTTCTATTCCAATTGCAGTGTCGAGAAACACCTCTATTACTTCAAGAAAAGTATTTACAACTTGCAGTAAACTTGAGAATCTATCCATACTTCATATTTAGTATGAGCAATTAATTTATTGTATACTTATCTATGTCTTTGAGAATAAAAGAGGCTGCAGTCTAGTTACATTCCTCTATAGGTCATCCAGCACAACATCCTTGAAGCCATGTGAAAAGTTTATTAGTTCCTGTCTTCTATTCCTGGTTCACTTCGCACATCAAGGTGTAGTAAATTTTTTAAGGTCTTTATGTCCTTTCAATGGCTACCAAATTTGAATTTTGTGTTCAAAAGGTTGTAGTATATATCTTTATGGAATTTTTTTTATTGTACCTTAAACAATATCAGTAGATAAAACTTGAGTTGAAACTCAATTAACATGTGTTATTTAGTCTGTACTAAAAAAATACTTATAAAATAACTTTGCAGAACCATAAACAATAAAGTTTAAAGTATGTACTCAAAAACTACACTTAATAACATAAGCATAAATTGATAATTGTAAAAAGCATACCAGGATCTATAACAATAGAATGAAAGAGAAAGGAAAATATTGAGCCCATTGAATGTACATTGTCCCCTTAAGGAAATTATTTATCTCTAGTACCCAAGGTTTAAAGGAATATATCCTCTCAAGATAAAACAATTTTTTTCAACAGTGTATTGATACAAAAACAATGGTGTTAGTGAGACACTTAACATGAGCAGAGTACATGAATATTTAATTGTGTAGTATAAGAAAAAGTTCAGACTTTTCATTGTTTAAAATGAGTGAAAATCCCTCTCTTTATAGACAACAAAGGGAAGTGTGAAAAAATGCTTATTCTACCTTATCGGAAAGGTCACAACCTTTAAAAAGTTACAACCCTTCGGAATGGTAACAACCTTCCATAAAAATCGTAACTCTTCATAAAAATAACAATTCATCTTAAAAGTCACAACTTTTCAAGAAAGTCGCAACTCTTCATATTTCATTACACCTTTTAAAATCCAACAACATATACTTCATTTATCAATTCAAAGCTCTAATAAATGACATTGACCTTCAAACTATACTGTACCGCCCCTAGAAAAAATATGATTAACTCAAATCATCAAAGGTAAAGTAAGATTATGGAGAAACGGTAGACGAATGCATGCAACAATGCAAGTATACATATGATTATAGGAGAAGCATTCACAATTCCAAAATTTAAAAAGAAAATTATGAAGGTATAATTAGTATATATACATCTGAGCAACTAACTCACATAGTTTGTCCCAATATTTCTTTCTTGTACCAGTTGGTTAAACTTAATTTTGGCCTAGCTTTATTATTGGGTTATCACTTGCTTAAGTAAGTTCAAAATGGGTTGATATTTATACATATGGAAGATTTGGTGGAGGCTTAATTTGAATATGGTGGTGATGATTGTGAAGGTTTCTAAGAGGATAGGAAGGCTAGTTTTGGAAATAAATAAATTAAAAGAGAATTTTGGTTTGTGGTTGTGCCACGTAGGTGGGCTTAGGGTTCCATTTATATACATGATTGATTGTATTCTATCTTTTTATGAATGAATTAAAGTAATTGCATAATTTTGAGTAGAACTCATATGAAGCCATGCATGATCCCTGATTTTTTTACTATCAACACATAATGAAGTTTATCAACTAGGAAAGATGAATATACGAAGATGCCCATGTTATTTTATGAAACTAATGTAAATGATTTGAGGATGATTTCAGAGTTAAGTCTCAATTTTGTTGTTGTTGTGAAAGGTTTTCTCACATACAACTAATAACATGTTTGTAAAAGATTTTCTCACAAAAGGATTCATGAGGTTTAAAAGTTTTCTTACCTAAGTTTAATCAATATTAAGGAGCTATTCTAAATGAACTTTAGCTTGGATTGGTTGCTTAATTTTGCCTTTCCATGAATGATAATACGAATATGATAAATTATTGTTCTATGGGATTTATATTTAGCACCGACAAGATATTGGGATGGAAACTCTCCTATTAATAGAGGCCAAGTTTCTAGTAGTAATCTCATTATCCCATAATTATGTACCACCATAGGTTTTCCTAGATAGACGTTAGATAGCAAATCCACTTTAGCTCAGACTCCTATAGTTCTTACCTTGGCAAGTAAGTTCATCCCTTTTCGGTGTGGGTCAAACACTGGATTTCATGTTATAGCTGACATGGTTTATGTCGGCTATATGGTAAACTTCCCACAAAAATGAACTAGGGTTACTTTAAAATTATCTCACAAGTGTTTTAAAGATGATAAGTTTGCATTGACCTTAATGAAAGTCTTTTGCTTTCATTTTTCCTTAGGATTTGAGAGACAAGTGAATAGGGGATTAAAGGATGAAAATCTGATTGTTTAGGGCCTTTAATTAGTCAAGAGATTCGTTAAGGGTTTTCTTAGAGGAAAAAAAGACCAAAACCACCCTTTTTACTATTTTTCGGTTGGCTAATTCATTACTAGACTTGATTAGGTTACTTAAATCGGCATAACTCTTTACTCAAAACTTGCATTGTATCAAATTTGGTGGTATTGGAAAGAATATGCAAATACCTTCAATTTGATAGGTTATGAACTACATAACTTTTCACGCCCCGAGACTACCCTTTTGACTTAAAAATGGGACCTAGGACCACGAGCGACCCTAGGGTAACCCTGAAGATGGCATATCATAAGCATACTAAAACAACTAAATATAGAGACACTATGCGGAAGATTAAAATAGTAGATAACTCAAAGATGGGAAATACCCAAAACTAATCTAATATATATAAAGCACTATGATTTTAGTGATACTAAACATTAACTCAAATGCTAAAGCTGAATCTAATACTATGCATGGAAAAGCCTCTACTGACTAGAGTTACTGGGACATGCCCCCAACTAACCGTAGCAAAAACATAAACTTAAATGAAAGACTAGACATGAAAAACATATGTTTGTTGTCCTCAAAGTATGAGGACTCACCACTGAAGTTGATGAATACGGATCAGAGACCTATCTATGTGTGATCTAAATGCAGAGTACCTGAACCTACATCATGAGAGGATGTAGCGTAGAGTATGCATCAGTATTTGGACTATACTGAGCATGCTTAACAAATGTATAACTGAACAAAGCATACTGAGAAATGATATAATCTGAACAAACTAATAATACTGAAATATAGTGACAACTGAGCTAAATGTAATGACCAAGTACTAATCCTTAACATGACATGCTGAGACTTAATACTGATGTATAACTAAAAAGCTCGTCAAATGCACTAGAGTTTTATTGTGGGAGATACTATTAACCGACATTAAACAACGTGAGCTAAACATGGAGTCGATGTATATGCCCCATCGAGAGGACCCAATATACCATACTGGGGGTATAAAGGCATGACTGGTGTGATCACTAAATCTGATGCCCAACAGAGGGGACTTATAAACCTACGGAGGCACGTAGTTTTGAGACTATGACGATATGCTAAACCCTACTCAAACTCGGTGCTAAGCCTACTCCCAACTAGAATGTGTATGACACAACTTAACGAAAATACTAGATTAGCTCAATGTTTTGACATGCTAACTAAGAATGCAACATTTAAGTACTGACATTAAAACATTCGAAATCTGAGGCATATATATCTGTTTATATGTTTAACTGATCTAGCAAGTGTTATTCATGAAGTAAGAGATTCTACATAACTAGGGTTCTGAGTTTCATACAAGGAACTAAGCAACAATGTTACAAAAACATGATAACCTGATTAAGAACACTACAACATCTACATCACAGCGATTCTCTAAAGTTCTAGAAACGCTCGGTCTAAACAAGATATAGGGAAACAAGAATTTGACTGAATTCTAGGGACCTAGTGGATGAAAGGAATACACTAGTGAAATCCCACATATCTAGTGACAAAATCTATGGAGAAATCCTACGATTTTGGGGCGGAAAATGAAGAAAGCCTGTTGTGTTTTCTTGAGAAAGCTATCAACTTTTTCTACCCTTTTTGCTCTATGTTTTGATGAATTTTGGTGAATAAATATTTTGGTTATGTTTTCACTAGATTATTAGTCTTAAACTGAGAAACATGTCGTAGTTTAGGAGTAAAACGATGTAGTTTAAGGGCCACAATGCGTAGGAAAAATACCTAAATGACCCTACATAAAAAACTGACGAAGGCCAGCCATGGAGGTACCTACGGTCCATGGGTTGACCTACCAACCGTAGGTACGGTTCGTCTATCAAGTCCGCCCAATAGGGCTTCACTAAAATGAGCATAACATTTAACATTTAATTTAGAGTAGTTAGAACCGATAGGACTTGTTACGACACTATAGGAGAATTTAGAAGGGTAAAACGATGAAAAATGTGTTGGGGCAGGTGACCCTGGCGCACTGCTGACGCGGGGGGCCAACCCTTAAAGTTCAGAAACTTATTTTTGGCACAGTACAAATGCGCCGCCCCAGCCCTGCTGGCGCATCTTGGGTGCGCCGCACCAGCCCCTCCCTAGGTTAACCTAACGAATTTTTCAACGCATTTTCTAATCTTAATTCGATTCCTTTTCTCAATTTTTCTTTAGATTCAGATGCCGAAAACATGTACATAAGAATCTACTCATAAATGACAAAAAAATCGACACGATTTCCTCAACAACATAACAATCCCATCCAATCTCAAGAACGATGGACAATTTCAAGAACAGAATTCAAGATCATCAATCTTTCAACTTTCTAGAATGAATTTTGCTGAAATAAACATCGTTGGGGCGTGGGTGAACGAACCCAATGCTATGAAAGTCTCACATACCTCGTGGGATCGAATACTTGGTAAAATCCAAAACTAAATCCTCAAGAACTCGACGAAATCTTGATCTTTCTCCTCTTTTCTCTTCTTTTCTAAAAACCCTAGCATTTATGTGGAATGCGTTATCTGAAAGAAATCAGTTTAGACTCCTAATTAATTTCTAAAAATGAAATAACTTAATTTGGTAAGGAAAAGACCAAAATACCCCTCTTAAATGTGGGTGACTTTCCATATTTGGACGGCCCGACTTAAAACGGGCATATCTCCCTCATACGAGCTCAAAATTTAGCATACTTGATGGAATTGGAAATATAATTCAAAGACCTTTCATTAATCTCTTATGGCACACTTAAATCATTCTGTGCTGAGAGTTATGGTCATTTGAAGTTGACTAAAAACTCATACTTAGCATAACTTGCCAAAATTTCCAAATTTAATCTTTCCAAAAATAGGTTCTTTCTAATTCTAGTTCTTTCGAATAGTGAGGTGTTCCAAAGAAATCCAGGCTTGCTTCTACTTGGTTCCATACCTAACTCTTGGGAAACAATTAGAAATTCATTATCAAATTATGCTTTGTATGGTGTGATTTCTATGGATTTTGTCAAGAGTAGTGTCTTGAACGAAGAGATGAGAAGAAAATCTCTAGGTTCTTCTTCGTCGGATGTCCTAGTTGTCACACCCCTATTTTTTCCCAAAATTATTTTAAAAATAGAGTATTTCCAATTAAGGTGGTGTTTTGAAGAGGGATTATTTATTTTAGAGTTGCCACTTGGAATTGAGTTTTGATGTTCCAATTCACCTTATTTGAACCCCTATTCAAAAGGAAGTTGACTCTAATTTTTATTGGTCTGCGAACTAGAAATCCGGATAAGGAATTCTATTCACCGTGGAGAAGGTGTGAGGCACCCCTCGAGTCCCATGGTTCTAGCACGATCCCTTTATTGATTTATATCTCGCTTGACTTAATTTTGGATATATTATACTTATTAGTTTAATACATTTACTTATATTCCGCTTGGTTTGATTTAATGTAAACTGTCTTGTTTTATTAGTATGTGGTGTACTGGCAGCAACGCTTTCCAGCCTTACCATAAATATTTTATTAGTTTATATCTTTATGTCAGAAATGTGTGTATTATTCTTCATGTAGTAAATTTGACTATTATTATTGTCAGCCTAATCATGTTCCTAACGATTTAATTCAGTGAAATTAAATTAATGATTAAAATCATTTGAAATCCTAAATCTTTTGGAAAAAGGTTGAAGAGTTATAAAATATTTTGTTAAAAGGAAATCATTGTAACTTCATAAAGGGGAAGTAATTACATAGGTCAACATAAACCTGTCAATTTAATACTGTGAATAGATTCATCACTAAAAAAATCCAAAGAAAATTATAGATTTTTTTATTTTATTTTTATCATGCTATAATAATATTATTGAGCATACAAAGTGAAAAAAAAAATCATTAAAATTACGTCTCGTCCAAATATCAATTAATTATGTAACTTAAAACATCAAGTCTAGTATTTTAATCAAGAAAGAATAAAAAATGGATATTTAAGCATGTGAGAGATAATCATTTGTTGTACAAACTTTACTTTAAATATAGCGATATAAAAAGTTCAGACATATTTCAATATTATAGAGTCAAACTTAACCACACAAAGAATTTACACAACTTTGTAATATTGGAATCAAGTCTTGTAGATATAATTATGAAATTAAATCATACAACGAAGATCAAGTGTTACCTTATGGTGAAGACCTAATTCATAACCACAAATCATCTACAATCTACTGATTTTCAAAATTAACAAAAGCTAACTTTCAGGTCGACGAACTAAAATCCACGAACGAAAACTTCCAAACCTCAATCTTAAACTCCTTATAATTTTTATTGTTGAAATGGTGAGGGTGATTTTTTAATTTTTTTTATTTCTTTTCTACATGTGAGGCTCTTTGGGTATTGTGGATTTTTTATATTTATATTGTCTAATAACATGGTTCAACTAAGCGTCATTTTTTTAAACAAATTAACTACGTTTGTGTCTTCTTTAAACATTAACAATTCTTACAAAAAACTCGATATGCATCATAAAATAGTGGCATATAACAATACATGCAATTTTAGAGACTTCATAATATCATAATCAAGTTTTGAACAATCATTTCATTGAACTATATAATAAATTAGAATTACTTTTTCGTGAAATTTAATTCTCCACAAAGAAAATCGCTACAATCTACTGATTTCCAAAGTTAATTATAGTTAATTAACTTTAAGGAGCCATGAACTCGAATCCATGAACAAAACTTTTTTTTCCTTTGGTTTCTATTCTCTGCGTGTGAATTTGCTGACTTAGAGTGTATTGCTTTTTGTTTTTTTTTTTGTTTTCTTCTCTGCTGATTGGTTTTTATTTTTTCTTTATGTGGTGATTGATGTTTTCCATATCCTTTTAACTTTTGTGTACTGTCATATATATATAGAGGTGTGTATCGTGTGTGTAGTGGTGAGGAAACGTGTTGTGGGATAGAGTGGGGGTAGTGGGTAATTGGATTAGAGAAAGTGGCAGGTAAAAAGTGGAAAAGAAAGTGGCAAAGAGAAGTGAGGTCGGGGTAATTAACAAGGAAATGGGGTAATTGGTAGATTTAGAGTATTATTTTTATTTTCAATAATTAATATATAATATAATATAAAATATTGTATTATATTATATTATAATATAATGAAATTATTTAACCTTTTTTACTAACCAAAAATTAAGTAGCTAATAATAAATTATAATTACTAAATACTAGCTTATTTGTTAAATTAAAAGAAACAAATATTTTTTATAAACTTTGTGTCTTTAAAACAAACTTACATTTAAATGCAACTCTTGTTTTTAGTTTTCAAATATTTTAAAATGAACTTATGAAAATAAAATAAAAACTAAAAATTTCTAATTTAGATTCAAATTATATAATTAAATATTGAAAGGTATAAAATTTTAGGTTTGGTAAAAAATTAGGTGTTCACAGGATGTCCCTCTTTGATTGGGAACATGAAGAGTTTTCAAACAAAGAAGTGAACAATGATCCTGATTTTTGGCCTACCATTTATTGAAAAATAGAAAATAAATAAATAAAAGTAAATGTGATTGAGCCCTAGCATTGAACCTCGTACATATCTCGGGTTATAAGAGAATTAGGTCACGTGTAGTTCAAGTCGGTTTAGAGATGGAAAATGAGTTGGAGAGTCGAGTGATGTCCTATTGAGATTCCAGTTCGTGGCTCCTGTTATAACATCGAAAATTATAAGATTAAAAGGAAGAATAAAACATCCTATCTACTCTACTTGTCTTGAATCTCTTTCTTCAAGTCTTCTTTTTGATATTTAGATATCACCTCGCCTTCTTCTAGCGGGTACCTTAATCTCAAAATTTGATTTGTCACGACCTAGGGGTACCCCCTAGATGTAACATGGCGTATAGAACCCCGAAGGACTCCATACAAACCATATAGCATATCATAACATAAGCAATAGAAAATTAAGAGTAAAAAGGCATTTCAAGTCCAAGTCTGAAAATTTTCATAAAAGACAAAAATGGAAGTTTATACTCTAAGTCTCAACATAGCCATCTATTACAATATTCGAATACAAAAGGGACACAGCCCATACAACATAGTTCAAAAGGAAATACAAGAAAAGAAACTACAAGTGAAAACATCCGTCCTCGAATTATGAGGACTCACTGACAAGCCAGGATAAGTGAACAATTCCAAGCTTTAGCCACAATGAGAACAACCTTGAGAATCGGACCCTACACTTGGGAAAATGTAGGAAAAGTAGGCGTTAGTACAAAAATGCACTAAGTATGATAGCCATGCATAAAAACCTTGAAAACATGCTAAAAGCGACATTTTAGTTAAAAGTATGCACTTTACCAAGTTTAAACATCATTATGAAGAAAGTGGAAAAACATAAGTCATAAGCATAGTCAACATATCGATCATCAGAACATAAGTACCCTGAAAGCAAACTTGTGCAATGAATGAATATGACCCCACAAATCCCACCCATGCTAAGTAAAGCTTCTTGAGTAACCATAGTTCGTAATTCATGTTCCTATTCATATTGTTGTTGTTGGAAATAAGCCTTAACCGACATAGACCATGTGAGCTAAGCATGGAATCCGATGTTACCCACACCGAGAAGGGTTGTCCTACTTGCCTAAGGTAGAACCATACAATTAGCTTAGGTGGATCCACTAGGTAAAGACCTATGACGGCACATAGTTTATGGGATAAGGGGATTGCTACTAGAAACTGGCCTATACTATCGTGAGGGTTACCATTCCAAGAGATTGCCTCTTGAAACCCAGCCTCTACTATCGTGACCATCTCATATCAATATCCACTCGGTGCCAAGCAATAATTCCCACGAAGTTCATATTAAGTCTTGCCTTAAGTTCATATTCATGGAAGAATGTCTTGACACTCAATCCAACTTAATTCGTAAGATAGCTCATAGATTCAATTGGTGAGAATAGCCTTTCAACCTTAGAATCATCATATTGTGAGAAAACCATTCACATCATATCATATTCATACAGAGGTGTGTAAAGTAGAATAACCTTTCAACAACACACAATAAGATCATAATCATAATCACTTCACTCTCAAAGTATTTATAAAGCATATACATAAATCTCATAATCATGAATAATTCTCATATCGTACCCTTCATAGATCCAAGATCCCATTCAATCAACACATCTATAAGTCACTACATTAGACCTGGATATAATCATTATTCAAGGTACCCAATTACTACATGCATAATTTCATAACATGCTACAATCATCAACAAACCCACATCACAAGATCATGATTGAGGAATATGAGGGTTTCATGGGTTCTTTGGGTGCTCAACATAAAAACAATAGGAAATCATCAATTCATACATAATATATCATATATCAATAATTAGAAACATTTTTGAAAGGAACACATGAGTTTGAAGTATAACCCTAACTTTTGGGGAATTTCTAGTTTTGAAAGTGAATTTGGATGGACTCCATGGATGAAGGGTATACATGGATGAAGGACTACCATACATTAGCAATGGAATCCAAAGAATTTGAGTAGAAACCTTGTTCATTGAACCCTAGATCAAACTACCGTCTTCTTCTTCTTTGATGTTCTAGAGAGAGAATATTTGGAGAAGATGAACTCTTTGGGATTTGATTTGAGTTTTGGGAAAAATGAGGTGAATGAGTGTATTTTGACTTAAAATGACTTATATAGGTGTATAAAAGTAAGGAAAAACGACTTCACTTAATACCCATCATGCATGTGAAATCAAAATAATGCACAATTCAGAGGAAGAAACTTCAACTCCTTCTCAAATATAACCAATGCAACACAAGGAAGTAGGAACTACATCTAACAACCCATTATGCATGAAATTCAACATTTCTCATATTCATAGGAGGAACTACCTTCTTCAACTAGAAGCATGCGCAACACAATTTCATGGAGTCTTTATGCAATATACTTTCAACAAAACACTACTAAAGCATGTTCAACAAGTCAACTCATGAAGCATATAGGTAATTCTTTACTTAATGCACAACAACATGAGGAAAATCAATCATAAAAGCTCATTTTCTTACTAAACATAAATTTCTCAAGAACATGCTTAATATAGGGAAATAATGGTAAAAATCATATAACACACATGACTCCCACTATAAGGAAAATCAAGAGGAACTATTTACCTCTAACTAGGGTAGGAGTAGAAGGAAAAATATGAGGATAGCGGGACTTGATATCGGCCTCGGCCTCCCAAGTAGCACCCTCAACTAGATGGTTCCTCCACAGAATCTTCACGAAAACTATTTCCTTGTTTCTCAGCCTCTTAACTTGCTGGCCTAAATTTCTACCGGAACTTTCTCATATGACAGATGTTCATCAACCCCCAACCCTTCTAAGGGAATAATGGATGCCAGATCTCCAATACACTTCTTGAGAATAGAAACATGGAACACTGGGTGCACCAGACACAACTCATTTGGCAAATCTAACTCATAGACAACTTTATCAATACCCTCAAAATTTGGTATGGGCATTATTATCAGTGACTAAGTTTCCCTTGTTGCCCAATCTCATCACACCGTTCATAGGTGGAATTTCCAAGAGGGTCCAAAATCATAAACACTAGGAACACTCAACAATCTTGCTATCTAAGGCCACCATCTCCCCATTGGGAGAAAGCCTCGACTAATTCCTTAAGCACCGCTTCCTTCCAATTCAATAAAATTGGATCAAGTTCTTGTTTAGCTTTCACATGTCACCAAAGAAAATTCGGATCCATTGTAACCATAATACCACCCTTGGTGGAAACCACTAATTGAACGTTTCAAACCAACTCTTTCTTTACATCACTTATGTGAGCCATACTACCCATAGACAATCCTATTAAGAGCATCCACTACCACATTGGCCTTGTCGAGGGGATAAAGGACACTCATGTCATAATCCTTCAATAATTCTAACCACCTTCCTTGCCGACGTTTCAAGTCCTTTTGACTAAACACGCATTGTAAGCTTTTGTGATCAGTAATCACATCAATATGCACCCCATATAGATAATGCCTCCATATTTTTAAGGGAAACACCACCTCCACTAATTTCAAGGTCATGGGTAGGAATATAACCAAGGAATGCCACAGATCTCAACCAAAACTCCACTTGCTAAACTTTGCAAAAAGATGATGGTCCTTAACAACTTACAATACAATTCTTAAATGGTCCACATGCTCATTCTCACTCCTTGAATAGATCAAAATATCAGTGATAAACTATCACAAACATGCCAAGATATCTCTATTCATTAAATCCATGAATGCTACCAGAGCATTTGTCAAACCAAAGGACATTACTAGAAAATTATAATGATCATGTCGAGTTCTAAAGGTCGTCTTTGGAATATATTTACCTCTCACCCTTAATTGGTGATAACCCGAACGAAGATCAATCTTAGATGAATAACTAACCCATTAAAGTTGGTCAAACATGAATCTATTTCCTTCACCCTACTAGGTGGTAAAACCAACCTTTAGTCATCTTTTTTCTAATCTTCATATAAGGGACAACTAACCTCTAGGCATTGGACATTCTCCTTTCATACTAGGATAGGCTCACTTGGGGCCTAATACCTAACCATCCGAGTTCCACAATCAATAGAGACATAACAAAATGCAACAAATCCTTACCAAGTATAACATCAAGGTCTATAATCTCAAGTTCTACCAAACCAACAAGAGTAACTCTATAGGGTAAGGAAAAGTGACACTTTATATAGTCCTCTTAACCCCAATGGAATCACTTACAAGAGTAGATACATCAAAAGGTTCACATCAACTCATCGGGTAGCATATAAAATCTCATTGCCCTCTATGGCGTCACAAAAGACAAAGCAACATTTGGATCTAATAAAACATATACATCTACTAGGAAAATTAACAACATACCAGTAGCCATATTTGGGGGATACTTTTGTTTAACTCTAGCTTGGAGTGCATAGAACCTATCTTTCTTTGGAACACTAATACCCGAACCACTTGGAGGAGTTTGCTTCCTTAAGTACCGAACAATCCCTCATTTTGTGACCACTTCAACCATAACCATAACAACCATCCTTATTGGCTAGACATCTACCATAATGTTTCCTTCCACACTTAGTGCAAGTAGGCTTAAGCAGCAAAGATTCACTATTACTCCCTCTTTATAATGTAGGGTTAGACACCCTCTCTTGGTTGTACCCATGAGTATTGGGGGAAACTTGATTGGAAGGCCTTTGTTGGGTCCTAGGTTTACCATATCCATTGGATTTAGCATTAGAGAAATTCCCATCACCGGTCCTAGCCCTTTTTTACCTCTTTACACTTTTCCTTGAGTTTTTCTTCTTTCATCCTATGGGTATCAATCATAAGACAAGAAATATTCATACCTTAATTAACCATAGTCGTACGACATTCTTTAACTATCAAGTTGAACACACTCGACACAAACTTATTCATTATCGAGCTAGGGTCGGCTAATATGGGTGGAGCATACCTCGACAACTTAGTAAACATCCAAGCATATTTTCTCAACATCATCCCACCTTGCCGAAGGTTAATGAACTCAAGTATTCTAACCTCTCTCGTCTCCAAAGGGCAAAACCTATCAAGAAACCCATTCTTAAACCTTTCCCACTCCATGGGGCCCGCTTCTACCGACCTCGCTTCTTTCCATTGGTTAAACAGAAGTTGAGAAAAATATTTCAATTGATAGGAAGCCAATTCAACCTTTTCTATCGAAGTCACTCCCACAAAGTCCAACATTGTCTCCTTAGTCACTTGATCAATCAAAATTTAAGAAGTATGAGGAGGAGCTCATTGATCAACATTGTCTCCTTCAAATCCACCGGTGAATGCTCTTTGAGTAGTCATGTCATGTAGACCACTGGGTAAGGATAAGAAGAAGGACCACACAAAATTAAACTCTATCGCACGACTTAAGAGTAATGAAAGAAGTGAAATTTCCTAAGCATCATATAACTTCCTATTCATTAATGTTTCAGGCTTCACACTCATGAACAAGACTCTACTAGACGTGGCTTATGAGACATGACATGATCCTAGAATCATTCTAAACCTTCTGCTCTGATTACCAAGTGTGTGAGGACGCAGAGGGTACCCTCTAGATGTAATAAGGCGTATAGAATGCTGAAGGACTCCAAACAAGCCACTTATCATATCATAACATAAGCAATAGATCAATAAGAGTAAAAAGACATTTGAAGTCCAAGTCTAAAATTTTCATAAAAGACAAAAGCAGAAGTCTAGACTCTAAGTCTCAACATAGCCATGTTTTACAATATTCGAATACGAAGGGGACACAACCCATAAAACATAGTCCAAAAGGAAATACAAGAAAAGAAACTACAAGTGAAAACATCTGCCCTCGAATCATGAGGACTCACCAACAAGCTAGAAGAAGTGAACAATTCCAAGTTTAGCCATATTGAGAACCACCTAGAGAACCGACCCCTACACTTGGGTAAATGTAGGAAAAGTAAGTGTTAGTACAAAAATGCACTAAGTATGAAAGTCATGCATAAAAACCTTGAAAACATGCAAAAAGGGCCATTTTCCTTAAAAGCATGCACTTTACCAAGTTTAAACATCATTATGAAGAAAGTGGAAAAACATAAGTCGTAAGCATAGTCAACATATGGATCATCATAACATAAGAGAAACATACCATAAGTACCCTCAAAGCATACTTGTGCAATGCATGAATAAGACCCTATAAATCCCACCTATTCTAGGTAAAGCATCTTGAGTAACCATAGTTCGTAATTCATACTCTTATTAATATTATTGTTCTGGAAAATAGGCCTTAACTAACATAGACAATGTGAGTTAAACATAGAATAAGGTGTTGCCCACACCGAAAAGGGTTGTCCGACTTGCCTAAAGTAGAACCATACAATTAGCTTACGAGGATCCACTAGCTAAAGACATATGAGGACACATAGTTTATGGGATAATGGGATTGTTACTCGAAACCTGGCCTCTATTATTGTGAGGGTATCCATCCCAAGAGATTGATTCTAGAAACCCAACCTCTACTATCGTGAAGGCTCGCATCTCATATCAATATCCACTTGGTGCTAAGTAATAATTCCCACGGAGTTCATGGAAGAATGTTTTAACACTGAATCCAACATAATTCATAAGGTAGCTCATAGATTCAATATGTGAGAATAGTCTTTCAACCTTAGAATCATCATATTGTGCGAAAACTATTCACATCATATCATATTCACACATAGGTGTGTAAAGTAGAATAACCTTTCAACAACACAGAATAAGATCATAGTCATAATCACTTCACTCTCAAAGTGTTTATAAAGCATATACTTAAATCTCATAATCATGCATAATTCTCATATCTTACCCTTCATATATCCAAGATCCCATTCAATAAACAAATCTAGAATTCACTACATTAGACATGAATATAATCATTATTTAAGTAACCCAATTACTACATGCATAATTTCATAACATGTATCTATCATCAACAAACACATATCAAAAGATTATAATTGAGGAATATGAGTGTTTCATGGGTCCTTGGGGGATTCAACATAAAAACCATAGGAAATCATTAATTCATACATAATAAATCCTTAATCAATCATTATAAATCTTTTTGAAAGGAATCCATGAGTTTGAAGTCAAACCCTAACTTGTGGGGTTTTTCTAGTTTTGAAACAGAATTTGGAGGGACTCCATGGATGAAGGCTATCCAAAGACTACCATACCTTAGCAATGTAATCCAAAAAATTTGAGTGGAAAACCTTGTTCCTAGAACCCTAGCTGGAACGTACTTTTTCTTCTTCCTTGAAGCTCTAGAGAGAGAATATTTGGAGAAGACGAATTCTTTGGGATTTGATTTGGGTTTTGGGGAATAATGAGGTGAATGGGTGTATTTTGACTTAATATGACTTATATAGGTGAATAAAAGTAAGACAAAATGACTTCACTTAATACCCATCTAAAAAGGAATTAATTAAAGTAAACCCCACTTAAAGTGGGGTGCCCAAGGACTACACCCATCTTCATGAGCCGTCAAGGGCACCACGGCCCTTGAAGGTGACCATGGTCCCTTGACCAGTATCTAGGCCACCTTAGCATTTCCCCCACAAGGTGAAGGTATCCCCACGAGCCTTCCCACAAGCCGTGGTCTTAAGCACGAGCCGTGGTCTTCACCACGAGCCGTGAAGTGGCTCGTGAAAGGCAGCCTTTTTTGGGCAACTTTAGGGAGGATACTGCGTCACAACCACGGGTGGCACCACGGGGCATGGTGGCCACCATAGGACATGAAGAACCTCGTGGTCATGGTGGGCAGTGCCTTGGCCAATTTTGGGCAGCCTTGGCCCTTGCCATTCTTCCTTAACGTTTGCCCTCACGTTTAGCTCTTGTATAACCTACTACTTTCTGGGGTGTTACATGATTAGAATTGAACTTAATACTTGGATCGAGGTTTTGACACTCCCCTAACTGATAGTTTGTCGAATATTGTTAAATGTTGTTCTCTTGATTAGAAAGTGGAGAAGATGATTCTTGATATGTTGAGTTGTTACATGGGTCGGAAGAGACTCTAAATGTCATTGGCATCTAACATTCTTCATTTCTCTAATTAAAATGAGTAAATTATTCTTGAACGTCAGATTTGTGTACTGCAAAGAGAGCTGCATGCCATGAAAACAAAACAAACGAAACAAATAAAAAAATTTGTACTCCAGTTTGCACTAGGAAAATTTTGGTTAGTTATTAATAAAAGAATTTTAGGCCTACAGTAGGCATAAAAATAATAGTTTTTACCCAATACAAATATAAAGTAAAAATAAAAGGGAGATTTGTGCCCAAAATGAAACCAGGGGTTACTGTGCTCTGTGAAGGCATGAGAATAAAATAGGGATTTTGTGTCCTATATGCGGCCAAGTGTTATTGTGCCTTGTGAAGACATGAATATAAAATAGGGGTTATTGTGCCCTATATGCAACCAGGAGTTATTGTGCCATGTGAAAACATGAAAATAAAATAGGGGTTATTGTGCCCTATATGCAATCAGGGGTTGTTGTACCCTGTGAATACATGAAAAATAGAATAGGCGTTATTGTGTCCTATATGCAACTAGGGGTTGTTGTACCCTGTGAAGACATAAAAATAGAATAGGTGATTTTTTTCTTATATTATTATTTTTATATATTTTATTTATTTCTTTATTCTTTTAAAAATATTCCAAATATGAAAGAAAACAACCAAATAAAATAAAATCAAAAAGTGCGCAAGATATTATTAAGGAAAAATAATCCCTTACTTTTTTTAATTTATTATTTCTGATCTTAACTAGCGTTGGTTTGATTATGTGAATATAGCAGGAGAGACAAAGATTCAAGAACTTACCTTTGCGACAATTATCTCTCATGAACTGCCTACATGATTTAGCTTGTACCTGTTTTGAACAAAGAATGATTTGCTAGTTTTTCCTAAATGGTGGTTGGTTTGTGAATTTTGATGTCTTGTGGAGCAAGACTTTGAATCCGTCCAACTTCAAAGATACACTCTATTGATGGTTGTGTGAATAGCTTGAAGATATTTTAGAGACAATCCTTATTTTCCCTTGAAACACTCCTCATGAATATTTTGACCCAATGCCAATTTGTGCATGTTGTATGGCTCGTCCTTTCTAAAGTCACTCTCCTGCTTTAGGGATTTTCTAACAAAACCTTGAAGTAACACTTCACCATTTTTTAGGATATTTTTATCTCGATTGATTCACATCCCTGGGTAATGTTGTGCATGCCCCTAACCTTCAACTGGAAATATAGTAGTCAATTTTCCTGCTTTTTATTTTCATTTGACGTGAGATTATGCTGAATAGGACTTAAAGAATACCTAACACACGTACGAATGACACAATGAAAGGGTTATGAAAGAAAATTTATATATATTGTTTTTAAAAAAATACATGACTACGTAAATGGTTAAAATGAAGGAAAAAAAATCTTATCTGAAAGTACGTGACGACTTTAATGAATTATGACATGCATTTTGGATTGAACGCTTGATCCTTCTAAGTTGTCTGAATATAACGAAACAATGTTGTACCCTTCAGTCTATAGCCGAACTCTATCTTGATTATTCTCATGCCAAGATGGAATGTCATCATTCAATCAATGGTGCCCTTCATGGGTTTTCATCAATAAGACATTTTTTATCTCATTCTCTCAACTTATTATCATCTTATGGTTCCCGCGAGGGTTTTCACTCATAAGACTCTCACATTTTTCTTTATTTCTTTGTTGTAACACATCGTACTCGACCTTTCCCCAAGATTGATTAGAAGGTCATAATATCAAAAAGAACTTTAGAATGAGTTACAACTTTGGAATCATCGAATGAAATATCCATAACAATATCATGCCTCAGCCTTTAGTGTTTTGAAAAACATGATTATTATTTTATTGAGTGATTATATCGAACTCCACTGAAGGTTTGCCTATCCTCTTAAGAATCAGGTCGAACGTAGTTCAATAAAACATTTGTTTTGTTTTGTTTTTTTCTTCTTTTCTGGTTTATTTTTAGCACCAGGCAAGTGGTCTTTGAAATAAACGATGATACACTTTTATAATCTCATCTTGAGAATTTCAATCACGAGGGTGTCACAACAAAGAGTGTTAAACGTAGTATCTTTCGATCGAATATATGCTAACAATCGTGTCGATCGCCTTTCCCTCTTTATCTGCCAGTTGCGAAGCTCCTTTTGATAGCACTTGCTTAATAACATAAGGGTCTTGCCAATTTGGCGAAAACTTTCCCTTCGCCTCTTCTTGATGGAGAAGTGTGTGTTTCACGATAAGTTGACAGACTTCAAAATTCCTTGGACGTACCTTTTTGTTATAAGCTCGATCCATCCTTTGTTGATATACAATTGACCAAAGCATTGTCAACCGTTTTTCATCTATCAGTGCCAAGCGTTCTAACCTTGACTTAACCCATTTTATATCCTCGATTTCTTCTTCAACAATGATTCAAAGAGAATGGATTTCAACTTCTGCGGGTATAACAACCTCAGTTTCATAAACAAATACGTAAGGACTTGCACTAACTGAAGTACGAATGGTTGGGCGATATCCCAAGAGAGAAAAAGTTAGTTTTTCATGCCATTGTCTAAATTCTTGAACCATTCTCCTAAGAATCTTCTTGATGGTCTTATTCGATGCTTAAATAGCCCTATATTCTTTGGGTAAATAAGGGGTTGAATGACGATGAACAATTTTAAATTGCTCACAAACTTCCTTCATCAGATGTATGTATTACTATAACATTCCGAAAACTAGTAGACTAAACTAGATCCTAACATAAGGGTTAGAGTCGTAAATAACTCCTGATACTTAATATATATGTTTTTTTGTTTAAACATCAAGGTTCAACTCCCCAAGGACAAACCAAGGGTCCTTGAGGAGGACCCTAAAAGATGGCCCAAAACAGTCCACCTATGACAGGGGACCCACGGCCAGAAGGTGGACCCACGCCCCTTGGGTGGGGGTCGTGAGTCAAGGCCCCAGAAAATAGGTTGCAAGAGCCAACCCATGGGCCACCAGCACACCACGTGAGTCCACTCATGGACTGTGCCAGTGGGTCGTGGGTGGCCACTGAAACTGCCTTTTGGCAGTTGACTCTAAGGGTCTTCTGGGGTTTTTCTTTTTAATTAAATATTAAGTGATGCCATTTTAAACTATTTTTAAACACCTATATAAGTATTTTAGAACATTAAACTAACTCATCCAAATCATTATTTCTAAATCCTCAAATCAAAACCAAACCCTCTCCAAATATTCTTTCTCTAGGACCCTAAGGAAGAAGAAGAAGAAAGGTAAAGCTAGGGTTGAAGGATCACACTTTTCTACTCAATTTTGGGGGAATTATTAACAAAGGTATAGTAATCCTTCATCCATGGATAGTCTTCATCCATGGAGTCCCTCCAAACTTAATTTCTAAACTTGTAACTTCCCCAAAAGCTAGGGCTTTACTCCAAGTCATGGATTCCTTTCAAAAATGATTCTAATGATTTAATTGCTTTATATTATAATCAAATTGATGATTTATTATTGTTTATGATGAATTACCCAAGAATCCATGAATTCCTCTATTTTCCCAATTTTGATCTCAAAGTGTGGGTATTGATTAATGCAAGTAGAATATGATAGAATTATGCATGTAGTACTTGAACTACTTGTATTATGTTATCATCCATGTCTAATGTAGTAATTCTAGATGTGTTGATGGATTATGATCTAAGGTCCTTGTAGGGCAAAGTATGTTAATTATGCATGATTATAAGGTTTATTAATATGCTTAAAGAACACTTTGAGAGTAAAGTGATTATGGTTATGATATAGTTGTTGTGTTGTTGGAAGGTTATCCTCATGAACACTCTTATGTATGATTATGGTATGATCTGAAAGGTTTTCTCACAATATGATGGTTCTAAGGATATAAGGCTATTCTCAACAATTGAATCTATCAGATATAGTATGATTTATGTTGAACTGAGTGTCAAGACATTCTTCCATGATTATGAACTTAAGTCAAGACTTAATAAATAATATATGGGAATTAATGCTTTGCACCCAGTGGAGATGATTATGAGATGGAAGCTTACACAATAGTTGAGTCTGCTTTCCCTTTGAAAGCTTTTACACTAGTTGAGTGCGGCTTTCCAAATGGGTTCCATTTACCATAGTTGAGTCCGGGTTCCCAAAGTATGTATCTCATGAGATGGAAACCTTCTACCTTAGTTGAGTTTGGATTTCTAGTAGCAATCTCCTTATCCCATAACTATGTGCCCTCATATGTGTTTAGCTAGTGGATCCACCTAAGCTAAGAGAATGGTTCTACCTTAGGAAAGTAGAACAACCCCTTTTCGGTGTAAAGTAGACACCGGATTCCATGATAAGCTCACAGGTCTATGTCGGTTAAGGCTTATTCCCCATTATGATAGTATGAAAAAGAATATGAACTATGAACTATGACTACTCAAGACGCTTTGCTTAGTATGGGTAGGATTATGGGATGTTACTCATGCATTGCACAAGCAAATTTTGAGGGTGCTTATGGTATGCTTCCAAGATGCTATAATGATTTATGAGTTGATTATACTTATGACTTATGCTTTTGCACTAACCTTCGTGATGATTCTTAAACTTGGTAAAGTGCATGCTTTTCAACTAAAATGTCTTTTTTTGCATATTTTCATGATTTTATGCATGGCTATCATTCTTACTGCATTTTTGTACTAACCCATATTTTCCTACATTTTCCACAAGTGTAGGGTCCGGTGTTTGAGGTGATCTTCATTTGATTCAAGCTTGGATTTGATTATTCTCCTTGATTGTAGTGATTCCTCATGGTTTGAGGATGGTTGATATCTTTGTAGCTCCTTTCTTTCTTTTATTTGACTTTTGGATTATGTTGCAAGGGCTGTGACCCAATTTGATTCCAACATTTTAATAGATGTCTAATTGAGACAAGTCTAGACGTCCTCTTTCCTTTATGAAAATTTTGGACTTGAAATGCGTTTTACTCTTTATTGTTCTTTACTTATGTTATGATATGCTAAGTGGCTTACATGGTTCCTTTCAGGGATCTTTGTGCCTTGCTACGTCTAGGGGGTACCCTTGGGTCGTGACAAACTTTTTAATCAGAGCACAAGGTTTAGAATGATTCTAGGATGATGTCTCATAAGCCACGTCTAGTAGAGTCTTGTTCATGAGTGTGAAGCGTGCCACATTTATGAATGAGAGCCTATAAGATGTTTAGGAAATTATAGTTCTTTTATCACTCTTAAGTCGTGCAATAGAGTTTAACTCTATAAGATCTTCCTTCTAATCCTTCTCTTGTGTCTTCATGAAATGAATACACAAAGGTCTGAAGCTAGAAGGATGGAAGATGAGAATGTGAATCAAGGAGTTCCTTCTCAAGATAATCAACCTCCGGTTGATCCCGTGGTGGTGAATGTTACTAATGCGGAGTTTAGTCAGTTATTCAAATGTTGGCTTAAGTCATGACGGCTTAAGCCAATAGAGAAGTTGTGGGTCCAGTAAATGTGAATTTTGCAACTTCTAGAGTGGGGGATTTTTCTAAAATGAAACCTCCCCTATTTTATGGCTCCAAAGTAGGAGAGGATCCTTAAGAATATGGGGAAGAGGTTTACAAGATACTTGACATTATGGGGGTGACTTCGGTAGAGAAAGCGGAGTTAGCCACTTACCAATTAAAGAGTGTTGCTCAAGTATGGTATACTCAATGGAAGAACCATAGGCCGGTAGGAGCGGGCCCGATTGAGTGGGAAACGTTCAAATAGGCATTTCTTGGTAGATTCTTTCCCCGAGAGTTGAGGGAACCTAAGGTGGAGGAATTCATTAACCTTCGCCAAGGGAGTATGAGCGTGAAAGAGAATTCCTTAAAATTCACTCAATTGTCCAAGTATGCTCCAACTTTGGTGTTAGATTCGAGGGATGAAATGAGTAGGTTTTTGATGGATGTGTCCGACTTGGTTGAAGAAGAATGTTGTACGGCAATGTTATATCATGACATGGATATCTCAAGGCCTATGGTGTACGCTCAACAAATTGAGGAGTCAAAACTAAAGAAAAAGAATAAAGAGGTGAAAAGAGCAAGAACCGGTGATGGGAACTTCTCCAATGCTACGTCCGATGGACAAGGTAGACAAAGGTTTTCCAACCAAGGCTTCTCGAGTGCTCCAAGGTTCAACAAGGATAGGGTTTCCAACCCTAAACGTCAAGGATATAATAGTGGTGGTTCTTATGTTGCTAGGCCTAATTGTGCAAAATGTGGTAGAAAGCATGATGGTAAGTGACTAGTTAGCACTGATGGGTGTTTTATTTATGGGAATATTGTCCACAAGATGAGAGATTGTCCAATGCTCAAGGTTAAGGAAGGGAATATAAGAAAGCTCCTCCAAAAGGTTCAAACTCCAATGCTCAAAAGAAAAACCGCTTTTATGCTCTTCAATCCCGAGATGACCAAGAGTGCGGTGACTGTTAGGTTAAATGTCTTTTCTATTGTTGTATATGCCTTGTTATATCTCGGTGCTACTTTGTCCTATGTGACACCTTTTGTGGCCATGAAGTTTGAAATACACCCCGAAGTGTTAATAGAAACTTTTTCGGTTTCTACCCTGGCTGGTGACTCGATAGTGGCTAGGAGTGTTTATAGAAGTTGTCCCATTTACTTGTCCCATAGATTTACGTTGATTGATTTGGTGGAGTTAGACATGTTAGACTTTGATGTGATTTTGGGTATGGATTGGTTGCATGCATGGTATGCCTCTATCGATTGTAGGATTGGGGTGGTTAGGTTTCAATTTCCAAATGAGCCTATCTTATAATAGAAAGGGGGGAAATTCTATGCCTAGAGGTCACTTTGTCTCTTACTTTAAAGCCAGGAAGATGATCTTTAAAGGGTGTATTTACCATCTTTTTAGGGTGAGGGATGTTGAATTCGAAACCCCTTCTTTAGAGTCAGTTCCGGTAGTGAATGAGTTCCCAAAAGTTTTTCCTGATGATTTGCCTGCTATTCCTCCTTAGCGGGAAATAGATTTTGGTATTGACCATTTTCTGGGCACGCAACCTATCTCCATTCCTTCTTATAGAATGGCTTCGCCGGTATTAAAGGAGTTGAGAAAGCAACTAAAGGATTTTCTATGCAAGGGTTTTATTCAACTAAGTATCTCCCCATGGGGTGCTCAGGTGTTTTTTGTTAGAAAGAACGATGGGTCTCTTAGAATGTGCATTGTTTATCGTCATCCTCAATTGAATAAAGTGACCACTATGAACAAGTATCCTCTTCCAATGATTGATGACTTGTTTGAGCAACTTCAAGGGACTAGTTATTTCTCTAAGATTGATCTTCGTTCGGGTTATCACTAATTGAGGGTGAGAGGGGTTGATATTCCCAAGACAGCTTTCCGAACTTGATTCGGACAGTATGAATTTCTAGTAATGTCCTTTGGTTTGACTAGCGCTCCGGTGGCATTATTGGACCTAATGAATAGAGTGTTCTGATAATATCTTGACATATTTGTGATAGTGTTTATCGATGATATTTTGATCTATTCAAGGAGTGAGATTGAGAATGTTGACCATTGGAGAATTGTATTGCAAGTTCTTAAGGACCATCAATTTTTCGCAAAGTTTAGCAAATGTGAATTTTTGATAAAGTCCGTAGCATTCCTTGGTCATATTTTGATGGTTTCGTGGTGTATTGTGTTGCCTCTAGAATGGGGTTGGGATGTTTCCTCATGCAAAATGGTAAAGTGATTGCCTATGCCTCAATGCAACTTAAAGTCCATGAGAAGAATTATCCTACCCATGATCTTGAATTAGCAGCGGTTGTATTTGCCTTGAAAATATGGAGACATTACTTTTATGGGGTCCATGTGAATGTTTTCACCGATCACAAGAGTCTACAATATGTTTTTAGCCAAAAAGACTTGAATCTTCACCATATGAGGTGGTTAGAATTATTGAAGGATTGTGACATGAGTGTCCTTTATCACCCCGACAAAGCTAATGTGCTAGCGGATTCTCTTAGTAGATTGTCCTTGGGTAGTGTGGCTCATTTAGAGGATGAAAAGAAAGAATTGATTTGTGATGTGCATAGGTTGACTCGGTTAGGTGTTCAACTAGTGGATTCCACCAAGGGTGGTTTCATGGTCCATAATGGTTCTAAATCATCCTTTGTGATGGATGCGAAGTCTAAGCAAGACCTTGATCCAATATTAGTTGAGTTGAAAGAGTCGGTACTCAAAAATCGACCATGATAGTGAAGCACACTATCTCCTCCTTGGGAGAACACCTCAACGCTCTGTTGATGGATTACATCCTTTAGTTGAAACGATATCAGATCATTGTCTTGCTTTTCCTTAACTTCTACTACCAAAGAAGATTCTGACTCATTCTGAATTGTTACACTACCATCTGATATGCTCATAAGACGAACTCCTACGCAAGCAAGTCTCTGAGCAGCTTTCACTAGTTCCTTTCTCCCTTCCTGAATATGCGCTACACTACCCATAGATAGTCTACTAACAACATTTTCTACTACATTGTCCTTACCAGTATGGTAATGCACACTCATATCATAGTCCTTGAGGAAGTCATCTCCTCTAGCGAAGATTCAACTCTTTCTAGGTGAACACATAGTGAAGGATCTTATGGTGTGTGAGAACATCTACATGAACACCATACAAGTAATGAATCCAAATCTTAAGTGCAACACCACTGCTGCATGCTCGAGGTCATAAGTTGGATAGTTCTTCTCATGCACCTTAATCTGTCTAGAAGCATAAGCTATAAACTTACCTCGCAGTATCAAAACACAACCTAGGCCGACTCTAGACGTATCGTAATATATAAACATAACCGTCTAAAACCTCTGGTAGAGTCAGAACAGGAGTTGTAGTCAACCTAGTTTTCAGTTCTGCGAAGCTCTTCTCACAATCATCTGACCATTGAAATTTGACTTTTTTCTGAGTCAACTATATGGATGAAAATCCTTCCATGAACTTTATGTAATTACACGCTAGACCCAAGAAACTTTTGATATTTGTAGGAGAGGTAGGTTTGGGCCATTGTTTCACTACTGCTATTTTTTGAAAATCCACTCGGATCTCTTCTCTTCACACAATATGTCCAAGGAAAGCAACAGAGGGCAACCAAAACTCACATTTGATAAACTTAACGAATAATTGGCAATCTTTGAGAGTTTGCAGAACAACCCTCAAATGATTTGCATGTTCTTCTTCATTCCTAGAGTAAATGAGCATATCATCATTAAAGACGATAATGAACAAGTCCAAATACTGCTTGAATACTTTGTCCATCAAGTCAATGAAAGCTGCAGAAGTATTAGGTAGTCCAAATGACATAACTACAAATCCATAATGACCATACTGAGTTCTAAAGGTTGTCTTCAGAATATCACTATCTCTTACTTTGAGCTGATGATAACCCGATCTAAGGTCTATCTTTTAGAAATGGTTAGCACCTTGAAGTTGGCCAAACACGTCATCAATCCTTGGAATGGGATACTTATTCTTGATTGTGACCTTGTTCAACTGCCTATAGTCAATGCACATTCTCTGAGAACCATTTTTCTTCTTCACGAACAATACTGGTGCACCCCATGGGGAAATACTGGGTCTGAAGAAGCACTTATATAGAAGGTCTTTCAACTGCCCTTTCAATTCCTTAAGCTTAGCTGGAGTCATTATGTAGGGAGGAATAGAAATAGGTTGGGTATCTGGAAGGAGATCAATTCTGAAGTCGATTTCCCTTTCGGGAGGAACTTCGGGAAGATCTTCTGGAAACACATCTGGGAACTCATTAACTACACGGACTGACTCAAAATTTTGGGTTTCGAAGCTTGAATCCTTAACCCAAACTAGATGATAGAAATAACCCTTAAAGATCATATTTCTGGCCTTAATGTAAGAAATGAATCAAACTATAGGTGCTAAGCTACTACTCTTCAATTCTAAGATTAGTTCGTTTGGAAACTGAAAACAAACAATCCTAGTTCTACAATCAACTGAGGCAGAAGAGGAATGTAACCAATCCATGCCTTAAATGACATCTAAGTCTACCATTTCTAACTCTACAAGATCTACTGAGGTGACTTTCTGGGAGGCTGTGCCAGGGCAATTTCATTATACCCGTCTAGCTATAACTTGTTGACCGACTGGAGTAGAGACTGAGAAACGTTTTTAGAGAGTTTCTGGACTAACAATATAAGGAGTTACAAAGGAAAAAGTAGCCCCTAGATCTAACAATGCATAAATATCTAAGTCAAAGACTCGTAATGTACCAGTGACTACATTAGGAGAATCTTCCTGATCTAGGCAAGTTTGAATAGCATAAAACGTGTTTTGGCGCTGACCGCCACCTGTACCAGATGAGTGACCCTATTGAGTCAGGCGACCTGCTAGTGCTGTTGTAGTTGTGGACTGAGCTCTACCATTGTTACCTCATTAACCCTGATTAGCAGGACAATCTTTCAACCTGTGACTAGACTTACCACACCCAAAGCATCCTTCCCTTCATGCAAGACACTCGCCCGGATGGTTCTTACCACACTTTGGACAAGTTTGGTTGTTTTTGCTGCCTGCAAGACTTCCTTGAGACTTAGAACCTGATGCCCTACCTTTCTGATCAATACGAAACTTGGAGGATGGGACATTAGATGATGAAGGTGCTGGGTTGAAGATTTCTACTGAAACTGCGAGAGATTTCCACCACCCAATTTCTATTGAGAATTGTCATAGTTGTTAGTTCTAGTCTTCTTATTCTCCTTGGCATGTTCCCTAAGCTTGTCACCTTCAACCTTTTGAGAATGAGTCATGAGGCTAGAGATGTTCATATCTTCAAGTAACATGACATTCCTACTCTCTGTTTTCACAAGATCGGATACCCCATACATGAACTTCTTCATTTGAGCCCTGGAATAAGCAACCATGTGAGGAGCATACCTGGAGAGTTGGGTGAACATATGTCCATACTCTTGGACCGTCATAGAACCCTGCCTCCCTCAACTCTCTTATGAAGAACCTGTCCAGAAAAGTTTCACTAAAGCATTCCCAAGGGATAGGAGTTGCATTTGTACCCCTATTCTCCTTCCACTGAGTATACCAGATATGAGGTATATCTTTAAGCTGGTAAGATGCTAACTCAACCCGATCATTCTTAGTTACATGCATTACTCCAAAGATCTTCTTGACCTCATCAATGAAGTTTTAGGGATCCTCAGCAGTCTGTGATCCTAAGAATTTAGGCGGATTCATCCTAATAAAATCACGATCTCTAGCTGCAGCTGACACAACATTAGCATTTGCTGGATTTGGAACTTGCTGATTGTTCTGGTTGGTCACACTCTGAGCTAATAGCTGAATAGTGTTACAAATTTAGCATTAGAAACTTCCAGATCTGGGACTGGAGAAGCTGCATTAGCATTCCTGGGGATAGCTCTACGAGGAGTCATGATCACTGAAAGCGCAAAATGTTGAGTTATAACAAGGAATTAGATCACACCTTACGCACGATAAGAGTAACAACAAGAATGAAGTTTTCCTAAAACACTTTGCGGCCACTTTCTCATTAGATGTGGTGCACTTCAAACCCATGAGAAGGACTCTACTTAGTGCGGCTTTTCAGATATCCTAGGACTCTTAAACCTAGTGCTCTGATACAAAGTTTTCCACGCTGCGAGGGTACGCTGGACGCAACACGGGAACTAAGATCACGAGTGACCCCAAGCTAACCATGCTGGCATTGTCATAAGCATACTTAAGATAAAATGAAATAATAAATGTTGTGTGGAAGCTAAATCATGTGACAATCTAAATGATTGGGAATACCCATATACTAAATTTGAATATAAGAAGTTGAGAGTTTGAATACAAAAGAGATGCCAAACTCTAAGACTAAAGCTGAAACTAACTATGTCGGAAATAATCCTCGAAATTGAATAGAAATACTGGGACATACCCCAACTAGATCTAGTAAAACTAAAACTAAAACCAAGAAAACAATTATGTCACTAGTCCTCGTAGAATGAGGACTCACCACTGATGCTTCTAAACTGAATATCGAGAACCGATCTATGCGTGATTTGACTGCTGAGGACCAAAACAAACATCACGAGAAGATGTAGCGCAGAGTAGGCGTCAGTATTTGAAAGGTATTGAGCATGTAGGATAAAGTAAAGTTGAATAATGATCATAACTGAACAAGCAATAAAGCAATAGTATAATCTGAACATGATAAGGATATTGAAAATATTGTACATAATTAAACTGAACGCAATGACCAAGTTTATAACATGCTGAGACTAAATACTGAACTGTACTGATAACATGGTCAATGCAATAGAATCTAATTGAACTGTAATCGAGCTATTAATAACCGACATAAAACCACATGAGCTAAATGTGGAGTTCGATGTATACACCCCATCGAGAGGACCCAATATACCTTGCCAAAGGCATAGACGCATGTTGGCGTGATCACTAAAATGATGCCCACAGAGGGGACTTACAACCTATGGGGCATGCAGTTCTAGACTTAAGGGTGTTTATCCCTAGTCCACTCGGTATTAAGCTTCTTATATGATTAAGTAATTAACACTTTATGACTTAAATGTTATAATACTGGATAGCTCTAAACTGACATGCAAACTGAGAATGCACCTTTAATATACTGATAATAATGCATTAGAAAACTGAGGCATGTTCATATCTTACTAAATTATCTGACCTAGCAGGTGTAATTCATGAACTAAAAGAACTACATAGCTAGGGTTCTGAGTTTATGAATGACCCTAGTTAATAACGATACTGAATTCATGATAATACGATTTGGATCATTCTAACAGCTAAAATCCAACAAATGTAACATTCAAGAAACCCTAGGTCTAGATAACATTAAGGGAATCAAGATTCTGACTAAAATCTAAGGGCCTAAAACTAATGAAATCCCATATACCTGGTGACGAATTCCACAGAGAAATCTTTTGATTTCGGGGTTGGACCTGATGGAACCTTGATGCGTTCTTGAACTAAGGTTACTCGGCCTCTTTCTCCTCTAACGCTCTAATTTTTCGAAGGTTTGATGAATGATCTGACTTGGGTAAGTTCCTGTTATATTTCGAGGCTAAACTGATAAAACCACGTAGTTTAGGGGGTTAAACGACGTAGTTTAGGCTGACCAACAAATAGGGGAAAAGACCAAAATAACCCCACTTTAAAATATTACGGGGCTGACCATGGCCACTTTCACAGACCGAGAAAGGGACCATGGGCCGGTCGTGGTCCTTGGCCAGTAGCTGGTGGTTTTGGGGTCTGGTCCACGATACCCTACCACGGCTCGTGCGGAGGACCATGGACTATGAAGGTCCCCATGGTCCTCACTTGGGCTGAGATCTGGAGGCTCAGGACTGGGGGGCTATTGGTTGGCCTTCACAGACGCCCCCATGACTTATCATCAGGACCACGAACCGTGAAGGTCCTCATGCACCTAACTTAGGTGTAGGGGGTCTGAGGGCTACGCTTGGTGGCCTACTGGCTAAGCCACTACGGAGTCACCATGGTCCTTCGTCAAGATCATAGCCCGTGAAAGGTCCCGTGGTCTGACATCTAGGCCTGGTGAAATCTAATTCATCACCATGGGCAGGTCAACGGACCGTAGACCCTATCACGTTCCGTGAACCCTACCATGGTTCACTGGTTCAGGTAAAATTTCTGCAATTTTTTTCTTAGTCTGGTTTTCAAGGTGTTACAATATCTCTTCCTTGGGAACAGTCGTCCTCAAATGAAGACTAATCTAGTTTAAATGGAGGGAAAGGCCTGCAAACCCTACCACTATGTACTGGAAACTGATTTTTGACTAAACTAAGTTCCAAGAACATGAAAATACGCTGAAAATACAAGTAGAAACTAATAGAACATAATACTAACACTGAAACTATGCATGAATGACTGAAGAACTGAAGAGGAACCTTTACCTCAAGTTGGAAATATATCGGAAGGAAAGAGGTAAGGATACTTGGCTTTCATGGCAGCTTCTGCTTCCCAAGTAGCTCCCTCTACGGATCGACTCCTCCACAAAACCTTGACTAAAGCGACTTCTTTGTTCCTCAACCTTCGAACCTGACGATCAAAGATTTCAACTAGTACCTTTTCTTTTAGACTATCCTTCACAGCCAGACTTTCTAAGGATACAATAGATGCTGGATCACCTACTCACTTCTTCAACAGCGAAATGTGGAAAACCGGATGCACTGCCGCTAGTTCTGTTTGCAACTCTAATTCATAAGCCACTTTACCAACCATTTTCAGGATCTTGTAATGGCCTACATATCTAGGACTAAGGTTTCCTTTCTTGCCAAATCTCATCACCCCTTTCATACGTGACACTTTCAAGAAACCACAATCACCAACTTCGAACTCTAATTCCCTTCTCTTTATGTCTGCACAGGACTTCTGGTGACTCTTAGCTGTCATAAGTCTATCTCTAATAAGTTGCCCTTTCTCCATTGTATCATGAACAGAATCTGACCCTATCAAGGCTGCTTTACCCACTTCAAACCAACTAACTGGAGATCTACATCTATGCACATACATGCCTCAAAGGGGCCATCTGAATGCTGGAATGGTAACTATTATTGTAGAAGAATTCTATAAAACGAATATGATCATCCCAACTACCCTTGAAATCGATCAAGCAAGCTCTCAACAAGTTCTCTAAGGTCTGAATGGTACGCTCTGCTTGACCATCCGTCTGTGGATGAAATATTGTGCTAAGGTTAACATGAGTACCAAGACCTTTCTAAAATAACTTCCAGAAATGAAATGGAAACTGAGGACCTCTATCTTAGATGATAGACAAAGGAACCCCATGCAACCTGACTATTTCATTAAAATAAAGCTTGGCGTAGTCCTCCGACGAATCTGTAGTCTTAACTGCCAAAAAGCACGCAGACTTAGTAACTTTATCAACTATCACCCAAATGGAGTCATGTTGTCTGCAAGTACGAGGTAGATCTGTAATTAAGTCCATGTTGATCACTTCCCATTTCCAAGAAGGAATGTCGATCTCTTGACTCATACCTCTTGGTTTTTTATGTTCTACCTTGACTTTCTGGCAATTGGGGCACTTAGCCAAAAAAATTGCTATATCTCTTTTGATGCAATTCCACCAAAACACTTCCCGCATATCATGGTACATCTTGGTGGAACCTATATGAATAGAATATTTAGAGTTATAGGCTTCAACATGAATTTGTTGTCTCAACTCACCCACCTTAGGAACCCATAATCGACCATGATAGCGAAGCGCACTATCTCCCCCTTAGGAGAACACCTCAACCCTCTGCTGATGGATTACATCCTTTAGTTGAAACAATATTAGATCATTGTCTTGCTTTTCCTTAAACTCCACTACCAAAGTAGATTCTGACCCATTTTGAACTGTTACACTACCATCTGATATACTTATTAGACGAACTCCTACGCGAACAAGTCTCTGAACATCTTTCGCTAGTTCCTTTCTTTTTTTCTCAACATGCGCTACACTACCTATGGATAGTCTACTAAGAGAATTTGCTACTACATTGTCCTTACCAGGATGGTAATGCACACTCATATCATAGTCCTTGAGGAAGTCAAGCCATCTCCTCTAGCAAAGATTAAACTCTTTCTAGGTGAACACATAGTGAAGGATCTTATGGTGTGTGAACAGATCTACATGAACACCACAAAAGTAATGTCTCCACATCTTAAGTGCAAACCCCACTGCTACAAACTCGAGATCATGAGTTATATAGTTCTTCTCATGCACCTTAATCTGTCTAGAAGCATAAGCTATAACCTTACCTCACTGTATCAAAACACAACCTAGTTTTCAGTTGAGCGAAGCTCTTCTCAAAATTATCTCACCATTGAAATTGGACCTTTTTCTGAGTCAACTTAGTCAACGAAGAGGCTATGGATGAAAATCCTTCCATGAACTTTATGTAATAACCCGCTAGACCCAAGAAACTTTTGATATTTGTAGGAGAGGTAGGTTTGGGCCATTGTTTCACTACTTCTTTTTTCTGAGAAACCACTTGAATCTCTTATGTACGCACAATATGCCCAAGTGAAGTAACGGATTGCAATCAAAAGTCACATTTGATAAACTTAGCGAATAACTGGCAATCTTTGTGAGTTTGCAAAACAACCCTCAAATTATTTGCATGTTCTTCCTTATTTCTAGAGTAAATGCCCTAACTAAATCTAGCAAAACTGAAACTACAAGGAAAAAACAATCATGTCACTAGTCCTCGAAGAATGAGGACTCATCACTGATGCTTCAAAACTGAATATCGGGAACCGATCTATGCGTGATCTGACTGCTGAGGACCTAAACCTACATCACGAGAAGATGTAGCGCAGAGTATGCATCAGTATGTGAAAGGTATTGAGCATGTAAGATAAAGTAAAGTTGACTTATATTAATAACTGAACAAGCAATAAAGCAATAGTATAATCTGAACATGATAAGGATACTAAAAGAACTGTACATAACAAAACTGAATGCAAAGACAAAGTTTTGAACATGTTGAAACTGAATACTGAACTATAATGATAACATAGTTCATGCAATAGAATCTGATTGAACTGTAAGGTAGCTACTAATAACCGACATAAAACCACATAAGCTAAATGTGGAGTCTGATGTATACACCCCGTCAAGAGGACCCAATATACCCTGCCAAAGGTATAGAGGCATGCTGGCGTGATCACTACAATGATGCTCAGAGAGGGGACTTACAACCTACGGGGCATGTAGTTCTAGACTTGAAGGGTCTAACCCCAGTCCACTCGGTATTAAGCTTCTCATATGATTAAGTAATTAACACTTCATGACTGAAATGTTGTAATACTGGATACCTCAAAACTGACATGCAAACTGAGAATGCAGCATTAATATACTGATAATAATGCATTCAAAAACTAAGGCATGTTCATATCTTACTAAATTAACTGACCTAGCAGGTGTAATTCATGAACTAAAAGAACTACATAGCTAGGGGTCTGAGTTTATGCATGAACCTAGGCAATCAGGATACTGAATTCATGATAATACGATTTGGATCATTCTAATAGCTAAAACCCAACAATTCTAACATTTAAGAAACCCTAGGTCTAGATAACATTACGGGAATCAAGATTCTGACTGAAATCTAGGGACCTAATGGGTGAAACGAACCCAGTAGTGAAATCCCACATACTTGGTAACGAATTCTATGGAGAAATCATTCAATTTTGTCCAGGAACTTATGGAACCGTGATGCGTTCTTGAATAGGGTTACTCGGCCTCTTTCTCCTCTAACGCTCTAATTTTTCTAAGTTTTGATGAATGATCTGACTTGGTAAGTTCTAGTTATGTTTCTAGGCTAAAACTTACCAAAACCACCTAGTTTAGGTATTAAACAACGTAGTTTAGGTGTCCAACAAATAGGGGAAAAGACCAAAATAACCCCACTTAAAAATCTGACGGGGCAGACCACGGCCACTTTCACGGACCGTAGGATCGGTCATGGTTCTTTGCCAGTAGATGGTGATTCTGAGGTTTGGTCCACGTGCCCCTACCACTACCCGTGTGGATGATCATGGACTGTGAAGGTCCCTGTGGTCCTCACTTGGGCTGAGGTTTGGAGACTCAGGTCTGGGGGGCCTACTGGTTGGGCTTCACGGATGCCCCTACGACCCATAGTCAGGACCACGGATCGTGAAGGTCCTAGAGCTCCTAACTTAGGTGTGGGGGGTCTGAGGGCTAGGCATGGTGGCCTACTTCCTAAGCAACTACGGATGTCACCACGGTCCATCGTCAAGACCACAGCCCGTGAAGGGTTCCGTGGTCTGACGTCAGGGCTTGGTAAAGTCTAACTTACCACCACGGATAGGTAAACAGACCGTAGAACCTATCACAGTCCGTGAACCCTGTCGTGGTTCACTCGTTTAAGTAAAATTTCCGCAATTTTTTTCTTGGTCTGGTTTTCGAGGTGTTATAGTGGGTGTTGTAAGTCAAGGCCCTAGAAAATATGTTGCAAGACCCAACCCACGGACTACGCCACGAGTATCCACTCACGAATTGTGGCAGTGGTATCATGGGTGGCCACTGAAACTGCCTTTTGGCAATTGATTCTAGGGGTCTTTTGGGGGTTTCCTTTTTATTTAAATATTAAGTGATGTCATTTTAGCCTATTTCAAACACCTTTATAAGTATTTTTGACCCTTAAACTAACTAATCCAAATCATAGTTTCTAAATCCCAAAATCAAAACCAAACCCTCTACAAATATTCTCTCTCTAGAACTCCAAGGAAGAAGAAGAAGAAGAAGAATGGTGAAGATAGGTTTTAAGGATCACTCTTTTCTACTCAATTTCTTGGGAATTCTTCACCAAGGTATGGTAGTCCTTCATTCATCGATAGTCTTCATCGGTGGAGTCCCTCCAAACTCAATTTCAAAACTTGTAACTTCCCCAAAAGCTAGGGTTTTACTCCAAGATATGGATTCCTTTCAAAAATGATTATTATGATTTTATTGGTTTATATTATAATCAAATTGATGATTTATTATTGTTTTATGATGAATTCCCCTATTTTCCCAATTCGGATCTCAAAGTGTGGGTATTGATTGATGCAAGTAGAATATGATACAATTATGCATGTAGTACTTGAACTACTTGAATTATGTTATCATCCATGTCTCAGGTAGAAATTCTAGATGCGTTGATGGATTATGATCTATGGTCCTTGAAGGGAAAAATATGTGAATTATGCATGATTACGAGGTTTATGAATTTTCTTTAAGAACACTTTGAGAGTAAAGTGATTATTGTTATGATCTAGTTGTTGTGTTGTTGGAAGGTTATCCTCATGAACAAACTTATATATGACTATGATATGATGTGAAAGGTTTTCTCTTAATATGATGATTCTAAGGTTGAAAGGCTAGTCTCACCTATTGAATCTATGAGCTATAGTATGATTTATGTTGGATTGAGTGTCAAGACATTCTTTCATGATTATGAACTTACTTCAAGACTTTATAGATAATATATGGGAATTAATGCTTATCAAGGAGTCGATATGAATATGAGATGGAACCTTATACGATAGTTGAGTCCGCCTCCCCCTTGAAAGCTTTTACACAAGTTGAGTCCGACTTTCCAAATGCGTTCCTCTTATCATGTAGTACAAAAGATAGTGCTTCAATTTTTGGGTGAACCAAGTTAAGGCGCAACACGCCTTTTCTGTTAAAGTGTACTTTGCCTCATAGCTTGTGAACTTTTTCTTCAAATAATAAATGGTTTGTTCTTTTGTTCCCATGACGTCATGTAGTCCTAGAATGCAACCAAAGGAATTATGCATCACTAAGAGATATAAAAATAACGGCCTACCAGGTTCTATTTGAACCACTACCGGGGAGTTAGCTAGATATTCCTTAATCTTGTCAAAAGCCTCTTGACACTCACTTGTCCATTTGATAGAAACATCCTTTTTTAATTACTTGAATATCAGCTCACATGTGACGGTGAGCTGAGCAATAAACCTACTGATATAATTTAATCTCCCTAGAAAACTCATAACTTGAGTTTTAGTTTTTGGTGAGGGCAATTCTCGAATGGACACTATCTTATAAGGGTCCAATCCAATGCCTCTTCGGTTAACTATAATGCCTAAAAGTTTGCCTGATGGAACTCTGAATGCGCATTTAGCTGGGTCAAGCATGAGGTTGTACTTTCTCCATCTTTCATAAAATTTTCTTAAGTCACGCACATGGTCAGCTTGCGTTCTCAATTTAATGATAACATCATCGACATATACCTCGACTTCTTTATACATCATTTGATGGAACATGGTAGTGATAGCTCTCATATATGTTGCTCTTACATTATTTAGACCGAATGTCATGACCCTATAATAGTAAGTCCCCCATGGGGTGGTGAAAGAAGTCTTTCTGTAACTTTTTCATCCATAAGAATTTGATGATATCTGGCATAACAATCCACAAAAGATTAAATCACGTGTTTGGCACAATTATGAACAAGGATGTGAATGTTTGGAAATAGGAAGTTGTCCTTTGTACTTTCTTTGTTTAAATCTCTCTAGTCAACACAAAAACTGGTCTTCCCATTATGTAGTGTATTGGACGACCCTGATCACATTTGCACTCAGTTGCTTCATAATTTTCTCTTTAATTTTATCGCTCATGACTGTCTTAAACTTTCTTTGTTTTCTCTAGACAGGTGGAAAATCATGATGTATGGGAAGTTTGTGAACTACCAAATCAACACTTAAACTCGGCATGTCGTCTTAGGACTAGGCAAAGATATCTTTATATTCAAATAAAAATTTGAATATTATCATATTTAATATTTTCATCAATATGAAAACTTAACTTTATTTCTCTAGATTCTTCAAGAGTTCCTAAATTAACCACCTAAGTTTCACTTAAATTACGTGTAGGCTTATTTTTTCAAATTGATCAAGTCCCCTTTATATTTCTTAGTAGGCTTCATCTTCATCATACTCCTCATAGTTAGGATTCATTGGTTCAAGATCAGACAAATTCTTAGGATCTAATCGTAAACTCAGCATGCATGTCATATAATTAAAGTCAAAATTAGCGTAACTTAATTGAAGATAGGATGAAAAATATTAGGAAGAGAAAAAACAAAAAAAGGAAAAAATGATAGAATATAACTGTGAAACTGAAACTTCATTGCATTGAATGGGAAATGATATAAGGGTTAACACCAAAGTGAAACAATTACAATGTTAGAATTACAACTCTCAGAATAATCCAAATAAATAAAAATCAGTAAAACAAACTACCAAGACTCCTTCCTTGTAGGGAGAGGAGTGGCTTTCCAGTTGTTGAGCTGGACATTTGGGCCAATGAACTGCACATCCATATGACTTGTGCCTTCATCCATCTGAGTCATGTTTACCTCATACAACATTTCCTTGATACCTTGAAACATTTCATCCACATCATTTTGAATAGGTAAGCACAAACTCGGTTCACCTCGAGGTTTAATGAAAGATTGAGCAATATGGGGGATTTGCTTCAGTACATTCCAAACATTCTTTCTACGATCTTTTTCCCATTTCCTATCACATATAGTTGGATTGAAACCGAAACTGAATGTCTCTTGATTACCCATTGGATTGATGGGATCTACAATTCCTTGCAAAGACAGCCCTAGTCCCTTTCCAAGTTCATAGTCGTTTTGTACTATTTGGGCCACCACCATGACTGAAGAAGAGGACAGATGAGGTTGTAGGATAGGCTTTCCTTCCAGGAACTGATTGATTGTTAATATCTCAAAAGACTAATAGTTGTGGGATTCACAATATCTTTTGGCCTCGATGCATGGTATGGAAGGATCTCGATAGATTGGGAGATGATCTTCACCATGGACAATGATTTCTTATTTTTCATGTTCAAACTTGACCACTTGGTGCAAAGTAGACGGTACAGCTCTAGCCAGGCGGCACCATCGCCTCCCCAAGAGTAAAATGTAAGAAGTGTCCATGTCTATTACTTGGAAAGTGATTCCGAACTCCACTGGTCCAATTGTAAAAATTAAGTAAATTTCACCCAGAGTGTCCCATTTTGTGCCATCAAATGCTCGTAAACAGACATTGTTAGTGAAGATTCTATATGTGCTGATTTTTAGCTCTGTGGAGTGAAAATAGGGCATATGTCGAAACTTTATCTTCCATTGACCATGACTGTCACGACCCAGGGGTACCCCCTAGACGTAACATGGAATACAAGACCCCGAGAGGCTTCATATAAACCACTTAGATTTCATAACATAAGATACTAAAAATAAGCAGAAATTTAAAACATTTTCAACACAATCAAAGTCTTTATAAAGCGAAGCAGAAGTCTATTACACTTTGTCTCAAACCATCTAAAACATGAATATCTTTGGGACACAGCCCATTAAATAGTTCAAAACATAAAATAAAGGACACAAGGAAATGGTGGTTAAATCCTCGAAATCTATGAAGACTCACCAATCTTCAAATCTTTCTCTAATATGATCCTTGCCACGAGGATGAGAGTCGATATCGCCAGACCCTACATTTGGATACGAAATGTAGGCAACACTATGCGTTAGTAAAAACATGTACAAAATATGATAGCTTCCATAAACATCAACATAAAGATAAGAGGTAAACAACATAAGTCATAAGTATCAACATTGCACACGATAGAACATATCAATATAAAGGAATACTTCTTCAAGTAACCTCATATACTCCTAACTCATCATGGAAGCCAACTCAAGCACAATCCAAGTCATCACCTAGCATAACATATATAACTTATATTTTATAGACATGGGGATCCACCTCTTACCTTACTGTGAAGGAACATGGGTAATCGCCTCTAGTCCTTCTCCACATTTGGATCATAGGTATTCACCTCTAGTCCAACATCATAGGACATTGGTATTCGCCTCTTTTCTTTCTATAAGGATAATGGGTACTCGCCTCTTGTCCAATTCATATCTTAAGAACATGGGGAGTTGCCTCTTGTTCAACTTGAGGAATAAGGGTAATCTCCTCTTTATTTTATTCTTAGGGAATACAGGTAATCACCTCATATCCATCTCATTTAGAGGTCATGGGTAATCGCCTCTAGCTCATAAATTTCTTAGTCTTAGAATTAGATTCATTTTAGGTGAGCAATCATTTCAACCTAGAATCATTCGATGTGAGAAAACATTTCACATTAATAACATAAGCAATTCATGCAGGAACTATCCCTTCCACAAAAATCATATCAATAATCAACAATTGACAACATAAGCTTTACTCTCAAAGAACTATATCTCACAGTCATAATATATGTCTCAATATCAAGACAATTCTAACAGAATCATCATATATGCTTTAATCTCAAACAATCCCTATATATATGCTTCAATCTCAAGCAATCTAGAATGTACCATATCAATCCTATATGAATACATCTAAATCCTCAATTTCCCCTTTCATGGAGTAAAACCCACTTATATCAATTTAATCTTTCTAGATATGGGTTAGACATGAGTACATGTAGAATCATTCTAAAAACATGTAATCTTATCAATTCATGCTTAAACAATCATAACCCAACCATTTGGATCAACATTCATCAATACCCACAACATTAGAAGAAAACCCTAATTCAAATTGGGGAATTTCAACTTTTTAATTCAAGGTGCTAATCATTTCTAAAAGATAGACCTCAGATCGGATTATCATCAGCTCAAAGTAAAAGATAGTGATATTCTGAAGACAACCTTCAGAACTCAGTATGATCATTATGAATTTGTAGTTATGTCATTTGGACTAACTAATGCTTCTGCAGCTTTCATTGACTTGATGGACAAAGTATTCAAGCAGTATTTGGACTTGTTCATTATAGTCTTTATTGATGATATGCTCATTTACTCTAGGAATGAAGAAGAACATACAAATCATTTGAAGGTTGTTCTGCAAATCTCAAAGATCGCTAATTATTCGTTAAGTTTATCAAATGTGAGTTTTGGTTGCTATCCGTTGCTTTCCTTGGACCTATTTTGTCTAGAGAAGAGATCCGAGTGGATTCTCAGAAAATAGCAGTAGTGAAACAATGGCCCAAACCTACCTCTCCTACAAATATCAAAATTTTCTTGGGTCTAGCATGTTATTACATAAAGTTCATGGAAGGATTTTCATCCATATCCTCTTCATTGACTAAGTTGACTCAGAAAAAGGTCAAATTTCAATGGTTAGATGATTGTGAGAAGAGCTTCGCAGAACTAAAAACTAGGTTGACTACAACTCCTATTCTGACTCTACCAGAGGTTTTAGACGGTTATGTTTATCTATTGTGATACGTCCAGAGTTGGCCTAGGTTGTGTTTTGATACTACGAGGTAAGTTTCTAGCCTATTCTTCTAGACAGATTAAGGTGCATGAGAAGAACTATCCAACTTATGACCTCGAGCTTGCAGCAGTGGTGTTTGCACTTGTATGGTGTTCATGTAGATGGGTTCACACACCATAAGATCCTTCAGTATGTGTTCACCTAGAAAGAGTTGAATCTTCGCTAGAGGAGATGACTTGAGTTCCTCAAGGACTATGATATGAGTGTGCATTACCATCCTGGTAAGGACAATGTAGTAGAAAATACTCTTAGTAGACTATCTATGGGTAGTGTAGCGCATATTCAGAAAGGGAGAAAGGAACTAGTGAAAGCTGCTCAGAGACTTGCTTGCGTAGGAGTTCGTCTTATGAGAATATCAGATGGTAGTGTAACAATTCAGAGTGGGTCAGAATCTTCTTTGGTAGTGGAAGTTAAGGAGAAGCAAGACAATGATCTGATATCGTTTCAACTAAAGGATGTAGTCCATCAACAGAGGGTTGAGGTGTTCTCCCAAGGAGGAGATAGTGTGCTTCACTATCATGGTCGATTTTTTGAAAAGCCACCATACCTTGATTACAAAGTCCACAAATTCTTGAGGATTGGAGACTTGACCTTGATCCTAGCTTGAACTCTTTCTTCTTCAAGTTCTAGAGAGAGAAATATTTAAGAGATGAACTTTGGGATTTCTTTTGGATTTTGGAAATAATTACTTGAATGGGTGAGTTTTAGAGTTAAAATGACTTATCTAGGGGTCATAGGCTTAGGAAAAATTACATGGCATTGATCTAATTAAAACTGGAAAAGACCAATGTACCCTCAACTTATAGTGTCCTACCTCATGACCACGTGAGGTCTCATGAGCCGTGGTCCCTACCATGAGTCGTGGTGCCCTCCGTGGTGTTTGGAACAGTGGATAGGGTGCCACCCCGTTAAACCCTAAAAACTAAGTGAAGATCGCGACTCCTCCTACGGGAGTGGTGGCCTTCACGACCCGTCAAGTGGCTCATGGGGAGGGTCCTCACTTGGGCCAGTGTAGCCTAGTTATTGCCTTATCTCCATGAGTGGAACCACGAGCCGTTAAGGCTCTCGTGTGGAGGAGGCTATTTTGGGTTGTGCTTGGTGAAGGTTGGGTTGTCCAAGCCCTCTTCTTTGGCTCTTGCCTTCTCATTTAGCCCTAGTTTAGCCCACTAGATTCCAAGGTGTTATAATGACCCTTTTCACATAATGTTCTTCACATTTCACAGTTAAATGTAGTGACTTGTTATGCCCAGATCCTTCCAAAAGCAATCCGTAGTCAGTGGAAGTGATTCTTTTTAACTCAAATATTTGGTTGGCTATCTTTTCTAACAGTTCTGGTGTTTGTTGCTGGAAGTTGTGTTGCGAATTGTATCACAGTTGGCTCTTTCACACTCTCTTTGTTTTTATCAGATGTTGAGAACTTACCGGGAATGTATAATTTTTGTCCATTCATTGATACTTCTCTTTTTGTAGCTCCAGGGACGTACAATGCTAGTTTCCTTGAGGCTTGAAAATTTGAGCTTGCACCTTTTGTAATTGAAGGTGACTGTCATATGAGTTCTTAAGCCATACTCAACTCTTCAATAAAGGTCCTGCTTTCCATCTTTATTCCACTTGTTTGCTTGTATTCTTCTTAAATTTTTACCATCCCCACAACACGCTCATTATTATGAGTAGGGAGTGGGCTGTTGGTGACATTTTATGTTTCCTCATTGCTTATTTCAATTACATTATCCTCGATTATCTTCTTATTGATTCTTTTTAGAGTCCAACAATTCGATGTGCTATGAGCTGGGGTGCTAGCATGATACTCATATATAATAGATAGATCAAAGCCTCTAGCATTTGGATTGACAACATAGGGATTGACAGGTTCAACCAATCTCAATTGTTTTAATTTTGCAACAAACTTGTATATGATTCTCCAATTGGGGTAAGTTTTATTTCCGACCTTATTCCCTTGTATAATCTATCCGGAGATGTGGATTATATGGACCCTGAAAATTTTGTTGTTGGGGGTGAGAACTTTGTGGTGCAGGTGCCCACCATCGTGCCCGAGTGTTGAGAACTGCAAATTGGGATGGGTAATAATGTTGAGGGGAATTATATTGTTCTTGTTGGACTTGCACATAATGGTGATTCATCCCCATTTGAAGACCTCTCGATCCAGACGCCAACGTGGACCTCTCCTTCTTCTTTTTTCGATTTCCAAAATTACCTGACCCGTTTTGTATTGTTTGTGTGATAGCTTTAATGGCTGCCTGACTTACAATTTTCCCAAATTTTATGTTGTTCTTTACCATTTATCCGATCTTTATCCAATTTTTTTCTTCATATTAGCGAGGGAATTGCGATCCGGGCTATATCTATATTGTATTGGAATTGTTGGACAAAATCTTGAGCCATGTCATCCCAGAGATGCCAATGAGAAATATCTTGATCGATGAACCATTATGAGGCTACACCCATTAGACTTTATCCATAAGAATCTCTTCTTTTCCTTGGGCTCCCCTTAGCTAATTACAAAATCTCTTTAAATGAGCCACTGGTCGCCATGGCCATTATACTTATCAAACTTTGGAGTTTTGAACCCTATAGGCAGGTGGAAATCTACAAATATGCATAAGTCCTTAAATGAGACACTTTTGTGTCCTCCCAATCCTTGCATATTCCTTATGTTTTTCTCCAAACTCCTCATCCTTTTGGCAATTTCTTCTTGTTCCTCATTCTTTGTGGTTTTCTCAACTTTCTACTTGAAACCGTTTTTGGAAAGAATGAAAAGTTTGGAAATTTGTTAAGTTATGTTGAGTTTGAGTTTTTGGTCAACTTCAAAGGACCAAACACCTAACTCACGATTATTTAGGTGTTTTACAAGATATTACAAGAAAGATCTTTGAATAATCTTTCCAACGCCGCCTAGTTTTCTCAATTTTGAGTTCGTTTGAGGAAGATATGCCCATTGGAAGTTGGGCTGTCTAGATAAGGAAAGTCAAAAGGGATTTTTAAGGGGTATTTTCATCTTTCTCATACGCTATTGATTTAATTCGTTTTAGTGAATTAATTAGGGTCAAAAACTAAATTGGTTCAGTTTGCACAGTTGAAAATTCACGCTAGGGCTTTAGAGAGAAGAACTCAAGAGAGAAGAGAAGAGAAAATTCAAGATTCGTTGTCTTCGTGAGGAATTAAATGCAGATTTCGTCAAGGATTTGATCTTATGTGGTATGTGAGACTTTCATAACGTTGGGTTCGTTCACCCATGTGCCAAACATAATTATTTCAATGTGAATTCAACCTAGAGTTGTGTGTTAATGCAAAATGATAATGTTATAGCTTATGCCTTCAGAGAGCTTAAGGTTTTCGAGAACAATTACCCAACGCATGATCTAGAGTTGGATGTTGTAGTATTTGCTTTGAAAATATGGGATCATTATCTTTATGGTGTTCATGTGGATGTGTTCACTGATCACAAGAGTCTTCAGTACGTGTTCAGTCAGAAAGAGGTTAATCTGAGATAGCGAAGGTGGTTAGAGTTACTCAAGGATTATGACATGAGTATCCTCTATCGCCCAAGTAAGTCTAATGTTATTGCTGATGCCTTGAGCAGGTTGTCTATAGGTAGTACCGCCCATGTTGAGGAAGAAAAGAGAGAGTTAGTGAAAGATGTGCACAAACTTGCACGATTACTAATGTATTCATAAGAAGGAAGAGTAGTGGTGATGAATAGGGCTGAATCTTCATTAGTGTCTGATGTTTAAGAGAAACAAGACAAAGATCCTATTCTGCTTGAATTGAAAGCAAATGTTCATACGCAAAAAGTGATGACTATTGAACAAGAGGGAGATGGGGTATTGAGGTATCAATGTAGGTTGTGTGTACCAATGGTGGATGAACTCCAAGAGAGGATCACGGAGGAATCTCATAGCTCCAGATATTCCATTCATTCGGTTTCCACAAAGATGTATAGTGACTTGAGAGAGGTTTATTGGTGGAATAGTATAAAGAAAGGTATTGTTGAGTTTGTTGCTAAATGCCCAAATTGTCAACAAGTTAAAGTAGAGCACTAAAGGCCTGGTGGTATGGCTCATAATATAGAACTTCCAGTATGATCAATATGGATTTCATCATAGGTCTACCAAGGTCTCACAGGCAACATGATTCTACTTGGGTGATTGTGGATCAAATGACAAAATCAACCCACTTTTTGACGGTAAAGAGTACCCATTCAGCAGAGGATTATGCCAAATTATACATTCAAAAGGTAGTAAGACTTCATGGAGTCCCTATTTCGATTATAATGAGATAGAGGTGCACAATTTACTGCACAGTTCTTGAAATATTTCAGAAAGGCTTGGGTTCAAAGGTAAACTTAAGTACTGCTTTTCATCCTCAGACAGATGGTCAAGCAGAGTGCACTATTCAGACTTTAGAAGATATGTTAAGGGCTAGTGTAATTTATTTCAAGGGTAATTGGGATGATCACCTACATCTGATTGACTTTGCTTATAACAACATATTCCATTCTAGCATTCAGATGGCTCCTTATGAAGCTCTTTATGGGAGAATATGCAGATCTCTTATTGGGTGGTTTGAGGTTGGTGAAGTTGGGTTGATAGGACCAGACCTAGTACATCAAGTTATGGAGAAAATAAAAGTTATTCAAGAGAGGTTGAAACCAGCGTAGAGTCATCAGAAATCCTACCCTGAAGTTAAGGGAAAGAAGTTAGAATTTGAAGTAGATGATTCGGTATACTTGAAGATTTCACCCATAAAGGGTGTTATGAGATTTGGTAAGAAGGGGAAGCTTAGTCCCAGGTGTACTTGTCCTTACAGAATATCCTAGAGGATTGGCAACGTAACTTATGAGTTAGAGCTACCACAAGAGTTAGCAGTGGTCCATCCAGTATTTCATATTTCCATGTTGAAGAGGTTCATGGGAGATCCTTCAATTATCATACCTACTGAAGATATTGGCGTCAAGGATAGCTTGTCTTATGAGGAGATTCCTATTCAGATTTTAGACCGCCAGGTTCGCAAGTTGAGAACCAAGGAAGTAGCAGCAGTCAAAGGTCTTTGGAGAAATCAATTTGTTGGGGAATATACTTGGGAAGCTTAGTAGGATATGAAGAAGTGATATCCACATCTCTTTGAGCCTAGAGAAATTCCAGATCAAGTTACTAATTCTCTTCTTAGTACTATTTTATTGATATACTAAATGTGTTAGATTTACCTGTTGGGTGTTTGATCTGAATGTTACATGTTACACCCTTAGCCTACTAAGAGTGATCTCCTTCAAGGACAAATTTTCCCAAGGGGGAGATATTGTAACACCCCTCTACTAGAAAGACTTAGAATTAGAAGGAAACTGTTTTTCGAAAGAATTAAAAATCTGAAAAATTGTTAAGTTATGTTGAGTTTGAGTTTTAGGTCAACTTCAAATGACCATAACTCCTAGCCCACGATGGGTTATGTGTACTACAAGATACCGTAGGAAATATATTTGAATTATCTTTCCAACGCCACTGAGTTTGCTATATTTAGAGTTTGTATGATGAAGATATGCCCATTGAAAGTCGGGCTGTCTAGATAAGGAAAGTCAAAACCGTTTTTAAGCGGTATTTTGGTCCTTTCCATACCCAATTGATTTAATTCGTTTTACTGAATCAATTAGGGTCAACAACTGAATTGGTTCAGTTTGCACAATTAAAAATTCACTCTAGGGCTTTAGAGAGAAGAACTCAAGAGAGAAGAGAAGATGAAAGTCAAACATGTGAGACATTCATAACGTTGGGTTCGTTCACTCACGTGCCAAACATGTTTATTTCAGCATGAATTTGCCCTAAAAAGATTCGAAGTTTGAATGTTCTTGATGGGTGTTTTTGAATTGCCTTCGTTCTTGAATTTGGGTTGAGATTGAGGAGTTCTTGAGAGTTTAATATCAATTATTAGAGTTACTTTGACTTAGATTCTTGTGTATATGTTTGGGGTAACTGAATCTAAAGAGATATTTAGAAAAAGAATCAAAATTAATCGAATTAGGGTCAGAAAACGAGAGGAAAAGTTCATCAGTTTTGCCTGGGGCAATGGTGGCGGAATGCGCCTCCATTGTGCTAGGAAGGATGGGGTGACGCACCCCCGTTGCGCTAGGAAGGCTTGGGCGACATGCCAACAGTGCACCAGCAATGAGTACGCTATGCCAGGCGCCCGGGTCGTCTGCCCCCACCCATTTTTCATTGTTTAGCCCGTTTTAGTCCTTCTAAAGTGTAGTAACACTCCCTATTTACTCTAACTACTCCAAATGAGTTCTAAACATCTAAAAATTATCCATAAACTTGAATCCTAACCTTGAATCCATAAATTCAAATTCAGGGAAAGTTAAGAGCCAAGTCTAGAAATTTCATAGAGTTTTCAAGAAGTCCTCTACAAATGTTTTAAACCTCTTTTAAGACTTGAGTTTGAGTTGAGTAAGAGTAAAAAAGGAAGTTCTTTTCTTCAAAAGAGTATATGGGGGTGACTAAGTATTCCCAAATGAGTAAATGATTTCACATTTTAAATAAGAGAGGAAACACTGATTTCCAAGAGAGCTTTGAGCTAGTTTTTAAGTAATTATCTCAAACCACAAAAAGAGTTTTTGGTTTTAAACATATAAGATGAGTATTTTGTGAGTAGTATTGAGCACTGATGTGGGGATGAGTTCATAACAACTCAATGTCTCTATAAACCATGTAGCCAACATGGGTAGAAAAGGTTCATAGTTTTTAGATGATTCCTTGGTGGTTTTTAGCATAGACTAGTGGATCGACTTAGTTGAGGCATTCTATAACCTGGCAAGTTATAGGACAGTTCTGGCAGCGTGGGCGAAATGTTGTATAATCACATTAGCTCATAGTGATGGTTGTCGGTTAGAGAAACTCCCACAAAGGTGTATTACTTCATTGTATATATGTATATTGAGTTGTTTCTTACTGTTTTAAAATGCTTTATATAAATTGCATCTTTATTGTTGTTTATTTCTGCATTGAGTTGAGTATACATGAGTTTGAGTAAAGATGAGGCAAGTGTTTCTTTCAGATTCCAGTTCAAGCTTATGTATTAATTAGTACTCTCATTGCATGCTCATACATTCAATATACTGATTCCATTTGGCCTGCACCATTTTATTATGCAGTTACAGGTAACCTGGATGAGCATCCAGCTCCTCGTTGATACAGTTGAGCACTCAGAGTCAGTCGGAGGACCCCTTTTAATTGCTTTATAGTTAGTTCATTAGGATGTCGTGGGTCTTTTCTCGACGTCCGTCTTAGTTGTTAGAGGCTTCATAGACTATTAGTTACTTCATTTGTCATTGTCTTGTTATTGGCTTATGTTAAGACTTGAGTTGCCACATTTGCTAAGTTAAATATTTATTTCTAAAACATTTTGACTTTAGTTTGAGACACTTGAGTTATCTTGCATTTAAATTCTCTTCTTAATGCTTAAAGTCTTCCGCTCAGAGTTTAGCCAGGCAAAGGGTTTGCTTGCAGCCAACAATGGTTCTCTAGTGCCAGTCCCACCCAGGGTATAGGCTCGGGGAGTGACAGGTCCTCACTTGGGGTAGTGTAGCCTAGCTACTGCCTCATCTCTACGAGTGGCACCACGATCCGTGGTGACCACCACGAGCCGTCAAGGCTTTCGTGTGGAGGAGGTTATTTTGGGCAGTGCTTGGTGAAGGTTGGGCTGTGCAAGCCCTCTTCCTTGGCTTTTGCCCTCTCACTTAGCCCTTGTTTAGCCAACTAGATTCAGAGGTGTTATAGTATCTCCCCCTTGGGAACATTCATCATCGAATGGAATTTCTAGACACCTTCAGGAAAAAACGACTCAAGACTAGCATCCCATCATGCATGCAACTCATTTAAATGCACACAACCAAGGAGGAACTTAATCTCCAAGCTAAACATACTCAATGCATCATAAGGAAGGTAGGAACTAAATCTAGCAACCCAATATGCATGAAATTTCAACATTTCTCATGTTCAAGGAGGAAGTACCTTCTCCAAACTAAAAGCATTCCCAACACAATCTCAGGGAGGTCATATGCAATTCGTTCTCAAAAATAATAGCTAATGTATGTTCATCAATTATCTCTTGAAGTCTATAGGCAACTCATACTCAATGCACTACAACATGAGGAAAATCAATCACATAAACTCATTTCATTCAAAACATAAGTTTTCATGAACATGCATAACACAAGGAAATCATGGGAATAGCTAAAGCACACATGACATTAAACAAAGAGAAAACCATGAGGAACTCATTACCTCAAGCTATGAGAGTAGTATAAGGAAAAATATGAGGATATTGGGACAGCATATCGGCCACAACCTCCAAGTAGCACTCTCAACTAAGTGATTCCTACATAATACTTTCACAGAAACAACTTCCTTGTTTCTCAACTTCTTAACTTGCCGGTATAAAATCTCAATCGGAACTTCTTTATAAGAAAGATTTTCATCAACTTCTCCAACACACTTTGTCAACATAGAGACATGGAAAACCGGATACGCCCATGCCAACTCATTAGGCAAAGCTAACTCATAAGCAACCTTACCAACACATCTCACGATCTCATATGGGCGTACAGAATGGGGACTAAGCTTCCCTTTCTCACCAAACCTCATTACACCCTTCATGGGTGAGATTTTCAAGTAAACCCAAGCATGCACATAAAATTCTAGATCTCTTCTTCTAACATCGGCATAGGACTGTTGTCGACTTTGGGTTGTTCTCAACCTCTCTCTAATAAGTCGGACTTTCTCCATAGCCTCATGAACCAACTCGCGGGTCCTATCAAGGCAACTTCACCCACCTCACACCAACCTATGGGAGATCTATACCTCCTACCATAAAAAGCCTGAAATGGAGCTATACCAATACTAGAATGGTAGCTATTATTATAAGCAAACTTAATCAATGGCAAATGATCATACCAATTTCCCTTGAAATCGATGACATATGCTCTCAACATATATTCCAAAGTTTGGATACTTCGCTCCGCTTGCCCATCGATTTGTGGATGCAAAGTCGTGCCAAGATTAACTTTAGTGCTAAAACCCTTTTGGAAAGATTTCTAAAGCCGAGAAGTAAATTGAGTACCTCTACTAGAGATAATGGACAAGGGCACTCCATGCAACTTTACCATCTCCCTCAAATACAACTTAGCATAATCTTCCGCCTAATAAGAAAACTTGACGGGAATGAAATAGGCTGATTTTATCATTCGTTCTACTATAACCCAAATTGAATCATATTGTCGTCAAGTATAAGGCAACCCAACTATGAATTCCATATTCAAATCTTCCCATGTCCAAGTAGGAATGCTAATATCTTAGGATAAACCTCCTGGTTTCTGATGCTCAATTTTCACTTGTTGGCAATTTGGACACTTAGCCACAAATCCCACAATATCCTTCTTCATCCCATTCCACCAATAGGTCTCCTGCAAAACATAGTACATCTTGGTAGCTACCGAATGAATAGAATACCGAGAACTATGGGCTTCTGTCAAGATTTCTTCTCTTAAGGCATCGGCATTCAGAACACACAAACGACGTTGATATCTAAGAACACCATCTCCCCCTTGGGAGAAAGCCTCAATAGACTTTCTAAGTACCGTTTCTTTCAATTCTACCAAGACTGGATCAAGACCTTGCTTGGCCTTCACATCCGCCACAAAAGATGATTTCGACCCATTATAAGCCATAACACCACTTTTGGTGGAATCAACTAATTGAACACCCACTTGGGCCAATCTATGTACCTCTCGTACCAATTATTTCCTATCATCATCAATATGAGCAACACTACCCATAGACAACCTACTAAGAGTATATGTACCTACATTCGCCTTACCAGGGTGATAAAGAACACTCATATCATAATATTTCAATAATTCAAGCCACCTTCTTTGGCAAAGATTCATATCCTTTTTATTAAACACATATTGCAAGCTCTTGTGGTAGGTAAACACATCTACATACACACCATACAAATAGTGCCTCCATATCTTAAAGGTAAAAACCACCCCCTCTAATTCATGATCGTGGGTAGGATAATTCTTCTCGTAGATCTTTAGTTGCCTTGAAGCATAGGCAATAACTTTACCATTTTTTATAAGCACACATTCCAACCCAATTCTAGAGGCATCACAATAAACAACAAATCCATCCCTACTATCCAGTAAAGTCAACACCGGAGCAGAAGTAAGCCTATCTTTCAACTCTTGAAAACTCTTTTCACACACTTCAGACCATATGAACTGTGCCTTATTTTGAGTCAAAGTCGTTAATGGAGAGACAATAGTAGAAAATCCCTCAACAAACATTTAATTATAATCGGCCAAACCCAAGAAACTTCTAATATCCATAGGTTATAGAGGTCTAGTCTAAATCTTGACCGCATCCATCTTAGTAGGATCTACCTCAATAGCCTTACTTGAAATAATATGCCCAAGAAAAGCTACGGACTTTAGACAAAACTCGCATAGGCTAAACTTTGCAAAAAGTTGTTGTTACTTAAGAATTTGCAACATAATCCTTAAAATATTGGTATGTTCATCCTCATTCCTTGAATAGATCAAAATATCATCAATGAACACAATTACGAACATGTCAAGGTATTATCTAAACACCTTATTCATTAAGTCCATAAATAATGCCGGAGCATTAGTCAAGCTAAATGACATCACCAAAAACTCATAATGACCATACCGGGTTCTAAAAGTCATCTTCGGAATATCCTCATTCTTCACCCTCAATTGTTAATAGCCCAACCTAAGGTCAACCTTAGAAAAGTAACTCGCACCTTGGAATTGGTAAAAAAAATCATCTATCCTTGGAAGAGGATACTTGTTCTTAATGGTCATCTTATTCATTTGTCTATAGTCAATACACATACTAAGTTAACCATATTTTTATGACAAACAAAACTAGAGCACCCCATGGAGAGATACTCGGTCGGATGAAACCCTTTTCCAACTAATCTTTCAATTGTTCTTTCAACTCATTAAGTTCCGTCGAAGCAATTCTAAAATGAGGAATAGAAATAGGTTGCATATCTGGCAAAAGGTCAATACCAAAGTCTATTTCCCTTTCAGGAGAAATATCGGGTAGATTATTTGGGAACACTTCTAGAAACTCATTAACAACGGCAACCGACTCAAGACTAGGGGTTTCATAATCCACATCCCTCACCCTAACTAGATGGTACAAGCAACCCTTAGAAATCATCTTTCTAGCTTTAAGATAAGAAATAAACCGACCTCTCAGCATAGAATTCCCCCTCTTCCATTCTCGGAAAGGCTCATTTGGGAACAGAAACTTGACTACACGAGTTATATAATCAATAGAAGCATAACAAAAGTGTAACCAATCCATCCCAAGGATGATATCAAAATCTAGCATATCAAGCTCTGCCAAGTCAACAGGAGTAACTCTTTGGGATAAGGAAATGGGACATATTCTATATACCCTCTTAGCCACAATAGAATCACCAATAGGGGTAGAGTCAGAAGAGGGATCTAATAACACTTTGGGAAGCACATCAAATCTCACAGCCATATATAACATTACAAAAGACAAAGGAGCACTGGGATAAAGTAAAAGATACACATCTAATTGGAAAACTTTCAAAATACTGGTAACCACGTCGGGTGAACCCTCTTGTTCACCTCGAGTTTGGAGAGAATAAAATCTATTTTGCCTGGGATAATCAGTACCCTAACCACTTGGATTGGATGAAGGATAGGGTTCAGCCCAATGACAATTATCTCTGTAATTCTTAGCAACAGAAGGAAAATCTATTATCTTGTGGTCCATCTTACCACAACCAAAGCAAGGATTGGAACCCGCTAGACACCTTTGGCACATTTAGGCAAAAAAGACCCACTACTACCTCTTTGAGGCTTAGGGTTAGACACCTTTCATTGTTGAACCTTGGAGGAGCCTTAGAAGAACCTTGCTCAGAAAACCTTAGTGGAAACCTGGAACGACCACGTCCACCAAAATTTAGATTATGAAAAGTTACCATCGTTGGTTTTAGCCCTCTTGGTCTCCCTAGATCTTGCCTTAAGTTTTCCTCCTCAAATTGTTGGGCATGCACAATGAGATGAGAAATATGCATGTCATGAACAAGCATAGCCATACGACACGCTTTCACTACCAATTCAGACACACCCGACACGAACCTGCTTATTTTTTCCCTAGAATCGACAAATATAGAAAGAGCATATTTTGACAATTGAGTAAACTTCAAGGCATATTCTTTTACACTCGTGATTCCTTGTCAAAGATTAATGAACTCAAGAACTTTAGCCTCTCTCATCTCAAGAGGAAAGAACCTATCAAGAAAAGAAGATTTGAACCTTTCCCATTCCAAGGGACCCACATCTACTGGTATTGCTTCTTTCTATTTGTTGAACCAAATTTGAGCAACCCATTTTAGTTGATAAGCGGCCAATTCTGCCTTCTCCACCGAAATCACTCCAATGATAGCCAACACCTTATAAACCTCGTCAATAAACTCCTGAGGTTCTTCTTCAACCTTAAAACCGTATAATTTTGGAGGATTCATCCTTGTGAAGTCCCTTACTCTTGATTCCATTGTACCCACATTTGGGATCACAGGGTTCAAAACTTCTCTATTGGCTTGAGTCGTCACGGCTTAAGCCAACACTTGAAAAGCCATCCTAAACTCAGCACTGGTCACTTGGTCAGCCAAAGGGTCAATCGAAGCTTGATGAGGAGCTCTTTGATCAACATTTTCTCCCTCGGTACTTCTTACAAAAGCCCTTCTAGTAGTCATATTTTGTAGACCATCGTGTAAGGATTATGAGAAAGACCTTATAGAGTTAAAATCTATCGCACAACTTAGACTGAAGATAGAAGTGAAGTTTCCTAAGCATCTAATAACTTCTCATTCATAAATGTGGAGCGCTTTACACTTATGCACAAGTGATAAACCATGAGTTTACGATATATTTGATGCAATACACTTAGAAGTTGTGTGTGTCTCTAGAGCTATATTGTATTAAAAATAATGTGTTTTGTGCTATGCTTGTAGGAAATAAGCTTGGAATGCAGTTGTTGATGATGAGGGGTGAAATCATGCAGAAGGGACCACCCATGGAGGGATCCACAGGCCGTAGGTCCTGTAAAGAACCGTCGTTAGGCAGGCGTAGATGGAGCATCAATGAATTCAGACCAAGTGTGGAACAATAAAGCAACTGATGGACCGTAGTTTGACCCACGAGATGTCCTCCACATCCATCGATTGGTTCAGAGAGTTGAAGTTCTAGTACCTGATGAAAAATCCTAAATGTGGAGCCACGGAAGAGGACCCACGAACCGTAGTTCGACCTACAGTATGTCCTGCACGTCCATCGTTGATGATCTAAGAGTGAAAGTTCCAGTCACTACTGAAAAGTTGCTAAGTGTTGAACACAGAGGGTGACCTACGAACCATAGGTCAACCCACAGTCCATAGGTCGAGTCATCACTTGAAGCCGCGTCCCAGACTGCTTATTTCCTTATTTTGTTTCCTTTTTATTTAGGACATGTTTTCTGTATATAGGAGTTATAAACCTCATTTTTGGAGGTGAGACAACATTTTTTTACTTTAAGTTCTTGGTATTTTGTGGAATTAACTTGCAACTTTAGCAGTTTGATTTCCGGATTTCATTTTAGAAGATTTTGACTTTGAAATTCAATTGGAGATTTTGGGCTTCTTCTACTCGAATCGTAAGTTCATGAATTCTTTTTATCAAAACATGAATTATGTTCTTTCAAGTATGAATAGCTAAATCCACAACTACGGTTGTGGGAACCATGAGCCATTAACAACGTATGAATAATAATTAAGTAATTCTTGAATAGTGTTTATGCATGTATTGGTAATTCTTTCACTTAGAAGTCTTTTTAACGAGTGCACGCGTTAGAACTCGCCTTGTTTATACTTGTCGGACCAAGGAGGTAGTTAATGAGAGAAGAATTAACAATAGAGATTTAGTGGATGCTATTTAATAGTCTAATGCCAATTGGTGCGACGGTGAAACTTAACCCATACATTGATGTGATGTGTAATATGAGGTAAATGTAAGGGTTATTAAAGTATACACTCGTAGCCAGACCAAGCTGCGTTGTGAAATTCCCTATTTGGAGGACGAATCACTTAAGGATACCTATCTTACCAACTTTGTATGTAAGACAACAGGAAAGGATTATTATTATTAGGATTACGGCGTTAAACGCTTGTGGGGAACACATACACCCTAGTTTCTTTCTCATATTGATAATCAAAAGTTTAAATCCTGCTCACTTTTTACTTGATCAACAATCAGTTATTTGCTTACACATACCCCCTCCCCATTTAATTACTTTTCTCAGAAATGGTTTGACTAAACGGATATAATAGTGAGTTAAGTTTAAGTTTGAACCATATTCCTCGTGGGATCGATCCCAACCAACAAGTTTAGTTCTTTATTTAACAACGATCGCTTATTCTTTAGGGATGTGTAATTTGATCATATCAAATTATGACGCCACATCCGTGGAATAAGGCTTTTAGATTAAGTTTAACTATATTATTGAACTTTAGTCAATTATTTCCTGGTTTTATGTTATCATTTGTTGTTTTTTTCACAGGTTTTTACTCTAGTGTATGCCAAGTACTTGGAGTCGAGGCGAACCATTGACCCCCTACAATCTTGAACTAATCAAGTCTTTGAGAAAAATGGTAAATCAAGGGGTCTATAATAATCCTATCATTGAGGAGCATGAAGATGGGTTTGACTTACAGCCTCCTTGAGTTGGTAATGAGAATGCTCAGGTTCATGGTGGTAATCTACTCGGAGATGCAATAAGGGTACATAATCCACCAGAACCAAGGTTGCGTGATAACTATAGGGTCGACTTCAATACCGTTGAATCATAAGGACCTATTGTTCTCCCTCCTCTACCTATAGGGAATACGTTTGCGGTGACCAGTAGTTTGATGCAAATGCTTACATCAAGAGGGTTGTTTTCTGTTCTACCTTCAGAATATTTGCATGGGCACATGGCTAAATTAAGAAGTATTTGCAAGAGTTGTGTGGGATGACCGGAGTTGGATATTAATGCCATAGGTTTGAGAGTCTTCCCTCTATCATTGACCAGTAATGCTGTGGTATGGTTTTCTGAGCTTTCATATAATTTGATTCATACATGGGATCAATTGCATAAGGTGTTCATGGCAAAGTATTTCCCGTTGTCCAAGAAGCTAAATCACAAAAACAAACTGAACAACTTTATAGCACTACCTGGAGAGTTTGTAAGCAGTTCATGAGATAGGTTCACTGCATAAATAAGAAGTATTCTGAATCACCGCATAGATGATGAGTCACTAAATGAGTACTTCTATAGAGGTCAAGAAGATAATGGCAAGGCTTACTGGATACAATTGTTGGAGGATCATATGGTGAGTGAACTTTTGAGGAGATCGCTAAGAAACAAGAGAAGATTTCCTAAAATAATAAGGCATGTAGAACTAGAAAGTCAGACACGGGTAGAAGCACATTTGCAGTTCAAGCTGCACCTAGTCAATCCTATGATGCTATTCGTGAAGATATGGCTCAAATATAGACATAATTGGGTTTGGTACTAAATCATGTTACCGGAGGTGCAGAGAAGGTGAATGTGGTAAACTACCTAATTAGAGCTCCACCACCAATAGTTAAGGAATGCTACTATGAGAAGGATGCTTATTTGGTGAATCATCAGACGCGGGGTTTCCGAGTCAACGCCCAAGGTTCCAACTCAGATAATTTGTGTCAAGGTGGAGAAAACCAAGGTCAAAAATATGGTAAGTACAATCAAGAAGGTAACTATGTCTGGGATGGGAACTACAATCGTGATAACAACTACAACCGGAACAACTATGGTAATAGAAATGAGAGAGTTGGGCCCTATGTTCCACTTGGAACAGAGAATCTGGTAATAGAGAATATGGGGGTAGTATGTCACGCCTTGACGATATGATGCAGAAGATGATGAAGAGGTTTGATGTGACTGATGAGAATGTGAAAGAGATGTGAAATGACTTGTCTGGAATTGGTCAAAAAGTTGATGCCCATGTAGTGTCGACCAAGCAACTTGAGCAGTAGTTTAATTAGTTGTCCACTACAATGAACCCACGTCAGCCTGTCACATTTCCTAGCAACACCATCCAGAATCCGAAGAATGACGGGCATTGTATGACAGTCACTACTCGAGGAGGTAAACAAACCATTGATCCCCCTATGCCATCTGAGGTTGAAATTGTCATAGAAAGAGATGAAAATGAGATTGAGGTTAGTGGAGAGTCTAAAAATGCTACAGAGAAGGAAGTGGAGATAACCCAAAAAAAATTTCCCATGCCTAGACCTCCACCGCTATTTCCACAGAGATTGGTGAAGAACACCGAAGAAGGAAAATACTGCAGGTTCATTACTATGTTGAAACAACTTTCCATCAATGTTCCCTTGATGAAAGCTTTGGTGCAAATGACTGGGTATGCAAATTTTATGAAAGATTTGGTGACAAAAAAAGGGTCGTTTGTTTTGAGAATGATGCAAGGTTACAACATTGTAGTGTTATTGCTACGCGGTCATTAGTGCAAAAGAACGAAGATCCTGGAGCTTTCACTATTCCGTGTACCATTGGGTCGCTGCATTTTGCGAAGGCATTGTGCTATTTGGGTGCTAGCATAAATCTGATGTCATTGTCTATCTACAAGAAGTTGGGCTTAGGGGCTCTAAAACCGACTGCGATGCGACTACTCATGGCTGATAGAACTGTAAAGAAGCCCATTAGTGTTCTCCAAGATGTCTTTGTGGAGGTGGATTCTTTCATTTTTCGGGCGGATTTTGTGATACTTGATTTTGAGGTTGATTTTGAGGTTCCCATCATCTTAGGGAGACCATTCCTTGCTACTAGGCGCTCCTTGGTTGATATGGAAAGAGGGCAGATGAAGTTATAATTGAATAATGAAGAGGTAACTTTCAATATCTGTAGGTCTATAAAGCAGGAAAGCGATCTCAAGTAAGTATCAATGGTCAATCATATTGTGGAGTGAGGTTCTGAAGTGTTTGTTGAAGAGAGGTTGGGTATCGGTGCACTGGCAACGATTATGATAATTTTGAGTGTGATGGTATTGAAGACTATGATGAATTAGTTGCCGCAATTGATAGGTTTGAATATTGTTCCAAACCAAAGAAATTGGAGCTAGATATGAAGAATCACGACTCTCCAGCTGCAAAATAGTCTGTGGAAGAAGCTCCAAAATTGGAGTTCAATGATCTACCATCGCATTTAATGTATGTATTCTTGGGAAGAGATGGTACTTTACCGGTAATTATTTCAGCTGATTTGAGTGAGGTACAAGTTGAGGCATTGGTTTCTCTGTTGAAAAGGTTTAAGCGGGCTATTGGATGAACCATTGCAGACATTATTGGGATTCCTCCTACCATTTGTTCTCATAAAATCCAACTCATGCCGGACAGCAAGCCTAGTATCAAGCACCAAAGGAGACTAAATCAACCTATGCAAGAGGTAGTAAAAAATGAAATCATCAAATGGTTGGATGCTGGAGTCATATACCCCATCGCAGATAGTAGTTGGGTCTGTCCTGTTCAGTGTGTACCTAAGAAAGGTGATTACTTTGGTTACTAATGCAAAAAATGAGCTTGTTCTGATTATGCCAGTGACTGGATCGAGAGTATGCATGGACTACTGCAAACTAAATGCTTGGACAAAACAGGATCACTTCCCTATGTCGTTCATCGATCAGATGCTGGATCGCTTGCTGTTAAGGGTTGGTATTGTTTTCTTGATAGGTATTCGGGCTACAATAAGATCTCCATTACTCCGGAAGACCAAGAGAAGACCAACTTCACTTGTATGTATTGGATTTTCGCCTTCAAAACGATGCCATTTGGGTTGTGTAATGCTCCAGCGACCTTCCAGCGTTGCAAGATGTCGATATTTTAATATATAGTGGAGGACACTATTAAGGTATTTATAGATGTTTTTCCTGTGGTGGGTGATTCGTTCGATGGTTGCTTGATGCATCTGGCCGAGGTACTAAAACGGTGTGAAGAGTAAAATCTTGTGCTCAATTGGGAAAAGTTCCACTTCATGGTGAAAGAGGGGATAGTTCTGGGTCATTGGATTTCTGAGAAGGGTATCAAGGCCGATAAAGCTAAAGTTGAGGTAATAAAAAATCTTCCACCACCTATCTCTATTAAAGGTGTTAGAAGTTTTCTTGGGCATGCAGGTTTTATCGGAGGTTTATCATTTCTCTAAAATTGCACTCCCATTGTGCAAACTTCTCAAGAAGGAGTATAAGTTTGATTTTGATAATGCTTGTCTGAGAGCATTTGGTGAGTTGAAAACAAGGTTAGTATCAGCATTCTATCATTATTTTACCGGATTGGGGGCAAGCGTTTGAAGTGATGTGTGATGCGAGTGGGGTGGCGCTTAGTGTTGTATTGGGACAGAGGCGAGAGAAGATTTTTCATCCGATTTACTATACCAGTAAAGTTCAAAATGTGGCTCAAAAGAACTATACGGTGACTAAACAAGAACTCATTGTTGTGGTTTTCGCATTCAAGAAATTTCGATCCTACTTACTTGGTATTAAGGTCATAGTGCATACTGATCATTTTGCATTAAGGTATTTGATGGCTAAAAATGATGCAATACAGAGGTTGATCAGATGAGTATTGTTGCTGCAAGAGTTTGATTTTGAGGTGAGAGATAGAAAGTGGACAGAAAATCAAGTTACCAATCATTTGTCCAGATTAGAGGAGGAAGTTATACTCAAGTTAGGAGATGGGGCTGAAATTAATGATGCATTTCCAGACGAATAGGTATTGGTTGCTTCCTTTGATCTTATCACTTGGTTCGCATATTTTACTAACTACTTGGCAAGCAATTTGGCTCCATCGGATCTATCATTTCACCAAAGGAAAAAGTTTATACATGATGTGAAGAAGTTTTTTGGGATGAGCCTTACTTGTTTCGTATTTGTGCTGATGGGATTATTTGTCGTTTTATGCCTGAGGTTGAGATGATTAGTATACTAGAGGAGTGTCATTCATCGCCTACTCGTGGGCATCATAGTGGTATTAGGACTTCTCATAAAATCTTGTAGTGTGGGTATTACTGGCCCCTACTAGTGACCAAGATGCTCATGATTTTGCCAAATCCTGTGATCCTTGCCAAAGAGAAGGAATAATTTAAAAGAGGCAAGAGCGACCTATGAATCTGATATTGGTGATTGAGTCGTTTGATGTTTGGGGCCTTGACTTCATGGTCCATTTGTGAGTTCACATGGGATGAAGTATATTCTTGTTACACTTGACTATGTATCGAAATGGGTGGAAGCAATTGCTCTTTCAAACAATGAGGGTAAGAGTGTCACCGCATTCCTAAAAAGAAGTATCTTCTCCAGATTTGATACACCTAGGGCGATTATCAGCGATGGAGATTTCCACTTTTGTAATCAATTATTCAAGGCGTTGTTAGAGAAATATGGAGTTCCTCACAATGTAGCTACTCCTTACCATCCGCAGTCTAGTGGGCAAGTTGAAGTGTCAAAGATAAAGCAAATCCTTGCAAAGACTGTGAACGCCAATAGAACGAACTAGTCAAGAAGGCTTGATGATGCTCTATGAGCCTATCGTACTGCATTCAAGACTCCCACATGTTTGTCCCCCTACCAACTTGTATATGGGAAGCCATGCCATTTGCCGGTAACGCTAGAGCACAAGGCCATGTGGGCGCTAAAGAAGTTGAATGTGGATTGGGGCGCCGCATGGAGTCAAAAAGTGAATTACCTGAATGAGCTTGATGAGTTTCACCTAAAAGAATATAAAAGTTCAACCTTGTACAAGGACAATATTAAGAAGTATCACGATCAAAATATTGAAAATCGTGAGTTTATTGCGGATCATCTGGTGCTTTTATTCAATTCAAGGTTGTGCTTGTTTCCTCGCAAGCTCAAGTCCAAGTGGATACGACCATTCAGATTCACTCAAGTATTTCCACATGGAGCGGTTGAGCTCGAGAATAAGGAGGGGATAAGGTTCAAAGTGAACGGGAATCAAGGTCTAAATGGGGAAGTCAGAGAGTGTGCAAGAAGTGATAGAGGCCTACTATCTAGATGAAGTCTAAGTAATCAAGGTGTTTGTGTCATGTCATGACGTTAAATCGAGCGCTGCTTGGGAGGCAACCCAAGATGTACAATCTAGAAAACTATAGGTTTCTCTTTTCGATTTAGGATTTTCTTCTTTTATTTTAATTTTGTAGCTCTTTAGATAGGTGTTTTATTTTTGTATTAGTGTTGGCTAAATATAGAATAGGGTCTGTGTCTAAGAAGTGTCCAGAAAATGTAAAAAGAAAGTACTAAAGGTTGCTATGTGTGCAGGGACGAAAGGCAAAATTTGTAGAAAAATAGTTGTGCAGTGGTTTACGAACCCCATCTATGGTCTGTTGGTCCATCCACGGACCGTGAATGGTATCTGTCGATCCCAGGTAAGTGTTCTAAATTTTTCTAAGTTTCAAAGTGACTTACGGACCAGACCTACGGTCCGTAAGTCGACCCACGGACCATCGACGGGGTCTCGTGGGTCCAACCTGGGGTTTCTACCGACCCGACCTGGACTCCTTTTAAATAAAACCTCTTCATTTTAAAACACCCCTCCCCCCTACATCCAAAACTCCCTCCCAATCGTTTTTCAATTCTCCAACTCCCATAATCACTCACATTAACCCCAACAACCCCCATATCAATACCCACTTCATTTCCCTAAATCCCATAGTCCTCTTATTCTCTCCCAAATCACCCCATCTTTTTCCCAAAGCGATCTCATAGTCCGGGTCTGGTGTCCACGTTGGTTTAGGAGTCTTTGCAGTGGATCACACACTCACCATTATTGTTTACTAGTAAGGTAAGTTGATTTCTCCCGAACTTTGAATTTTTTCATAATTTCCATTTGAAATCACAACAATGAACTTGACATTGGGTAGTTAATTTCATGTTTGAATGTTAAATTATAAGCTAGAAACACCCTTGGTATGATAGTATGTGAGTGTGTAGTTAATTAAAACCGAATAATTCAAGTTAAAAGGTCTAATTGGATGTTCTGACTTAGGGTTCGTAGTTTGATTCTTTTCAAAAGTTGAATGTTATGTATTCAGAACCCTAAGGATGATAGACTACCATATATTGTGTTGAAATGCATGATTAGATTGTATTTGAATGTAGAATTGTTCATGTTATGGGCTGAAATTGAGTCAAGTTCTGAAACATGGCATAATACTAACCCACGTCTCCCCGTCCACGGACCGTATGTCACCCTACGAACCGTAGGTCGAGTCCATGGGTCATTTGCACAAAAAGTTTTCACAAAGTGTCGAACCACGGTGTGGACTACAGTCTGTCATTCCATCGACAGACTATTCTGCCATCCTAGGTTCCCACATCAGAGACCTAATTTTGGGTACTCTGACCTACAGAGGGGACCCAAGGACCGTTGTTCCATCAATGGACCATAGGTGCCCACCGTGGGTCTACAGTTCAACTACTGTCCAGATTTTTTTTACTTTTTTGTTCTGGTTCATTTCTTGTTCTAAAGTTCTTCCTTGTGTTATATTAACTTGTTTTGGTACTAACTAAACTTCCACAGTACCATGGCTTCTAAGCAAGCTCCCACATACGCTGCCAAGGGTAAATCAAAATTTGTTGCTCTATCTATGTGGCTGATCAATGAGGATACGGATGGGGAGTACGTTCCACCTCCCACCAGGACCTCCCACACTGCTCGCCACACTACACGGAACATAGCCCACCAGGGGAGCTTCGACGTAGTCACTGCCCCCAGTCTGAGGAGGGGGCCATACCAATCGGATCACAAGCTGGCTTAGAGTCCCCATCTGGCTCCAGCTCTAGTGGTAGCACCGCCTCTTCGTCTGAGTCTGATAGCACAGGAGATACTCTAGTACCCCCCCTCGTTATGAGACTCCAACAGTTTCTACGGAGCAAAACATGTGTTGTGTGAAGGGCCAATCCCATATATAAATCGATGCTCGCATACTGAATGAGCACGACAAAATAGCCCAACTAGTCACTGAGGAGCGTCGGGTTCTCACAGGGAGCCTCCACACTACTCTAGTCATTGAGGAGCTCTTTCAGAGGCACAGGTGTGAGTGGATGGCATAGACTCCAAGCGAGGAGATAGTACGGGAGTTCTACGCCTCATATACCGCCACCATCAGAGGTTCCATCTCCAAGCAGGCCAAGCCCACCGCTCAGCCTCCACTTGAGTCCACCTTGGTGTGGGGCTTTCCAGTTGATATATGAGAGGTCACTCTTCGCAGATTTATCAATGGCCTGAAACACACTCTGCCCATCAATACAACATAGTTTGACTACCGGATGGGCATCATTCAGAGCGGGTAATTTCAGTGGAATGCTGAGTAGAGGGAGTCCCTAATGAGATGGTTGGAACGACATATTGCTATGGATGGAGAGCGCGCTAAGTTGGTTCAGAATCTGATCTTGGGTATCAAGAAGGCGATGCTAAGCTTCACTTCAAAATTCTTCTGGTTGCTGGTGTTGAACCGTGTGTCCCCTACTCAGGCGGACCATATGATCACATGGGACTGAGCAGTGATGGTTGGAGCTACGGTAGCAAGGCTTGAGATAAACATTGCTCGCATATTGAGAGGAAAGATCCATGAGAGGGTCTTCAAGGACACCACTATCTTGCCCTTCCCGTGTCTCATTTTCCAGCTATGCAGGGATTCGTCTGTTCTGGTGTGGCATTATGGTAGGTTGCTTCATGCAACCAATACTCTCGACATTGCCCTCATTGAGGATGATGCCAACCTCGTTGCACCACAGAGAAAGCCATAGGTAGAGGCGCCACCTCAAGGTGATGATCTGATTGTCGATGTTGAGCAGATGCATGTCGATGACTCCACCATTCCGGCCACTACAACAGACACTCAAGCTCCACCATCTCCGGCCGCCAGTAAGGCCCCTACCTCATCTTGAGCCACCCCCTCTTTAGGGTCTTCCATCATCCTTCTAGCCTGAGTCAAGAAGTTGGAGGCATAGATGGTCACTCTGTTTCAGCATGTAAAGCCATAGATGCAGCAGTCTATAGCGGAGTCTGAGGCGAGGGTTGAGCAGAGGATGGAGCAGATGATGGACCAGAAGTTCCAGGCCGTTCATAAGTGCCTGAATGCCTTTGAGTTGTGATTCCTTGAGAGGCCGGCCCCAACTGTTGATGTGACCACCTTCAAGAAAGAGTTAGATAGCCTCTGTGCAGATGTTGTTACAGTTCTAGCTCCCCCAGAGACTGAGCCAGAGTCTGCCCCTACGGCACCAGATGATGAGGTAGTGATGACTGGCCTATTCGGCGATGTTGTGTCGCCACCAGATTCTTCCTGTGTCGTGGGGAAGCGCCCCCGCTCCACTCGTACTTTCGATGATGCTGAGGCTGAGAGATTACAGAAGAAGCTCTAGTAGACTGAGGAGGCTCAGAGGGCATCCATATTTGATGAGGAGAAGAGACAGCAGTGGGCCAAAGAGATAAGTGTTGGCCCATCTGGCAGTGTGAGCACTATATGGTTCATGATCCTCACGATCACTGGTGTGAATCAATTTAGAAAAATTGACACAGTTAAACTTCCAAGCATCTGTTTTGTACCCTATATTTCGAGTAGTATCGTCCCATAGACACTTGAAAAGAATAACTTTGAACCTGCCATAATAATTAAGCCGGATAATATCTTCTAACTTTCCATAATATGGCAGGTCCGCTTGTCTTGCACACCTATCTACACTAGACGCAATACAAGAAGTGTCAGAGATGAGAAAAACTCCACTATTTTGAGTTTTTGATCCTTGTTCTCTAGATAAAGTTCGAAATTTGAATCCATTAATGTTATAAGCACTAAATCTTCTTGCATCTTGTGCAGGACCTTGTGCTAAAAACTTCACATCATAAGAGATAGTTTCTGCGATATCAGGGTTCATAATCTAAACAAACATAATATATCTGTCAGAGCTACTAAATTGACAAATAAGTATGTTCAAAACAAACATTCTAAAATTATTTACTCACTCGCTTAGGAAACCAATCAGGAAACTCTTTACTAACTTTCTTCTCTACCTCTTTTATTGAAACTCTTCGACCTCTTGTACTTCTTTTGATGTGCTGTCTAAATTCACTACAAAATTGTTATATATATATATATATATATATATATATATATATATTAAATTTTTACCTGATTATTCTACACATTTCTTAAAGATCAAAATCAGTTTAAATTTCATACTCAATGAATGGCTTCACTGCTGCGCAATTAAGTAACACATATCGATGAGCTTGAGTTTTCTCTAAAGTAGTCAATGGTTCTGTTGTGGAGCCTCCAACAGGTTTACCTTATTATGGAAACACATATGAATTTCCAGAAGCTTCATTATAATTGGTTCATCATTTACACGTTTAGATCGATTCAACCTTGACTCAATTTCGTCAAATAATAGAGTAAAGAGTTAGAACTTCTTCAACCTTATGCCCCTCAGCTATTGAGCCTTCTAATTGAGATTTGTTCCGTACGAGAGACTTAAAATGACCTAATAATCTATTATCAAGATAATGAAGTGTTAAGAAAACTTATTTATATTTAAATTCTATTCCAGATTCAATTCAATAATTTTGAATAAGAAAACTTTTACTTTTCAACAAAATACATCCAGCGATAATGTACAGGCCCACCTTGTTTTACTTCATCAACTAGATGGACAGTCAGATGAATCATTACAGTAAAAGATGAAGGGGGAAACAATATCTCTAGATGACTCAAGGTTTCTACAATTCGATTTTGTAGCTTTTGTAGGTCAGAGACTGTTAAGCTCTTCATACAAAGCTGCCTAAAAAAAGAAGAAAACTCTACTAGAGTTGCAACAACCTGATTTGGAAGAACATTGCGAATTGCTATCGGTAACAATTGTTGCATGAGGATATGACAATCAGGACTCTTTAATCCAAAGATTCTTTTTTATCCAAATCAATGCAATGAGATATATTACTTGCACTAAGATATTCTTTAAAGTCTTGAGGAAGGCCAATTTCTTCTTCTTTGGATTTGTAAATGCAACAAGCTAACATTTACCATTCTCATCCGGCCATAGATCGTGCCGTATACCCATGTCTTGTAGATCTTTTCGACCGTTAATATGATTCTTTGATTTTTCTTTATCATTTAGCAAGGTATATATGATGTTGTCAAACACATTCTTTTCAATATGCATAACATCTAAATTGTGGTGCAACAAATTAGACTCCCAATATGCAAGATCAAAGAAGATGTTGTGTTTTCTCCATTGTTGATTTCCACCTTCATCATCATTTCTTTGCTTGTTTCGTTTTCTTTTACAATTCAACTCTGCCAGTCTTCCAAATGTGACATTGATATCTTTCACTTGTTGAAAAATATCTGATCCTAACAACTTCTTTGGAGGTGTCCTCTCTTCCACGGTTCCATCAAAACGATGCCTCATCATTCTAAATTTGTGATTTCTATATAAAAATCGACGATGGCCAATAAAACACCACTTTCTACTTTGAGGAAGTCGACAAGGTTTTGCGTTAAGATTACAAGAGGGACATGTAATATCAGTATGTGTGGTCCAACCAGATAAGTTATCAAGTCCAGGAAAGTCACTAACTGTCCACATAAGAGCCGCTCGCATTCTAAACATTTCATTCTTTGATGAATCTAAAGTGTCAACACTATCACTCCACAACTCTTTCAACTCCTTAATAAGGGGTTGGTGGTATACATCTATGTTATTTCCTGGTGCATGTAGACCTGGAATAATCATTGAGAGGATGAAATTTGGTTGTTTAATACACAACCATGGAGGAGGGTTGTATGGAACCAAAATAACAGGCCAAATGCTATGACTAGTACTCATTGTCCCAAAAGGATTGAAACCATCACTAGTTTGGCCTAATCGGACATTTTGAGGATTAGAAGAAAATTCAAGAAAAGTTGTATCAAACATCTTCCACACCTCACCATCTCTAGAATGTCGTAGGGTTCCATCTTTGTTATCATCCTCTGCATGCCATCTCATATGCTCTGCAATTTTAGAACATATCAACAATCTTTGCAATCTTGGTTTTAAGGGAATGTATCGCAAAATTTTTGCAAGCTTCTTTTTTTTCTTCTTACTTGTGGTCGGTGTATGATCTATATTGCTCTACTTCTCTAGCTTCCATCTAGAAGTGTGACAATACTTACATATCTCGACGTTAACATCGTCTTCCCAATACAACATGCAATCAGTTGGACAAGCATCTATTTTGATATAATTAAGACTCAACTGATTTATGGTTTTCTTGGCCTCAAAAAAAGAATCAGGGATCTTTGCAAATTTAAATGCATCCCTAAGTAGATCTAGGAGCATAGTAATTCCCTTATCACTTAATCCAGACAAACACTTAATGTGATAAAGCTTTAGCAAAAATTCCAACTTTGAGTACTTGGACCCTAGATACAATTCTTGACTTCCATCTTCAAGCAACTCAAATAATTTTTTCTTATTTAAAGCAGGTGTATCATGTAACGTTTCTTCTTCTTCCACTATCGGTGATGGACCTACATCAACACCCTCATGCCTTAAGCCCCCGAATGCTTCATTAACCAATAATTTTATTGGATTTTCAATGGTTGGTGTAGCCTGAGTGGTCTCTATGTTTCTTGAATTAGGAAACACATTCATTTCTCCATGCATAACCCAAAGTGACATAATTCTTTGGTAACGGCTTGTTGATCAAATGGTCAAACACTATATTTCTAGTTTGCCACTTTCCAAAACCACATTTAGGACATGGACATATAATTTTTACCTCCTATAGCTCCATTGTTAAATGCAAAATCTAGAAATTGATTCAAACCAAGCAAATACTCTAATGTGTTTCTTCCCATTCCAATCCAAGACTTATCCATTGAAAAAATTGATTAACGTGCAAGAATATCACCTATAAGATTTCATGAGTAAGAAAATGAGTGTTCATTAGCATCACTTCATGAGAATAAAAATTAATTAACAAAGAACACAAAATCAAAGAATTCATAACAAAACTCACACTTGATGCCAAATCCTCCCTGTTAATGATGAGACGTTGTCTTATAAATGTACTAAAAATGTATAAAATCATATTCAAAAATAAACTTGTAATACGACAAAAGTTTCATTCAGCATATCATTAAAATAACCAAAAGAATGAGGAACTTATAGCTTATGAAATAGATGCAATACAATAAATATGAATCTCGTAACTTTAACTACCTAATTGGAAACAAAAACACATCCAAATCTCATTGTGCGGTGAATATGTACCAACAAAATTTATCACAATTCCTTTTTTTGACAGCAAACAAATACAACAACCACTCGAGTTGGTTCAAACTTTAAAATAGAACCAACACTAAGACTTTCCTCACATAAATTATCAACATATCATATGGTAGAGCCTTCAAAACAAATTTTGAAACAAGAAGTACTTCTAGGTATAATACTCTACAAACAACCAACACAAAAATGACTATATATATTGAACATTTAATTCTACAATGTTATCATTCCATCTAACATCAAACCATAAAAAATAACCGAGATAAATTTTCAACCCTATACATCAAAGTACATCAAAAAAATGAAAACTCATTTTCAATAGATCATATCACTTTCATCTAGATAAATCTTATTAGCTGAATTGATTGACTATCTAAACTTACATAATTTCAATCAGCCGTAAGCAAAACATAAGGAGATAAGGTAAAAGTTACAACTCTTAAAAAATCCAAGTCAATATAAGTCAAAACAATGGTCTTACGTTCTAAAACAATTATTAGATTAATGTACTACAAAATCACAAGAAAAAATAAGAATGAAAATCTAATCAGTAGATGGGAAACCCATTTGTGAGAATAAGGGAACAAACATCTTCCAAAAATGAGAACTTTTCTCAAGAACATACTGTCTCCTTCACATATTTTAAACCCATCCACGAAAACTCCAAATTCAAACGAGCACTAAATAAAAATCTATCAAAATTCGAGATACCAATAATAAATTTTGAGATACCCATACAAAAATTGGAGATACCCATATGAAAATTCGAGATACCCATACAAAAATTTAAGATACCCATATCAAAATTTGAGATACCCATATGAAAATTCGAGATAACCATATAAAAATTTGAGATTCTCATATCAAAATTTGATCAAACTCAAAATATAGCAATTTATTTTGTTGAAAGATAAACATAAAGTTGTGTACCAGATTGTGTGGAGAAGCTGCAAACAAGAACTCTTTGATTGTGAACTGCAAAGGAGAAATAATAAAAAAATAGTGAAGCGTCAAAATTTGTGAACTGCAAACTGAGATAGGTTTTTGAGATGTGAAAAATATTTACTAGAAAAAATGATGGAAACCAAAAGAAAAGCGGGAATGCTGCTGCGCACTATTTTTTTTGGGGATCTCTGAAGGTTTTGAACCCCTGCTAAATATTTATATTTACGTCAATTTAGAAAACCCCCATTATTTAATATAATTTGTGGGTGTTGGAACTGACCTCCATTTTTAAACTCCCGCTATTCAAGCATTTTTTGGTAGTGTTTTTCTATGAAATACTTGGGTCATGTCAAGAAAATTTTGGGCAATATGAGAATTACTCGTCTCAGCGATGAAATGAAGATTTATTTTTAACAAAAGAAGTACATAGAACGTGTACTAGAGCGCTTGAATATGTAGAATGTTAAGCCTGTTAGCACACCTCTTGTTGGTTATATGAAGTTGAGAAAGAAGATATGTCCTACAACTAGGTAGGAAAAAGAGAGCATGGACAAATTTCCATATTCCTCTATCGTTGAAAGTTTAATGTATGCAATGGTATGCACTAGATTTGATATTGCCCATGCAGTTGGTGTTGTCAGTAGGTTTCTCGATAATCCTATAAACGATCATTGGGAAGTTGTGAAGTGGAAGCTTAGGTATTGTAGAGGAAGCTCAGATGAATGATTGTGTTTCGGAGCATTCGATCAAATCTTGAAAGGATATACAGTTGCTTATATGGAAGGTGGACTTGATATTAGAAAACTTACTACTTGATATTTGTTTACTTTTTCAGGGGGAGCTATATCATGGCAGTCAAAATTGCAGAAGTGAGTTGCATTGTCTACAACAAAAGCTGAGTATATTGTGGCTATTGAAGTTGGCAAGGAGATGATATGGCTCAAGCAATTTCTTCAAGAACTTCGATTGCAACAGATGGAGTATGTTTTCTATTGTGATAGTCAAAGTGCTATAGACTTGAGCAAGAACTCCATGTACCAATGCAAGGACAAAACACACTGACATGAAATATCATTGGATTTGTGAAGAAGTGAAGAGTGAATCATTTCACGTAAAAAAGATCTGCACAAGTGAAAATCATGCACATATGCTGACAAAGACGATACAAAAAGACAAATTCAAGTTATGCAAAGAGCTTGTCAGTATGAGCTCCCTCTACAGAAGATGGAAATACCTTATTCCGGTGAATGGGTCTAGAAGGGGAGATTTGTGGAGTTCAAACCCCATAATTGATGATATTATTGGTTCACATTTGTTGCATGACTTTTGCAACTTTGTCAAAGTTGTAGCACTTTGCAGATAAGTGATAGAAGAAATATTCTATCTAAGTTTGATTTTCTTATGGTCACTGAGGTCACTGCCTACATCATCATGAATCATTACTCTCTATAAAAGGGCCATCAAATCATGAGTTAAAGACACGCCATAATAGAGAGCAAAGTGAGGTGTTCCATAGACTATACAAGAGAAATAATGTGTTTAGAAAAATTGAGTATGACTGATATTTTAGTACGGTGGTCAATCAAAAGAGTGTTATTCCTTTTGAGGGTGTTATAGTCACTTTGAGTATTATATTCATGAGTACACAGTATAAAAATTCCTTTCTATAGTGATATCAGTTGCTCCTCTTGGCCCGTGATTTTTCCTTTCTTTAAAAAGGTTTCCACGTAACTTTCTTGGTGTCATTGTTTCCTATTTCATTTATATTATTTTGACCATATATATTTTGTGTTAGTCCGCATTTTCCCAACATTAAATCTTCTAGATACTCCTTTGCCACCACTTCTAATCTTTTATTGTTTCTTGCCTTTGCGAATTGCTCAGCAATCTATAACCTAAAAAAATAGGAAAGATCGATATATTTATCTTAAGAAAAACCTCCAACATAGGGAAAACAAGCCTTCAAATATTGGTGCAGGTAATTGTAGCTCAAAGAAAAAATTGATTGGCACCGTTCGGATACAGTACCAAAGAATGAGTTAAGATCTTCCTCAACCCTCTACCAATAATCATTTGTTGGGTCAATTTTTCCAAGAAGTCTAGAAATGACAACAACCGAGAGAGGTGATCCTTTTCAATGTTGTACAATGTGCTTCCATATTTCTATAAGTAGAGGAGGACACAAATCTTTTTTGAATATTTTTCGGTGAATAGAATCCAACTATCATCTAGACTTAGAAAAGTCTTACTATTAGGCGGAAATCAGGGAAGCTGATATAATCACCAACATACTTGAGCCGAGTGGTTGATATAATTTGGATTTTATTATCATCATTGAGAAATATTCTTTACATTTGGGTCCAACTATCATGACCCAAGCCTACGGCCTAGATGTGACCGATGAATGGGGAACCCGAAGGAACCCCAAACAAGCCTCATAGCGTATCATTACACATCCTTGGTCGCGGAAGCAATTAAAATGACCATAAGCGATAAGCATAATCAAGGGGGAAATCGGGACTAAGGGAGCTAGAGGAAAAATAAAAGGAATGATACATAAATACAATATATGAGTCAAGCTCAAGCATAATACACAACTTCTCCAACACCACCTCTAAACATGGGTACTTGGCGGGGGCCAAGACAAACTACCGGGCTTATCCTCATAGTCAAAACACAACTAAAAAGGAAAAGTCTTATACATAGCAAAAGATCATAAGCAACGTCCCCGGAATAGAGGACTCACCAATAACCTCGATAGAAAATCGTATTAGCCACGCAGAGGAAGATGGTCACGTGGTGCTCTGATCCCTACATGGTGACATCATGTAGGCATAGAGTATGCATTAGTACGTTTGAATGTACTAAGTATATGGGATGCAATGCAATGAAATAATAGATGGACATCATAGGCTAAATGCATAATCATATCCGATAGATAACATATTGATGAGATAATATGTATAATGATGCTTACATAAAAATCATATTTAGTGGGACGTAGTACATGTGTGGCGAGTGACCATCAATATAGTATTTCCAAGGCCTACCACCCCCTTGGAGAGGCGAAAGAGGTACAAACCCCTCAATGTGGTTACCCGGGCCTACCACCCCCCGAGCTAGGGACCAAGGTACAAACCCCTCGATGTGGTTATATGGGCCTACTACCCCCCGTACTAGGCAACCAAGGTACCAACCCCTCGATACGGTTACCCGGGCCTACAACCCCCCGAGCTAAGCTTGGTCGACTCACAACACTTATATAGAGAAAATCATACACATGTATCCATTTCATCATCATTTCAATGATTATATGACCATCCGACTCATAGGACGTACATTGGACCTTCCATTTCCTAAGAATTCTATAAGTAGGCATTTTATCAAACACATGGTGGGCTATTGTTCATGTAAATAAAATCATGCATTTCAATAGTACTAAGTCCAACCAATTCCAAAAATCCATATAAATCAGCCCACCAACAACATACATATATATATATATCAACCTTCATAATTTGATCATGGAAGCATGAAAATCATAAACATCACATAATAATTCCATCTCATGATAATATGTAAAATAGACCATAATGGGGTGTGTAGTAGTAATTCCATACTTCAAGAGTTCATAAATAACCATAAGGACCCATAAACTTGAAGTAAAATAGAGGATAAATGGTTGGACTTGTGGAAAGGAAGGTTTCCACAATCAAACCCACATACCTCAACTTTGGAGAATCCTTGATGAAGATTGGAATGGAGAATTGAAGCTTGAGATTGAATCTTGAATCTGGAATTAGAGCTTGAGATCTTTGAATTTGGTTGAAGATCTTGGTGGAATTTTGGAGAGGGCTTAGAGAGTGTTTTTGAGTGTTTTGAAGTTAGAAAAAAAAATATGACTAAGTATGGGACATATTCCCTTTTTATAAAAAAAAAACGTCCCAACACTTAGCCTAAAAAATGAGGCTTTAAAAAAAAAACAGCTTACTGGAAATTGCAAATCTGCACAGACAGGTTTTACGAAAATGGTCATAACTCCCTCATCCTAACTTGGAATGAGGTGAAACCAAGTGAGTTGGAAAGCTAACTCAAAGGGCTTTAATTTAATAGGTAGTGGCCCTTCCAGTTCCTTGTGTGCTAAGAGATATGCCTCTTTAAAGTTGACCCTCCAAATCGCATTTTTTGCGATTTTCGAATTTTGATACGGTTGCTCTAAAATTCGGGTTAGACCCATTTCCCACTCAATTTGACCCCCTGAATAAGAATATGAAGTCGAATTTCCGAAATCATACACGGATTTTGAGATATATGGAAATTACAATTATAGGTGTTTCCGAAGCACATTTTCGGGCATTTTTGGGGTCATTTCACCAACCCTCAGTACTCCGAATATCATCGATGACAATTAGAAATCTCCTGTCCTTAAGACCACTATACACAATCTCCATTAGTTGATCATTGTTCATTTCTTGGTTGCTTCCAGTAATTGAAGAGACAACTTCAAGAAGCATTTGTCTCTTGTTGTATTCTTTGGAGATAGTGACACATGCTTGTTTATCAAACAAAGAACGAATATAGGAATTATCATAAGCTTTTGTTGCAACAATTATCTTTCTTGTAACGCCCATAGAAACAATTGATATGACAACTAACTCGTATGTTTGGGCAGTGAGGCGATCAAATATAGTGTTGAAGTCATCCTCCGTCCCAATAATAGTATTCTCCTCAACTATACTTTTCTCCGATGAGAAGGGAGTTGTTGCTAATTCTGGAGAGTTGCTTCCATGCTTGTTATACTCGATCAACATCACCTTTTTTTTGGGAAAATAAACTTGTTCATCCACTTTCAACAATTCTTCATAAAAGGATTTACAAGCCTTTTGTCGGTTGTCCTCACGCGATCTGCTAGAATGATGATACTTAGACTTGTATCAACTCTATCTTGTGCTTTGTATACTACACATGTGAGTAATTAAGTGAAAAATAATATGTGTAATGATTTGGTCGGTCATTTTGGAAAATTTTATGAATTTACTATTTTTCCCCTCCTGTTATCAAACCCGAGTCTTCAATGATTGAGTTTGAAAAATTAGTTTTGAACTTTGGGCTAAAAGCTTGAGAATTTGGTAAGTTTTGAGTTTGAAAGGCTATGTTGTTAAGAAAGTGGTTTTCGGTGTCTTTTAGAGTTTTGAGTGTCGAAATGGAATTTCGTCTTTTCAATCAGTCCCGAAATGTGAAATATGATTCGTGAGAGTTGTCATTTCATATTCTGAGTCTTTTTTGGTATTTGAGGTCCTAAGTTGTAATATTGTAGAATTTTAGCCTTTGGGTTAACTTTGATCAATGTTGGAGGTTTGGATGCTTGTATCGGAATTCTGAGAGTTCTGTTGGATTTGGGGGATGATTTTAGGCCTAGGTGAGGTCCTGGTAGATTTTTGAGAAGTCCCGAGCTTGTTTTAGCCTTTTTAGATGGGAGTTAGTTTCTCATTGTTTTCACGGATGTCGGGTCAAGGAGACCTCGGATTCGTGTTTTAACGGTTCCATTGAATCCGAAACTTCAAGTATAGTTGATTTGCTTATGTAGTTTGTGTGTGTGAGGTTTTGAACGAATCCCGAGGATCCTTTCAATATTTTAAAGTTGGTTGGATTTTCTGGTGCCTGAATTAGGTGTCTCTCGCGATCGTGAGGAGGAGCTCATTTCACGAGGCTCGCTTTTGCAAGGTGTTGTTTGCTTTTTGTGAAGGGTTAACTTTGTTGACCTTCGCAGAATCGAAGACTCATTCGCTGGAGCGAGACAGTGAACCCTGGTTTCTTGTGCAACATCAGAGAGGGTTTTGCTGCTCATTTCTAAGTTTTAGCCCCATTTCATCATTTGTGTACTTGGGGAACCCTTGGTAGCAAATTATTAAAGGATTTTCTGTGCTAGATCATTTGGGTAAGCGTTCATTATCCTAAAACTTCATTTTTTCATTGACTAATTATGAGTTTTGACATCAAATTGTGGGATTTTGGTGGGTTAATGGCAAGGTTTTTCAACAACCCATGAACTTAATAAAATGGTGATTTTTGAAGTGGTTTTGATATCTTTTCAAAATGATTTTCACTAATGAGTTCCTAAAGCCTTAAATATCATTTTCAAGTATTGTTTTCCTTATTCAAACCTCCATTTTGATATTGTGTTTGAGTTGTTTGACCTATTTCTTTAATAATTGATGTGGGAAGTGTTCTTTCCGTTGGGTGATTGTGAATAGTTGATTATTATATATTGTGTGGTTTTGGAAGTAATTCGGAATGCGAAAACTAATTCTTGTAGTGATTGTTGATTGAATTAAGGAAAGTGGCTTCCTAAACCTTGTATTCTAGTTGAAGCCATACGCTTCCTTCTTTGATTTTGTGTTTGGAGTAATAGGGATGAGGTGAAGGGTTTAAATTGTTCACTTATTATATCTAAATGAATAAAAAGGAGTTGAAATGAGAAAGGCTATGTAATGAACATGATGATGTGAATTCCCTTATTGTTACCCTTGTTTATTGAGTGATGAAATGCTTGAAAGCATGATTGTGTAAATTGTTGTCTCTTCTGTGTGGTGTGATATTGCTTGTATGCATTGTTTGTGACAATTGTGATGAGACATCTGATTATTTATGATGCTGAGTTCTTTGGCGGTGAGTGTTGTGATGCCGAGGTCATTTCCGGCTAGTGATATAAAGCCGATGGGAAATTGGTCCTGCTGCTAGTGATGTAAAGCCGATGAGAAATTGTTCTGGATAGTGATATAAAATCGATGGGAAATGGTTTCGGCTTGTGATTTGATATTAAGCCGATGGAAAATGGTTCCAGCTTGTGATTTGATATAAAGCCGATGGAAAATGGTTCATGCTAGTGATTTGATATAAAGGCGATGGGAAATAGTTTCAGCTAGTGGTATTATGCAGATGAGAAATGGTTCCGGAAAGAGATTGATTATTGTGACTAATGCATTTGTGTGACTTGCTTGATACTTGAGATTGATATACTCGTTGCGTGAGACTGAACTACTTGTCATTGAGATTGACCTACTTGCTTTGTTGGATTGTTGAATTGTGAAGTTTGAACTGTGAATATTGGGCATGCGAGCCATGTATTGTAGAATTGGTAGGTTGGGCTGATTTTTGTGCAGGTTGTAGTTTGAGAAGTTCGGTTGGAGAGTCAGGGTGTTCGTTTTCTAGCTAGTTTCTTCGTTTAGTATGTTGCTTGTTGGGTACTGTGTTGTTGGTACTCACCCCTTCCATCTACACTTGTGTAGGTTTCGAGACCGGACCTGTGTGATCTCTTTCTTCTCCTTTTGATCTCCGAGGCTTGTCAAGGACTTGAAGAGGAAACTGTTTGTCATTCAATGGGCCCTTTTTTTCCTTTTCTTACACTTTGTTCTATTTGAGAAACAAAGATTGAGACTTGTGTTTATTTCTTAATTCCGCATTTATGTATTTAGTGGCTTGTACACATGACAATTAGAATTTGGCGGTTTAATTAGAAGAATAAGTTTTCCGCTGTATCTTGTTCTCGATTTTACTGTTTTTTCATGACAATATGAGATGCTCAATGGGGTATTTCTTTTGTAACTTAGATATGAGATTTTCATGAGGTATTTCTTGTGTATCTTATAATTGTGAGACAAGGTGTAGTGCACTAAACCTTTATCATTATCTTTAATTAAGCAGTAAATGGGCTTGTTGACATGAAATGACCACACAATGTAGCCATTTTACAATACTAGAATATAGTAGGCGTGGTAGCCCGTGCAAGCACGGGCCCAGTATTTTGAGAGTCAGAAAACAATTCTTCTAGATGAAATTCAATTAATATGAATATGAAATTGCAGACTTGAAAAGACATGTAAACCATTACCAAATCTGCTGACATAGAAGGATTTAACAATTTGATTTATGATATATCTTGAGATAGCTACCAAACATATTGCATCACTCAAATGCTAAACTGTTGCAAATATTTAAATAGAGCAACTACCAACATACCCCTTCTTTCGCTGTAATTTTTTGTCTTGTATCTTCTTGATGTCTTCTAATGGAATCTCCTTACTTCATCAAAAAAATAAAATAAAAAATAAATAAAAAGATAATTGTAGAGAATATAAATTTCAATCTACATGTCCCGCTGGTTATAAGTGTTTTTACTCGCACTACAGTTCCATCTACTTTTCTGAAAATTTTCATCACTAAGGCAGTTGATCAACAAAGAGGCAGAAAAGCTTCGTCCAAGCAATTCCTTTGTGTGTTTGTAATCTGACCTGATGAATTTACTGCCAGCATTTTCCCGTACTGTTTCAATGATGACTTGAAATCATTTCAACATTCTGAAAAAACAACATTTAATCAAATGAATGTTAGATCAAGTTCGCAACATACTAAATTTCTTCTTTTTTCCCACTTATATTATATGTGGATGGTGGCACAAGATTCAATTGAAGCAATTAGAAGTGTTTGATCAGTTAATATAAATGAAACTTTCAATATGATAATTCATAATCTGATAAGACAATATTTTTTCCATTAATAAAATTGAGTTAATAACTTTGATGGTCACTCAATTATCAACTTTTTTCACAGAAAGTCACTCAATTTTCATTTTCAACTTAAAAGTCATCTAACTATGTCTTCTTTGCACAGAAAGTCATTCAACCTATTTAATTATTTTTTTCACTAAAATTTGCTAACATTGAATTTTTATTTTAACCAAAAGTTTAAGAACCAAATATTTATCCATTTACACCATTTAATGACCCGCCCATTTAACCCGACCCGTTAAAAATATGATATTGAACTTTTTATTTTACCATTAAAATATAACGACATTTCTACACCTTCTATCGAACCAAAAAAAATAATATATATATATATATATATATATATCAAGCATAATTCTGTAGTTGTTAATTTACTACAGATACATGAGTTTGTGACATTAAATTAAGTTGCACAAATTTAAAATAATGTAATGTGTTGCCTGTTAGGTAAGATTGTTCCAGTAAAGAGGAAGGATAACTATACATATAGTCACGTGGCTTTGTATCAGTAATGGAAAAGTCAAATAATTTTCTATGGATATAAGAAATTAGGATAAAATAAAAAAATATCATCACAATTACAAATTTGTTCCATATAGTCCTATTTAGTTTTGCACATTTACTCTTAACCATGCTCCTAAAAGCTGAAGTAGCATATCATCTACTGATTGACTAGAATGAAGAATACTGAAGCAGATATAGTGGATGAAAGCTTAAATAATTATCAAACCTGATAAAATTTTATGTCGCAACTCATCATGCTGGAGATGAAGGCATTATAATATGCTAAAAAGGTCTCTCTCTGTTGCATTTTTACGGTGTTTCTACTCTTCATTCTCTGCATCACTTCATCTATGGCAGGTTGACAGCCATATTTACCTTCAACAAAGCTAAACTTTCCTTCAAAATCTCAATCTGAGTTCTCAAAAATCAATCAACCAAAATCCTAAATAAAAAAAAAAGAAAGGAGTTAGCATGAATCCATCAACTAGCCCTCATATCAACTCAACTAATCAAAATTGTAAAATCAAATTCAGCGAAGTGAAATAATCTGATTCATGTTTTAGAACATCTATCAAAAGAGAAAAGTCAAAATAAAAAAATAAAAAAGTACCAATTATTTAAGGCATATTATCAAACACCTACAAATGTTCACCAAACTCCATTAGGAATAATTGCATACCTTAAATAAACAAAGAAAAAAGAAAAACATATAATAAGGCATACACCTGACATAACTTAAAACTCAAATTGAGATAAAGAAAAATTGTTAAGCCGACAAACTTGATAATGAATCCAATAGTGTCTTTTAAGAGGAGATGTCAGCTAATGTTTTCACAGTTGGGAATAGCAAGAGTTAATGGGAAATTGAGGGAAGATGAAAAGAGGAATTAGAAAAGATTCTCTTATACTTTAAAAAAAGGTATTTCTCCCTCATTGGTGGTGCAAAGAAAAATTGAATCGTTTAAATAGAGAAACACTTCTACTAATTGTTAAAAGGGTTGGAAAGAGGGAAGCGGCGTCGTCGTTATCGCTCGGCTCCAGCTTTGGCTTTGTCTTTGGAAAATGATCGAGAGATTATTTTTTTGACGTTGAGTGGCTCACTGACACCAGAGTCTTGGGTATCAATATACTAGTGATTGAGATCGTTCTATCCTGGGAGGATATATTCCAATTCAAACCTCGGATACTAGAGGGGAATAATTTCCTTAAGGGGACACTGTGCATTCAGTGGGCTTGATCTTCTTTCCATTTTGTTTTTTTATAGATTCTGATATGTTTTGCAGATTTTAGTTTTTTGTTAATTAATTTTTGTTATCACCAGTATTGTTTTCAATACAAATTGCATAACAATCTTAAGGAGATTATATATATTTTTGGGAAAAAGGATAAATATACCCTCAAAATATCGTAAATGGTATGCAGATACACTCCGTCATACTTTTGGGACATGGGTGCCCCTGCCATCCAAAAACTAGAGCATATGTGCCCTTCACTTTAACGGAAGAGTGGCGCAATCTTATCCATCGATCCGATATTTAATAAATGTCAGATCGGTAGATAAGATTATGATGTGTTAATGTCCATTAGTATAAAGGGTATATAAGCTCTAGATTTTGGACGGCATGGGCACCAATGTCCTAAAAGTATGACGGAGGATATCTGTATACCATTTACGATAGTTCGGGGGTATATTAGTCCTTTTTACCTATATTTCTTTGATTAGTACGTGTTTCTAGTGGACAAAAACCTTCGTGGTTTTATACTCCTATTAAGTTTGCAATTTAAATTATTGCTTACTGAATCAGTTGTTTCAATTTTTGTTTATCAGAAATGGCAATTGACAATGCTACGACTTCGATGGTTGTTGGTGCACCAACCCGAACTGATGTACCACCAGCAGAAAAATCGTGAAAATTCTCTGGTGTGAATTCAAAGGATGGCAGCAACGGGTATTTTTCTGTCTTACCACTCTTAGTCTGCAGAAATTTACCAATGAAGAAACTCCAGTGTCTATTGTTGAAATGACAAACACAGAAAAGTTCATGGTTATTGAAGCATGAAAATAGGCAGACTTCATGTGTAAGGGCTACATTATGAGTGCTTTAGAGGATGATTTATATAATGTCTACAGTACAATAACAACTTCGAAAGAATTGTGGAATGCACTTGGGAAGAAATATAAGATAGAAGATGCATGCTTGAAAAAATTTGTAGTCGCAAAATATTTAGAATATAAAATGTCAGATAGTAAAACTTTTGGATCACAAGTGCAAGAACTTTAACTTATTTTCTATGATCTGAGGATGTGGTAGTTAATGAAGCTTTTCAAGTGTCTGCAATGATCGAGAAGTTACCTCTTTCGTCGAACGACTTCAACAATTCTTTAAAGCAAAAACGCAAGGAAATGAAGCTTGAAGATCTTGTGATTCGGCTCAAGATCGAGGAAGCTAACAAGACCGCCGAAAAGAAGTCTCGTGGGAATTTGACAATAATGGGAGTTAATATTGTTGAAGAAGGTCCTGCCAAAGGCAAGAAGAAAGAAGTCCAACGGACATAAGTCTAAATAGGCCAAGAAGAAATTCAAGGGCAACTGTTATAATTGTGGTAAGGCTGGTCACAAGTTTTCTGATTGTCGTGCTCCAAGAGAGGACAAGGACAGATGCAAAAGTCGAGCAAACATCATGGACTAGATGGTACATGTAGATGACCTTTGTGCAATGATCTCAAAGTGCAACTTACTTGGAAATCTCAAGGAGTGGTTTCTCGACTAAGGTGTCAATTGACTTATTTGCTTTGCAAAAGAAGTCTTTGCAACATATAGTCCTGTTGAGTTCGATGAAGATTTGTTCATGGGAACACAACAACAACAAAGATTGCAGGAACTGGAAAAGTAATGTTGAAAATGACATTCGGTAAGGTGTTGACTTTGAACAACGTTCTGCACGCTCCTACTATTAGAAAGAATTTAGTCGTTAAGAATGGGTTTAAGTGTCTCCTAGTTAGTGACAAAGCAGTATAAGTAAGAATGAGATTTTCTTAGAAAAGGGCCACCTCACTGAGGGCCTCTTCAAAGTGAATGTAATGGTTGTTGACAGTATTAAACAGAATTCAGCTTCTATTTACTTATTGGAGTGAAATAATTTATGGCATGCCCGTTTGGGACATGTAAATTACAAAGGCTTGCGGAATGATTACTTTAGAAATATTGCCTGACTTCAAATGTGATAAATCTAAATGTGAAATTTGTGTGGAATGTAAGTTTGTTAAACATCCTTATAAGTCCGTTGACAGGAATTCAAAACCTTTAAACTTACTTCACACAAATATATGCGATATGAAATCAGTACCATCTCGCGATGGAAAAAATATTTTATAACATTTATTGACGATTGCACTCAATTTTTTTATGTATATTTACTTAATAGTAAGGATGAAGTAATTGAGGCATTTAAGCAATAGAAAAATGAAGTGGAGAATCAATTGAATCTACAGATAAAAATGATTCGGAGTGATAAGGGTGGAGAATACGAATCTCCTTTTGTAGAGATATGTTTGGAATATGGTATTATTCATCAAACTAATGCAGCCTATACACCACAATAAAATTGATTGGCGGAACAGAAGAATAGAACATTAAAGGAAATGATGAATGCCTTGATAATCAGTTTTGGTTCACCGCAAAACTTGTGGGGGGAAGCCATTCTTATGGCTAACAAGATACTCAATAGGGTACCCCATAGCAAAACGCAATCGATTTCATATGAGTTATGGAAAGGAAGAAAACTCAACTTGAAATATTTCAAAGTGTGGGGGTGTTTAGCCAAGGTAGAGGTTCCTTTACCCAAGAGGGTGAAAATTGGACTAAAAACAGTGAATTGTGTATTCATTGGATATGTTGTGAACAGTAAGGCTTGTCGGTTTTTGGTTCACAAATCTAATAATCCTTAAATTCATGTTAATACGGTAATTGAGTTAGATAACGCTGAGTTCTTTGACCACATTTATTCGTATAAAACTGAATGTGAGTCCACAAGTGAAAGACCTAATCGACCATGGGAAGAACCAACAAAAAATACACTAAAGGATCCAAGGCATAATAATCGTCAACGGAAATCCACTTCTTTAGGACCAAATTTTGTGGCATACGTGCTTGAAAATGAGCCTCAAACATTTAAAGCAGCGATGCCTTCGTCTGAGTCCACTTATTGGAAAGAAGCAGTCAATAGTGAGATCGAATCAATTTTAAGTAGCCATACTTAAAAATTGGTTGATCTTCCTCCTTGAAATAAACCTTTAGGATCAAAATGAATCTTTAAAAGGAAAATGAAATCTGATGGGACTATTGACAAATATAAAGCTAGACTTGTAGTCAAAGTATATAGACAAAAAGAAGGTCTGGACTACTTTGATACATACTCTCCAATAAGAAGGATAACATCAATTAGGGTGTTAATAGCACTAGTGGTAATGCATGATCTTAAAATCCACCAAATGGATGTAAAGACAACCTTCTTAAATAGAGAGTTGGAGGAAGAAATTTACATGGAACAAACTGAAGGGTTTGTAGTTCCTGGTAAAGAAGAGAGAGTGTGCAGGCTTGTTAAGTCGCTTTATGGGCTCAAATAAACACCCAAACAATGTTATGCTAAATGTGACCAAACAATATTGGCAAATGGATTCAAAATTAATGAAGTTGATAAATGTGTTTACATTAAAAATGTTCTAAATCATGAAGTCATTGTTTGTCTGTATGTTGATGACATGTTAATAATGAGTAAAAATATTGACGATATAAATGCTACTAAGCGCATGCTTTCCAACAAGTTCGATATGAAGGACTTAGGAGTTGTTGATTTGCTCTTAGGAATTAGGATTCTCAAAACTCCTCAGGAACTAGCATTATCTCAATAAATTTATATTGAATGAATATTGGACAAGTTCAAGTACTTGAATTTCAATGATGTCAAAACTCCAATTGATATAAGCTTTACCTTTCAAAAGAATGAAGGTTTAAGTGACTCTCAATTGCAATATGCAGAGTGTTGTGAAGTTTGATTTATATTATGAATTGTACGCGACCAAATATAGCATGTACTACAAGCAAGCTGAGTCGGTTCACTAGTAATCCTGATCAAACTCACTGGATGACAATGAAATCTGTGTTGGGGTATCTGAAACATACACAACACTATGCTTTGCATTATAATAAATATCTTGTCGTGATTGAAGGATATAGTGATGCAAATTGGATGATCGGATCAAATGAAGTAAAATCCACAAGTGGTTATGTGTTCACACTTAGCAGAGGAGAAGTCTCTTGAAAGTCATCCAAACAGACATGTATCGCTCGCTCCACAATGGAATCTAAATTTATTGCCTTAGACAAAGACGATGAACAAGTTGAATGGCTACAAAATTTCTTAGAGGATATTCCATTCTGGCCCAAACCTTTGGGACCTATTTGCATATATTATGATAGTCAAGCAGCAATAGGTAGGGCATGAAGCGTCATGTACAACATGAAGTCTCGTCATATACGACGGAGACATAATACCATAAGACAACTACTCTCTAGTGGAATTTTTCACAATTGACTGTGTGAAGTCAAGCGGTAATGTGTCAGATCCACTAACAAAAGGCCTAGTGACAGAGGGAGTTGAAATATCATCTAAGGGAATGAATTTATGGCTTAGGAAAAGTCATTATGGCGATAACTCTATCAAGCAGATTGGAGATCCCAAGAGCTAGATTTAAGGAGGAAAACAAAGTTGTCACTGACGGTTCGACATTGTCAATCAACTCAATCCATTCTCATGATGAAGACGATGTTCGGGAACGAGGTTGAAACATTGAGGCTTGTTAATGAGTTAATAAAGCTTAAAGTTTTTAATGATTTTCTAAGTTTGGAAAATTTGACCAAATAGTGTATCTAGGCGATGACACGATTAGAAATCACATATGTGAATGTGAAGTGTAAGCTGCTTCAAAGAGAATTTTTTGTCAAAAGTCTATTCTCTATAAACCCATGAAACGAGAAGGTGTTCATGGCTGAAACGAACACAACCGTAAGAACCATAAATGGCAAAGGGTTAATTGTGTGACATATGATTGTCTAGGTATACACAAAAGCTCGATGGTTCAAAGATATCGCATCTACCGATTAACCGAGTATATCCGACATATGTTTACTATGAAAAGTTCAACAGGAAACCTACTTATCCAAATGCAATTAATCCTTTCTTGTAAAATACACACTCGTCTGTGCATTCCTTTATGTTATGACCATACCCCATTAATGTGGGAGATTGTTGGGTATAGCAAGAGTTAATGAGAAATGGAGGGAAGATGAAAAGAGGAATTCGAAAAGATTCTCTTATGCTTTAAGAAAAGACATTTCTCCATCATTGGTGGTGGAAAGAAAAATTGAAGTGTTTAAATAGAGAAACATTTCTACTAGTTGTTAAATGGGGTGGAACGAGGGACCCCCTTGCGCCGTCGTCATCATTCGGCTCGACTTCGGCTTCAAAAAATGACTGAGAGATTAGTTTTTGGACAAAGTTTGTTTTTATTATTTATTGAATTAGAGATGACTGTTACGAAAGATTACAACTTTCAGGAGCAGCCATGACCGTTTGAAAGGTTGCAAACTTCCATGAATGGTCGTGTGGATTCTAAAAGGTTGCAACCTTTCGGAACCAATTCCTCTTGGCTATAAATACCTTTGATTCCTCAGATTTTTACTAAAGAAATTTCTATCTTCTTTTTCTTTTTCTGCAGAAATTTATTCGTATACTTTACTGTTGTTGAGTGACTCGCTGACGCTAGAGTTTTGCATATCAGTATTGTTCTATCCTGAGAGGATATATTCCAATTCAAACCTCGAATACTAGAGGGTAATAATTTTCGTAAAGGAACACTGTGCTTTCAGTGGGCTCGATCTTCTTTCCATTCTATTTTATAGAGATTCTGGTACGTTTTGCATATTTTAGTTTTTTGTTAATTAATTCTTGTTCTTCACTGGTGATTTAAACTTTGGAAATTTACTGTTTCTGCAAAGCTCTGTTATCACCAGTATTGTTTTGAATACCAATTGCATAACATTCACAATGCTAGAGAAGTTCCTAAAAAATCTTTTTTTTCTAGCTGTACATCACACAATGAGCAAATGAGGCAGAAACTTGGAATTAATGCAGACATAATCTAACCTAGCTAAAAGCATCCAAGTAAAGGCAAAAAATTGAAGAGAACACAAAGAAAATTTAACAGTAGAAACCACTTCGACCCCAAAAAGTTACAAATTTGAAAAGAAATAGAAAAAAAATAGGCAGAAAGATGATGATAGGAAAAATGGAAAAGAAAAGTTAAAAATCTCTGTGGAAGACAACTAACATTATAGGTGGCACCAAAGAGAAATTAGAGACACAGGTTAGTATCAAGTATCAAAAATGTTGGAAGAAATCTCCAAACATACGGTCTAAACTCATCATCTAAAGGAAATAGAAGCACGTTGCTATAACTTTTCATGACAAAAGAATATACCTGAAACCAATTGCAGAAAAACAGTATGAGCTCCATAATCATAAAATTTATAGGATTAAAGCATCAGCTAAACTGCCAGCACCTACAATTAAATTAAAAAGAAATACTATATGAATCACAATATGTGTAAACTTAAATCGTTAAACCTATGAAACAAGAATTAAGAAAATGGAGAAACACAAAAAAAAAATGGTAAACGACTAAAAAAAGAGATAAAAGAGGGCGAGGAAGAATAAGAAACAAGTGCAAAATCACCAATAGAAGTTCCAACTTACTAAAAAACAATATAACAAAAGATTAATGAGTTTTCTCAGGAAAATGATCAAACATCTTGGGTGCATAATTTTGCATTTGTGGGAATAGCTTATGAAGAAAAGAGAAAATAATCAAAGTAAATAAGAAGAAAGCACATGCATGTCTTTACTCTATTCGAAATCATCTATCAAGCTCACAAATGCATCTTCACGAGCAGATATAGACTAGCAGAACAAGAATCCCAAACGATTCAAAGCAATTTTGTGCTGTTGTTAGCTAGTATCTCCCAAAACTAAGAAAACCCACATGACCATGTTGCCATGAAAAATTCCTCACTCTGATTTCTCTTTTAAACCAATTTTAAATAATCATCAATTCTATCAAATTTGGTGCTTAATTTATCTCAATTTTTTTCTTTGGTCTTCCTCTTAATTGTTTAATCTTCACAACAATTTAGAATGAGCGTTGTGTGAGTTGATGATGATTAGGGCGTCAAATCTAATAGAAAAATGATGGGGTTAGCGTTAGACATAAATTGTTGTCTTTCTTTCTGGACAAAAAGTATATAAAGAATGGCAATATGTCGTGCTCTATAGCCAGGTGGTACACAAATTAATACGTGGCTCTTCATTTTCAACTAAACAGACACGTAGCATAAATATTCAACTCAAAATTCTAAAATATCCTTGATATCAATTTAATTGACCTTAAGCAGACATGCTAAAATAATCTCTTTCTACTATAGTAAAAAATATAAATATATATATATATATATATAAGTAAGTATAAAGTATTAATCAACATAAGAAGCATTCTATCTTTCATTTAGTTCCCCAGCAGTTTATAATATTTACACCAAAACAGTAAAGGCCGGAGACAGTGGAAGTAGAGCAGCTAGAGCTCGTCTCCTTAGTGTCGAGTGGCATTTTCTTTTCTACATTTTTTATAATCAGTAAAGTAACCATTCATACACTTTTGCTTAGTGTGTCTATCAATTAGGGGAAATGTAATTGCGGTGGTGAACAGTTGGAACAACAGTGGGAAAAGTTATGTTTATAAAAATTACGCTTAATTATTTTTATATTGTATTTAATTTTATTTTATTAAAAATAACATACATTGCATATTTTTTTTAAAAAAAATTATTTATAAAAATATCCTCCATAAATTATGGAGAAATGGACTAAATATCTAGTCACTCAACTATAAAGAAATATTTTTCAAAGTAATTCAACGGACTATTAGTAGCGCTTAGAAACAACTTGACACTAATTATTGTTTAAAAGTTCTTTTAAAATTTATTGGTCAAATACTATAGTTATTTCTAACCAAAAGTACTTTCTTTAAAAAATATAGTTTTTAAAATGAGCTAATTTTGAAAGTTTGGTCAAAATAAATGCTTCTCTAATGTAGATAATTGGTAACTAATTAATTATGACATGGTAAGTTTTACTTCAATTAACCATAATTTCTCAATTTCCCTTCTTTTTTTTTTAAAAGAAAGGTAAATTAACTATTTTATTCACTAAACTATTCAATGGAAATTTTAGTGTATCTTTCCGCTGTTCTATTTTTCTGATTGCTTGAATTTGTGGTATGTATGCATCTACCATTGCTATTTTCGTTTAGAGATAAAATAACTATCTAGTGGTAAATGGAAATCACATAGAAGATCAAAGTTGTGATAACATTTATTTAAATTTTGATCGCCTAAATTATTTGATACTTGCATCAATGGAAGGTATCAATAAACACACAGACTCAACTAACCCCACAATTATGAACCTCCTCTCCCCATCCACACCCCTCCCCCCACAAAAAAGTAGATAAATCCTGATAGTATTGCCGTAATAATTTGTTTATATTCTTAAAATACACACACGATTTGGACAAATAAAAAAACATAATTGCATTCGACTGAATTTCTAACTTATATATCAAAATTATGCTTCATCGCTTTCAGGTAATAAATTAATCGTTTCTTCAATGAATGTATCTCTGCTCTTCGTTCTATAAACAACATTGAAAGGAGATAATTTTTATCATACATGGATTAGAATATTGTTTCAATCACGCGGATATCAAAAACCATGTTAACCGATCATGCTTCCTCTCAATTTTTAACTATTCTTTATTGCAATTCAATGTTTCCTTTAAAATAATATCGATATAGATTTTTACTATTTTTGCATTGAGATTATTAGTGAAAAATTATACTAACTTGAATTCAGTTCGTAAAAAATATATTTAAGAGAGTTTAATTACCGTATGTCACATGAGAGAATGATCATTTAACCCTGTAACGATCGGGTTCCATCATTATAGAAAGGTCAACGGGGAAAAATTTTGTGCCGAAAAACTTTTTCGTAGTAACTTGAAATTTCCCAAACAAGTCCAGATTTGGACGAAATCTGAGTCAGTAAGGTGTAGGAAAATCTGGTAACAATGGGGTGATTTAATTATGATTTTGATTACATAAGTAGATAGATAAGTCGTTAAGGAACTCGTACGACTTTACAGAATTGAATCCGGGCGAGTAGAACGTCCGCAATTGATCTTAGTGTGAACAGGTAGTTTTTGAGTGTCGTTGGTTGAAGGTGTGTTATGAAATGGGGGTAATGGATTTATTAAAATAGCTCACTATTTTGTGCAAGCCGCTTTGGCGGGGATTTCTGTCGCTAGGGTGGGTGGCTGTAGGGGGTGATGACCGCTGTGACGGGCCAGACGCAACTTAAAGTGGTAAATAAACCCCAAAAACATTTTATTCTATGATTTTTGAATTTGATAGCTAAGGAATAAACCCAAGTGTTTTCTTGATGGTTTTCCACTGCTCTTGAGGCTAAATGTAAGATTTTTAACTCCTCCAATCCATTTTTTGATCCGTAGAACGTAATCTAACGAGTAATTATCGATGGAGGAGGGTTTTGAACTTGAATCTATGGTGGAATTATCCCTAACTTGGGTACTGGGGATGATGGGTTTGATCTAGGGTTGATAGGATTGTTAGTAATTTGGTTAATTAGTTATTGTTTATTGATTCCCGTGTTATAATAATTGTTTGTAGACTAAGAACAAGCGGAATGAGTCCGTAAAGCGAAGGATCGAGTTTCTTAGGGTTTCAAGTTTGTTTCAAGGTTGGTGATGGTTGTGATTATATGATTGTGTGGTGTATGTTTGTCTTGCTTCATTATGGTACATGTATGTATGCGGATGTTGCATTATTGATCACATGTTGTAAATGAGGATATATAATTGATGAATGCCATGAATCGTGACTTGATTGTATGATTATGAGAATGTACTTGTGATTGTGATTGTGGCTTGTTTAATGGATCAGGCGTTGCATTTCAACACACTAATTTGGATCGGTTACCACGTTTTCACGTAATTATGGGATCAATTTCCACGTTCCAGCATAAACATTGGATCAGGTACCAAGTTCCAATATGCTAACTATTTGGGTTTGGGTTCCATGAGAGGACCAATGACTTGTCATGATTGTGTATTTTGAGAAATGTGAAGTTGTTTGTTGTTCTGAAATGTTGATAATGTTGTATATGTTCGATATATGCATGTGAGTATATTATTGTATTGATTTATGTATGGTACACTTAGTGGGATAGTCGCGTGATCCTACTAGTACACTGTGGTTGTGTACTAATATTGCACTTGCTCTTTCTTTGTTTTAGTATAGGCCATCTTCAAGCGCCTATTAACGGACCTCGTTTAGAAGATTATTCATCATCATTCAAATTCAAGGGTGAGCTAGTTCTTCCAGGCTGCCATGAATTCTCTTTCTGTCTATGTCAACATTTCAGACTTTGAATTTCTAGTTAGTTAATTAGTTCATTAGTTTGGGGATGTGTCCCTTCTTGTTTAGACTTTTGGTTCATTGTTAAATGTTTTGGTATATTGGCTTTCATGTTCTAGGCGTATTTTTCGCATTGTTTAGTTGTTAGATCTTTTGGAAGTTTATGGGAACTTCAGTCTTTAGCTATATAACTTTCTTCCGTTACTTAAATATTTTAGTTTTGGTTTAGTTGCTTGATTTGGGTTGTAGTAGTAGTTCTCCCACCGGAGGGTTAGTGTGGGTGCCAATCACGATGGTCTGTTTTGTTATAAAGTTGGTATCAGAGCCTAGGTTCATTGATCTCAATGTACCAAAACGAGTCTAATAGAGTCTTGCGTAACGGTACATAGATGTTTCTATATTTCTTTGAGAGGCTATAGCACTATAGGAAATCTCTCTGCTTCCTTTTGTCTTTTTTCGTGCTATAACTTGATTCCAATTGGTATATGTCGATTCAAATTGGTTACTAACCTCCTTCACTCTTTTGTCCGCATATGGTTAACAGTAGATTCAACAGCATCAGGCCTGTAGCTCCCATCAATGCTCGAGCTGATAAAAACTGCAGCGAGAGGTCGCGGTCGAGGTAGGGGTAGAGGAAGAGCTAGGCGTAGGAAAATCTGGTAACAATCTGGTGATATAATAATGATTTTGATTACATGAGTAGATAGATAAGTCGTTAAGGAACTCATACGACTTTACGAAATTGAATTTGGGCGAGTAGAACGTCCAAAATTAATCTTAGTGCGAACAGGTAGTTTCTGAGTATCGTTGGTTGAAGGTGTGTTGTCAAGTGGAGGTAATGGATTTATTAAAATAGCACATTATTTCGTGCAAGCCGCTTTGGCAGGGATTTCTGCCATCAGGGTGGGGTCGCTGTAGGGGCTGAGGACCATTGTAGTGGGCCAGACGCAACTTAAAGTGGTAAATAAACCCCAAAACAATTTTATTCTGCGCTTTTTGAATTTGAGAGCTAAGGAATAAACCCAGGTGTTTTCTTGATGGTTTTCCACCGCTCTTGAGGCTAAATGTAAGATTTTTAACTCATCGAATCCATTTTTTGATCTGTAGAACGTAATCTAATGAGTAATTATCGATGGAGGAGGGTTTTGATCTAGACTATATGGTGGAAATAGCCCTAACTTGGGTACTTGGCATCATGGGTTTGATCTAGGGTTGATAGGATTGTTAGTAATTTGGTTAATTAGTTATTATTTATTGATTCCCGTGTTATAATGATTGTTTGTAGACCAAGAACAAGCAGAACGAATCCGTAAACGGAAGGATCAAGTTTCTTAGGGTTTCAAGCTTGTTTTGAGGTTGGTGATGGTTGTGATTCTATGATTGTGTGATGTATGTTTATGTTTCTTCATTATGGCACATGTATGTATGCAGATGTTGCATTATTGATCACATGTTGTAAATAAGGATAGATGAATGCCATGAATCATGACTTGATTGTATGATTATGAGAATATACTTGTGATTGTGATTGTGGATTGTTTAATGGATTAGGTGTTGCGTTACGACACACTAACTTGGATTGGTTGCCACGTTTCGACATAATAATGGGATCGATTGCCACATTCCGGCATAAACATTGGATCAGGTACGAAGTTCAAGTATGCTAACTATTTGGGTTTGGGTTCCATGAGAAGACCAATGACTTGTCATAATTGTGTATTTTCAGAAATGTGAAGTTGTTTTTTGTTCTGAAATGTTGATAATGTTGTATATGTTCGATATATGCATGTGATTATATTGTTGTATTGATTTATGTATGGTACACTTAGTGGAATAGCCGCGTGATTCTACCAGTACAGTGTGGTTGTGTACTAATACTGCACTTGCTCTTTCTTTGTTTTAGTATAGGGCATCTTCAAGCGCCTATTGATGGACCTCGTTTAGAAGATCGATGATCATCGTTCAAATTCAAGTGTGAGCTAGTTCTTCCAGGCTGCCATGAGTTCTCTTTCTATCTATGTCCACATTTCAGACTTAGAATTTCTAGTTAGTTAATTAGTTTATTAGTTTGGGGATGTGTCCCTTCTTCTTTAGACTTTTGGTTCATTGTTAGATGTTTTGGTACATTGGCTTTTATGTTATAGGTGTATTTTTTGCATTGTTTAGTTGTTAGATCTTTTGGAAGTTTATGGGAACTTCAGTCTTTAGCTATATAACTTTCTTCCGTTACTTAAATATTTTAGTTTTGATTTAGTTGCTTGATTTGGGTTGTAGTAGTAGTTCTCCCACCGGAGGGTTAGTGTGGGTGCCAATCACGATGGTCTGACTCGTTATAAAGTTGGTATCAGAGCCTAGGTTCGTTGATCTCGATGTACCAAAACGAGTCTAGTAGAGTCTTACGGAATGGTATATAGACGTTTCTATGTTTTTTCGAGAGGCTATAGGACTTTAGGAAATCTCTCTGATTTCTCTTGTCTCTTTTCGTGCTATAACTTGATTCCAATTGGTATCTGTCGATTCAAATTGGTATCTAACCTCCTCCACTCTTTTGTCCGCAGATGGTTAACACTAGATTCAACGGCATGAGGCCTGTAGCTCCCATTAATGCTCGAGCTAAGAAATCTACAGCGAGAGGTCGCGGTCGAGGTAGGGTTAGAGGAAGAGCTAGGGCTAGAGGTTATGGAAGAGTAGCGTCTGCTGGGGATGGAGCTCCTATTTAGAATGCTCCTTGGAATGAGAACGCTTCTGCGCATCATGAAGAGATAGAGGATAATGTTGGACAAGAGGAAGAGGTGCAGGTTGACACTAACGGTGTTCCTCTCATCGACCCAGTGTTAGCTCAGCAAATCATGTCATTCTTGAAAGGGTTGGTTGGTCCTGGAGTGTTTCCTTCTGTTCAAGCAACTCAAGCTCCCGCCAAACGTCTTATTGCTATCATTGTCCCCAAGGTGGGAGGGAATGTAGGTAATGATGCTTTCTTTCGTCTTTTGTTGGGTTTTGTTATGACCGGTAAAGGGCATGAAATATTGACTAAGTTTTTTAAGCTAAAGCCTCATGTATTTCTTGGTTCTGAGAGTGAGGATGCTTATGAGTTTATCTTAGACTGCTATGAGAGGCTTCATAAGTTAGGAATTGTCCATAAGCATGGGGTTGAGTTCGTGACTTATCAACTTCAAGGTGAGGCTAAGTAGTGGTTGAGAGCTTATATGGAATGCAGATCTTCAGTTTGACCTCGACTTACGTGGACCCAATTTCATGCCTTGTTTTTAGAGAAATATGTGCCTAGGACTTTGAGGATCGCAAGAAGGATGAGTTCATGGCTTTGGAGCAAGGAGGTATGTTTGTGGCTACTTATCAGTCCATATTCCATGCTTTGTCTAGATATGCTACTCAATTGCTGACTACTGAGGAAGAGAGGATCCGTTTATTTATTAAGGGACTAAATTTTGAGTTGAAAATATTATCTGTTCATATGACCTTTGCAGGGAGGAGCTTTAATGAAGTACCATACTTTGTTAAGAAAGTGGAGGGGGTGAGGCGAGCTCGTCAGGCTAAGGCATTGGCTAAAAGGGCCAAAAACTCAGTTAACTTTCAGGGTTCTTACTCCAGGGGTCCGGAAGGCCAACGCTTGCAGCCAAGCCAATTCAGTCTGCCATGCCCACCTCTACAGGTAATTACTTGGGAACGCCACCTCATAATTTGATTCAGGATAGCCAGGGAGTCATGCCTTCAACAAGCAACATGCCATCTTTTGATCGTACACGTTACAACTATTGTGAACCTAGATATATGAAGAGTGATTGTCCCCACCCAACTGTGTTAGATTCCACGCAGCTGCAGAATAAAGTAGTGGCACCCGCAGGAAATGGTAATAATGGTCGAGAGTGTCCATAAGGTGGGCGAGGAGGTAATCAATAATGTCGTGGAGGTAGAGAAAATGGTAACGTAGACAGGGGTAACGTGCAACCAGGCAGGGAAGTGGCCCGTCAAGATGATAGGGCTTAGTGTTATGCCTTTCCGGGCAAGAATGAGGCAGAGGCATCTAACTTAGTGATCACAAGTACTATTCTTATATGTGACAATATGGCTAATGTGTTATTTGATCCGGTAACTACTTATTCATATGTATCTATGCAATTTGCCTCAAAATTTGCTATGATTTGTGATATACTTGATGCCCCCATCCATGTTTCTACCCAAGTTGGAAAGTCTGTCATAGTCACCCATGTCTATCGTGCTTGTCCTATTTTGTTTATGGGTTTCTAAACTTGGGCTGATTTGGTGATTTTGGATATTACTGACTATGATATAATCTTAGGCATGACTTGGTTGTCCCCCTATTATGTCGTGCTTAATTGTAATACTAAGTCTATAACTCAAGAAATTCTGGGAAGGGAAAAATTAAAGTGGGAAGGGGTGTACAAGCCTAAGCAAGTTAAGATCATATCCTCCATTCGGGCTAGAAAATTGGTAGGGCAGGGTTGTTTGGCGTATTTCGCTCGTATTAGGAATGTGGAGGTTGAGACTCCATCTATTGAGACTATTCATGTGGTGTCAAAATTTAGAGAAGTGTTTCCTAATGACTTGCCTGGTATGCCTCCAGATACAGATATTGATTTTTGCATTGACTTAGAACCTGGAACCCGCCCTTTTTCTATCCCTCCATATCGCTTGGCTCCGGCAGAATTAACAGAGCTTAAGGTTCAAATCCAAGAGCTTCTTGATAAGGGATTTATTCGACCTAGTGCTTCTCCATGGGGAGCACCAGTTTTTTTTTTGTTAAGAAAAAGGATGGTAGTATGAGAATGTGTATAGATTACTGGCAATTGAATGTGGTCACTATTCGAAACAAGTATCCTTTGCCTCGAATAGATGATATTTTTGACCAATTGCAAGGTGAATCAGTTTTCTCCAAGATTGATCTAAGGTATGTCTACCATCAGTTGAAAATTAGGCCTAAGGATGTGCCCAAGACAATGTTTAGAACCCATTATGGGCAGTACGAGTTTCTAGTTATATCCTTTGGCTTGACTAATGTGCCTGCAGCTTTTATGAGTTTAATGAATGGGGTGTTCAAGGAATTTCTTGATTCATTCATCATAGTCTTTATTGATGATATTTTGGTATATAAGAAAAGTGAGGAAGAGCATGCCGACCATCTTCGCATTGTTCTGGGTGTTCTTGGGAAACAAAGGTTGTATGCTAAATTTTCTAACCGTGAATATTGATTGACTTCTGTTGCATTTTTTGGACATGTAGTGTCAAAAGAACGGGTAATGGTAGATCCTCAAAGGATTGAGGCGGTTAAGAATTGGGTTTGGCGTAGCTCTATGATGGAAGTTCGGAGTTTTGTGGGGCACGCTAGCTACTATCGTCGATTTGTGAAGAACTTTGCTTCTATTGCCACTCACTTGACTAATTTGACCAAACAAGAGATACTATTTGAATGGGCTGAAAAATGTGAGGAGAGCCTCCAAAAGTTCAAGACTCTCTTGACCACTGCGCCTATTCTAGCATTACCGGTTGAAGGTAAAGATTTATTGTTTATTGTAATGCTTCACATTCTGGTTTGGGTACTGTGTTGATGTAGGATAAGAATGTTATAGCTTATGCCTCGCGTCAATTGAAGGTGCATGAGAGGAATTATCCAACACATGATTTCGAGTTGGCAGCGGTAGTTTTTCCTCTTACGATCTAGCGGCATTACCTGTATAGTGTTAAGTGTGAGGTGTTTACTGATCATCGCAGTTTGCAGCATGTGTTTACTCAAAAGGATCTGAATTTGAGACAGCGAAGGTGGATGGAGTTACTTAAAGATTATGATGTCACCATTCAATACCATCCGGGCCAGGCTAATGTAGTGGTTGACGCTTTAAGTTGAAAGGCGGTGAGTATGTGTAGTTTAGCTTGCTTGAGTGTAACTAACCGACCTTTGACTAAGGATATTCAAACCTTGGAGTCTAAATTTATGCAATTGGGCATCTCAGAAAGAGGTGGGTGTTAGTTAGTATTGAAGTAAGGTCCACGTTCATTGAGGATATCAAGGCGAAGCATTTTAAGGATGAAAATTCGAATAAACTTAAGAAGAAGACTGCGATTGGTAAGGCACGAGAGACCACTCTTGATGCGGAAGGTGTGCTTAGTTTTAAAGGAAGAATTTGTGTTCCTCGAGTTGATGACTTGATTCAAAAGTTGTTGATATAGTCCCATGGTTTGCAATATTCCATTCTTCCGGGTTTGACCAAGATCTACCGAGACTTGAAGCGAATTTATTGGTGGCCAGGCATGAAGAAGGATATAGCGGAGTTCGTGTCTAAGTATCAAAATTGCCAACAAGTGAAGTATGACCACCGAAGGCTTGTAGGTTTGCTTCAAATAATGCTAATTCCGGAAATGAAGTGGGAAAGGATAGCCATGGATTTCGTGGTTGGTCTTCCCAAGACTTTAGGGTAGTTTGATTCTATTTGGGTAGTGGCTGATAGATTGACTAAGGCAACCCATTTTATTTGGAATGAATAGATTATAATGTTGAACAATTGGCTAAAGTTTATGTGAAATATATAGTGAGGTTGCATGGGGTGCTCCTCTCTATCATCTCAGACTGTGGTACCCAATTCACATTTAAGTTTTGGAGGAAATTACATGATGAATTGGGCACACAACTCACTTTTAGTAAAGCCTTCCATCCACAGACAGAAGAGCAATCAGAGAGGACTATTGAAGTGTTATAAGACATGTTGAGGGCATGTGTGATTGATTCTGGAGGGCATTGAGATAAGTTCCTACCTTTGTGTGAATTCTCCTATAATAATAGTTATCACTCAAGCATAGATATGACACTATTTGAGGCACTTTATCAGAGGGGATGTAGATCAGCCACAAGATGGTTTGAGGCTGGAGATGTGAAACCATTGGGGATTGATTTAGTGAATGATGCTCAAGATAAGGTGAGAAGTATTCAAGCTAAGCTTCTAGCAGCCCAGAGTAGACAGAAGAAGTATGCGGATCATAAGGTAAGAGACATGGCGTTTCAGACTAGTGATAATGTTCTTTTTAAGATATCACCCATGAAAGGGTTGCTAAGGTTTGGCAAGAAAGGTAAGTTAAGTTTGTGATACATTGGTTCCTTTGAGGTTCTTGAATGTGTGGGGCTGGTGGCTTATAGATTGGATCTACCTCCTAATCTATCGGGTGTTCATCCGGTATTTCATGTGTCAATGCTGAAGAGATATCATGGTGATGGGGATTACATCATTAAATAAAAATCAATTGTGTTAGACAAAAACCTCCGATAAAAGGAGGAACTGGTAGTAATTCTTGATCGTGATGTGTGTAAGCTGAGGACCAAAGAGATTAAGTCTGTGAAAGTTCAACAGAAACATCATCCAGTTGAGGAAGCTACTTGGGAAATCGAGAGGGATATGCGAGACAAGTATCCCCGATTGTTCGTTGATTCAGGTACTACTCTATTCTTTCCTTAGCCTATTTTTTCTAAGTTTTTCACTCGAGGATGAGTGATGGGTAAATTGGTATCTATAGTAACAACCGAGTTCCATCGTTATGGAAAAGACAATGGGGAAAAAATTTTGGGTCGAAAAATATTTTCGTAGTAACTTGAAATTTTCCAACCTAGTCCAGATTTGGATGAAATCAGAGTCATTAAGGTTTAGGTAAATCTAGTAACAATCGGGTGATTTAATTATGATTTTGATTACATGTAGATAGATAAGTCGTTAAGAAATTCGTACGACTTTATGGAATTGAATTCGGGCAAGTAGAACGCCGAAATTGATCTTAGCGTGAACGTGTAGTTTTTTAGTGTCGTTGGTTGAAGGTGTGTTGTGAAATGGAGGTAATGGATTTATTAAAATAGCTCAATGTTTCGTGCAAGACACTTTGGCGGGGATTTCTGCCACCAGGGCGGGGCCACTATAGCGGGGTGAGGACCATTGTGGTGGGTCAGACACGACTTAAAGTCGAATTTGAGAGGTAAGGAATGAACCCAGGTCTTTTCTTGACGGTTGTCCACCATTCTTGAGGCAAAAGGTAAGATTTTTAACTCCTCAAATCCATTTTTTTGATAAGTAGAACATAATCTAATGAGTAATTATCGATGGGGAAGAATTTTGATCTAGAATCTATGGTAGAAGCAACCCTAACTTGGGTACTTGGGATCGTGGGTTTGATCTAAGGTTGATAGGATTGTTAGTAATTCGGCAAATTAGTTATTGTTTATTGATTGTCAGGTTATAATGATTGTTTGTAGACCAAAAACAAGCGGAACGAATTCCGAAAGGGAAGGATCAAGTTTCTTAGGGTTTCAAGCTTGTTTCGAGGTAGGTGATGGTTGTGATTCTATGATTGTGTGATGTATGTTTGTCTTGCTTCGTTATGGTACATGTATGTTGATGAGTCCACAAATTGGACTCATTTAAGGCTTTTATTTTAATAGAAATAGTGTCCTGAAATGCTTATTTTATCTCAATATCTGATGAAAACTCTAAAGTTTCAGCTATTTGAAGTTTGAGTGAAAGCATGGACACTTACGCACAAAAAGGAACAAAAAGAATGAAGAAACTGAAGCTAGATCTTCGCCAAGCACATTTGGCGAGTCGCCGAAGGGACATACTTTGCCCTTTGTTCCAGTACGCGAAGCCCTGAAGGAAAAGGATCAAAAAGGCGATGAAAGGAGAAGTCGGCGTGTCGCCGAACAGTTCCGCAAAGAAGGGATATACCGCCCAATGATCCAGGACAAAAACATGTGGAAGGCAAAGCACAAAGGTGATGAACCAGAAGAAGGGTGAATCACCGAGTTGATCGGTGATTCCGACTAATGTCGATGAATGACCCGCTATAACACAAATTTTTTAAAACTATAAATACTCGTTGAGAGTTATAGCTTAGTATCAGATTTTAGTATCATAAAATTTTCAGTGTGAAACAATTAATATAATTTTAGTACTTTTTCTCGGAGTTTGAGAGGGTTTTGAAACTTGAAGAAGAAGAGAATTTCATATCTAAGGATTTGAACTTTGGTGTCTCAGATTCTTCACTCTTGGCCTGTAACAAGACTTAAATCTTCATACCCATTCGAATGCAAGCTCATTTAGATATAATTTTCTATCTCTTGATGTGTTGCTAAAAACCCCAATTCTTGGGGTGTGATTTAGCAAATATGTGTTGAGATTATTGTTGGGTTTTGCTTGCTGATTGGTTAGATGTATTTTAATGGTGAATTCACCTAGCGATTGTGGTTTAATTTAATAGGTTTATAGTTGCAAATACAAAACCACCCATGTGTTTTTGGCTTTCTTGAGAGAGAGGTCGCGAAACCAAAATCGGTAGACTGATGGCCTATGGAGTGGGTCGACATGAGGTTCAGCCCGAGTGGGTGAGCCGTAATCCCATATCCTAACACTCAGCTGGAAAGAGTAAGTGGGGTAAGGTGTAAGCTGGCCTACATGCGGCAAATGGGTGTCCGATAGGAACCCATTTGAAATGGGGTAAGTTTCCTGAGATGGAAATTATTTCCATCTAACGCTTAGCCTAGTAACTATTATCTTGCAAATTTCCTATGAAAAACATGTATACAATGATTTATACCAATATATATTGCGGTCACATCCCAAGAATCCTCTCTCATTCATAGATTTCTTTGTTATTTTTACTATTTTTGCTATATTTGTGACAGAACCCCCATTTGATATTTGACATTTTTGTATCACCCCTCTTTAATTTACAATGTTTTTAGCCATTAACCTCTTTAGCTACGACTAGTTAGAACTAATTTTATTTTTCTATTAATTCTCGAAACCAGTCCCTTGGGACACGACCCCAATCCTTGGTTGGGTTATTATACTAATGCACGATCGTAGACACTTGCATCGAAAGTTGTGTCATTGATTACGCAAACATCAAAATGGCGCCGCTGCCGGGGAGTGGTGTTATTTGAGAATTCTTAGATTAGTAAAATCTTTGTTCTTCTTCATTGTAGTTTACTAACCTAATTTTTAGTTGTGTTTTTCTCTAAGTTGATATATGCAGAAACCCTGAGCATGGCTGAGGGAAGTGGTGGCAGGTTAGCTGGGACAAACCAAGAAGTCGAGGTTGACTTCAAGTTAGCTGCACTGGCAAATCAGCTGAACGACTTAGCCACCAAAATTTCAACGGTGGAAAACCAGTGCAAAAGCCAAAGGGGGCACATACCTCATTATGGGCAAGAAAGGTCTAGGAGCAATGAAAATAAACGTATCGAGGATACGCTATTAATCATTCTCCAAAACTTCATGAGCAAGATAGAATGTTAGAGGTGATGAAGGAAAGCGTAGAGGTATTGAATCAGATGAGTGGCTCCCCCTCAAGATCAATCAAGTTGATTTAAAACCTCTTGGACCACACATTGCCTCATCTCTACCCAAGCAGTAAAGGCGGGTTGCCTAGTGGCACTAGGTCTAACCCCAGAGATGAAGTTTGACTGGTAGCTCACGTCGAGCCACGACATTAAATAAGGCGCTTCTTGGGAGGAAACCCAAGGTTTGAAATGCTTTTGTAGGTCTCAGAAATAACTGTGTGTTGAATGAACAGGTTAAAGTGTGGAAAATGTGTGGAATTTTCATTGGGCGAACTAATAGTTCCATTCAGTGAATCGCCGACCGGGTTGGCAGTCCCGATGAAAGCCGTTGTTTGGACCTTTACTTTGACTAAAGGTCCTGTAAAAATCGACGAGGTAAATGACCATTCGGCGTGTCTCCTACTGGATCGGTGAGTGCAACTAATGTCGTCGAATGGTTGCGAACTGGATGGTTTATAATGGACAAAGGTCCAAAGATTTGAGATCTTTCACTTTCCCTCACTTTAAATCTTCACAAATTCACACCAAGGTAGTATTTTCAATATTCTTACATTCTACTAGTATTTTAGTTAAGTGATCTGTGGTCAGAGTTGGATTTCTTTGCTGCCTAGCTTTTCAATTACATTTTAATCGGCACAAAAGGTTGGTTATCCAAACCCTGATTTTACTTTCGAATAGTTTGAAATCTTTTGCAATGATAAAATCTTATTGATGTGTGCTGGACCTTTCTTCTAGGATTAGAATGTTTATTTCAATTTTAAAATCGTGCCCTTAGTGTTTTGATCGTCAAATGCCCATATTTGTTGTGATTGTAATTGAATAAAATGTCATTGGGTTGTGCTTGTGCATTGTTTTGATTGTTTGGGTAAAGTCGTAATAGCTCGTGTTTGTGCTAAAAGATGAAAGTTGCTTAATGATAGCATGGGTAACCACATTCTTAAGAGCAATTATCGTCAACTAGCTAAATGTGGCAAAACCTGGAGAAGTCTGAGTATTCCGGAGTGATGGGTAATATGGGTCTTGTTTGAATTGTTTTAGTGCATGTTTTGATTTTGCTTTCGGAGTTTGCGGGATTAAATTTGAGGAGATGGATTGAAAATGGGCACGTTGGACCATTTGGTGAGCTGAGTCGAGCACTCTGAATAGTTCGGCGGTTCACCCTATGTCTCCATCTCGCCCTTTATATTAGGTCAAGTTGGCCGAGACTGTAACTTTCGGCGAGCAGCCATGAGTCGTTGAATGCACTCGGTGACTCGTAGAAAGTACTCTTGATCACCCTCTGTATGCTACCTCTAAGACCTTATGCACTGTAACTTTTGGCGTACAAACCATTACTCGCTAAAAGAGGTTCGACGAGTCGTCGATCTACTTGGCGAGCTTTTCTGTAGAAGATTGCCTGTGATTCTGTTTGTTTTCTTTCTTTAACTCTTCTCAAATCTTTTGTATGTATGACTAAACCTAACAAAGCTGGTAGCAACACACCACCCCGACGCAGAGGAAAAGGGATAACAATCAATGAGGATGCAACTGCATCCATGCACAAGGCCACCAAAATTTCCAAAACTGATGGAAAAGGCAAGGGCAAGGACAAAACTATTGAACTATCAGACGCAAGTTCCGATAGTACTAGTTTTTACACCAATGACCCAACCACATATGACAGTGAGAGCATGGGTGCTGATGAAGATAAACTAATGGAGGAAAAAAGGAATGAGTTACGATCTAAACAGATGAACGACCCATCTCGGATCAGAAACCCTCGATCCACCACTCAGACTCCTCAAATTTCAGAGCAGGCAATAGTACTAGCACCTCCAGTACAAGGCCCCCCACCTAAATCAACGAATAGATCAAAGTCTGAGGGACTGAGAATGATCATTGAGGAAAAACAACTCTCCATAGATGGGGTGATCGATAAGTACCCCTCGATAATAGAGTGCCTGAAATATCACAAATTTCAAATATTAACAAAACCCTGTAGCTCTTACATACCAAGGTGGGTTAGAGAGTATTACAATGTATACAGTGCATTGGTACCTCAACGGAAGAGATTAGTGTCGTCTTTCAAAGCAATTGACTATGTGGTCGTCAGAGGAAGGAAGATAACTTGTGATAGTGAATCTATCAACATAGCTCTGGTATGTCCGATAAGATTAATAATCATTGCCAAGACTTATTCAGAACAAAGAAGCAGGATGGAATGAAAAAGTGGTTAGCCCCGCTGATCTCAGATGATACTGCTCCAAGATGGCTAGCAGAAGGAGCTGCAATTGAAAAGAAAGATCTGAGCATAGCGGCAAGATACTGGTTCGGGTTCATCAACAACACAATTATGCCATCACAGAACGAATCAATCCTTCACCTTGCTAAGGTAGCTTGTCTTGGATTCATCATAGAGAAAACCAGGATAAATCTAGGGATGGTAATTGCTTCTGAGATCCACATGCACGCAAAGAAGCACCAGACATCTCTCCCCTTCCCGGTATTAATCACTGCATTGTGCGAAAGAGCTCGGGTGCCTAGAAACGCAAAGATGGATGTGGAATTGGTTGCCACCGCCTCCAGTAATATCCAAAGGATCAAAGCTAAATATCTTAAGGATCAAGCGGTAAAGTAGATGAAGGAAGCTGTGGCCACTGTTTCAATACCTGAAGAGGCATCTTTGTCTACTCCGGTCCCTGGGTCTTCAGATATACCCGCTCCTTTTTCTCTTTCACAGACTCCAGGTCCCTCTGCTTTTGTGATGTCACCCAGACCCACTGCTACAGTTGCATCCTGTGAACCGATCACTCAGGTATCCTTGATCCGGATGGGACAACTTGTTCAATCTGCTGATTTCCGAGCTGCCAACATAGTAAGCTCCATTCCAGGAATGATTCAGGCTGCCCTCGATGATGTTATGACACCACTAAGCACTACTATTGATGCTCTGGCAGCCAAGATAGCCACGTGTGAGCGTGACCAATGAGCCACAGAAGAGGTGATAGGCTTAAAGGCTGCTACTGCAGAGTTGAGGAAAGATGTCGACTCTTTAAGATCCACTGATGTGTCCATGATCTTTGGAACAGTGGAGATTCCAGACGTGTCTGTGATGCCTCAGACCATGACTGAACATGGGTATAGAGCAAAACATATAGTCGATCCTGACTTAGAGGAGGAGACTGACGAAAAGATATTTGAGGGAATTGCAGCGGACGACATAGCTGAGACTGAAGAAATTATGATAGATGATGTTGTGCAGGCCTCCCTAGCAGTTGCTGCTAGATCCAGTGGAGTTGGTCTTTCTGGAAGTCACTCTGGGCACTGACGCCCAGACAGATGGAGCGACTACTTAGACAGGATCCCCTCTCTACCTCCCTCTCTATCTTTGTTTATCTTACCTTTCAGATTCTGTGCTAATTGCATTTGAGGACAAATGTTTTTTTATTTGTGGTGGGGTGAGGCTCACCTTTTGTGTGCTATTTGTGATTCGTGTTTTGTATATATTTGGGTTGTTCTGCTTTAAAATTGTGTTTTATCTACTTTTCGTGGATGTTTGAGCTTATGGCTCCCTTTTATTTTAAATTGCAAAATAATTTTGACACCCTTCCGAAAAATTGAAAAAATTTCATTTTTCAAAAATTTTTGCCACCTCTTGTGTTGAAAGTGGTTGTTGTTGTACAAATTCAAACCTCGGTTCCCATCAATACCGATGACTTGAATAATGCTCTCAATCGAATGAACATGAATGTGCAGGTACAACGAGGCCAAATGAAGGTGCGTAGACAATATGTGAACTCTTTGTATCTCGTTGTGTTTAGCCATTTATCGAATTGATTCTCTTTTAATGACCGTTGTACACTAGCGAAAGTGTGTTGTCTTGTTTGCTTAAGTGTCGATGCCTTGTGTGATGAGCTTACTTTGAATCTTGCATGAATAAACCTAGAATTTTCCCTATTAGTCTGATTGATTTAGTAAGGTGTGCTCTTGAAATGATCTTAGGCAACTTTAGAAGAGTGTGAGCCAAATTTGTCATATACCTCTTTTGTGGCCAACCCATGAGCGTGCGAAACTCTCTTGAATATAATCCCTAGACCTAACTTGACCTACTACATATAATCCTCTTGATTTGTGGTTTAGTGAATAGCCAACTTAGGCCAAAAGCCTAAGTTGGGGGTGTGGTGAAAAGGAAAAGAAAAAGTCAAGAAGTGCAAGAAAAGTCTCCTTAACCCATGGTGTTGCGGAACAATGGAAACCATCCATAAAAATAATAAATAAAAATAAAAAGAAATTAAAAAGTTGTGGAATAAAAGTACAAAAGAAATTAGGTTTCCAAGCAATCCTTGGAGGTGAATAAAAAGATAACTTAGAAGCACTACAAATATAATTGATAAAGGGAATGAAGGGAATGCATTGAGAGTACCACATCTCATGAGGAAAATCACTGAGCCTAAATGATCATACCTTTACACTCAGCCCCATTACAAGTCTTAGAGAGACTTTTATGATCTTGAGTGAGCCGAATCAAAGATCGACTGGAACATAAGGGCAACCCTAATGGTTAAAACATGCATTGTGTTCCTCTTTTTGAGTGTGAGCGTTGCATCTGATTTCTGATCTTGAATTGGTTAACCTCTGTGTGTGAGTATGGAATCATTATTTATGTGAGGTCCTTTAGCTACTCTTTGTTGAGCTTGAACTTGCACAAGTAGCAACTATTGCAAGCATGAGAATCTTTGGTAATGGTGTGTCACAACTTGAATTGTTGAGTACACAATTGATCTTTGCATGGGTAATTTGAGTCTTGTTGTGTATGTTCATGATTTAGTGTTGTGTAGAACTATTTGAGACATCCTATTTGAACTACTGCACTTGAGTTTTACTTGAGGACAAGCAAAAGTTTAAGTTGGGGGTGTTGATGAGTCCACAAATTAGACTCATTTAGGGAGTTAATATTAATAGATACAGTGTCCTCAAATACTTATTCTATCTCAATATCTGATGAAAACTCTAAAGTTTCAGGTATTTGAAGTTTGAGTGAAAGCATGGACACTTACGCGTAAAAAGGAACAAAAATGTTGAAAAGAACGAAGAAACTTCAGCCTGAGCTTCGCCAAGCACACTTGGCGAGTCGCCGAAGGGATATACTCCGCCCTTTGTTCAAGTACACGAAGCCCTGAAGGAAGAGGATAAAAAAGGCGATGAAAGGAGCAGTCGGTGTGTCGCCGAACAGTTCTGCGAAGCAGGGATATACCGCCCAATGATCCAATACACAAACATGCTGAAGGCAAAGCACAAAAGGCGATGAACCAGAAGAAGGGCGAATCGCCGAGTTGATCGGTGATTTCAACTAATGTCGCCGAATGACCCCCTGTAGAACAAATTGTTGAAAACTATAAATAATCATTGAGAGTTATAGTATCATATTTTAGTATCATAAAATTTTCAGTGTGAAACAATTAATATAATTTTAGTACTTTTTCTCAGAGTTTGAGAGAGTTTTGAAACTTGAAGAAGAAGAGGGTTTCATCTCCAAGGGTTTGCACATGGGTCTCTCGGATTCTTCACTCTTGGCATGTAACAAGACTTAAATCTTCATACCCATTTGAATGCAAGCTCATTTAGGTATAAATTTCTATCTCATGATGTGTGGCTAAAAACCCCAATTCTTGGGGTGTGATTTAGCAAATATGTGTTGAGATTATTGTTGGGTTTTGCCTGCTGATAGGTTAGATGTATTTTAATGGTAAATTCACCTAGTGGTTTTGGTTTAATTTCAGAGGTTTGTAGTTGCAAATACAAAACCACCCATATGTTTTTGGCTTTGCTCAAGAAAGAGGTCACGAAACCAAACCGCTAGATTCATGGCCTAAGGAGTGGGTTGACATGAGGTTCAGCCCGAGAGGGTGAGCCATAGTCCCATATCCTAACACTCAGCTCGAGAGAGTTAGTGGGGTAAGGCGTAGACTGACCTTGATGCGGCAAATGGGTGTCCGAAAGGAACCCATTTGAAATGGGGTAAGTTGCCCGAGAGGGAACTTATTTCCATCTAAAGCTTAACCTAATCACTATTATCTTGCTAATTTCCTATCAAAAGCATGTACCTAACAATTTATACCAATATATATTGTGGTCACATCCCAAGAATCCCCTCTCACTCATAGATATCTTTGTCATTTTTACTGTTTTTGCTATATTGGTGACAAAACACCCATTTGATATTTAACACTTTTGTGTCACCCCTCTTTAATTTACAATGTTTTTAGTCATTAACGTCTATAGCTACGACTAGTTAGAACTAATTTTATTTTTCTATTAATTCTCGAAACCACTCCCTAGGGACATGACCCCAACCCTTGGTTGGGTTATTATATTATTGCACGATCATAGACACTTGCATTGAAAGTTCTGTCGTTGATTACGCAAACGTGATATGTATGCGGATGTGGCATTATTGATCACACTTGTTGTAAATGAGGATATATAATTGGTGAATGCCCTGAATCATGACATGATCGTATGATTATGAAAATGTACTCGTGATTGTGATTGTTGCTTGTTTAATGGATCGAGTGTTGCGTTCCGACACACTAACTTGGATCGGTTGCTATGTTCCAGCATAATTATAGGATCGGTCGCCATGTTACGACATAGATATTGGATGGGGTACAACGTTCTGGTACGCTAACTGTTTGGGTTTGGGTTCCGTGAGAGGACCAATGATTTGTCATAATTGTGTATTTTGAGAAATGTGAAGTTTTTCGTTGTCCATAAATGTTGATGATGTTGTATATGTTTGATATATGCATATGATTATATTGTGGTAAATATTTATGTTTGTTAAACTTAGTGGATAACCGTGTGATACTACCAGTACACTGTGGTTGTGTATTGATATTGCACTTGCTCTTTCTTTGTTGAGTATAGGGCATCTTCAAGTGGCTATTGACGGACCTTATATAGATGATCAATGATCGTTGTTTGAATTGAAGGATGAGCCAATTCTTCCAGGCTTCCATGAGTTTTCTTTCTGTCTATGTCCACATTTCAGACTTAGACTTTCTAGATAGTTAATTAGTTCATTAGTTTGGGGATGTATCTCTTCTTGTTTAGACTTTTGTTCATTGTTAGATATTTTGGTACATTCACTTTCAGGTTCTAGGTTTATTTTCCACATTGGTTAGTTGTTAGATCTTTTGGAAGTTTATGGGAACTTTAGTCTTTAGCTATTTAACTTACTTCCGTAACTGAAATTCTTTAGTTTTTGGTTTAGTTGCTTTGTTTGGGTTGTAAGAGTGGTGGGAGGGTTAGTGTGGGTGTCAATCACGATGGTTTGGGTCCGTGACAAAGTTGGTATCAGATCTTAGGTTTATTGATCTCGATGTATCAAAATGAGTCTAGTACAGTCTTGCGGAACGGTACGGAGACGTCTGTACTTTTCTTCGAGAGGCTATAGGACTTTAAGAGATCTCTCTCATTTCTCTTGTCTCTTTTCGTGCTATAACTGGATTACAATTGGTAGCTGTTGATTTAAATTGGTATCTAACATCCTTCACTCTTCTGTCCACAGATGGTTAACACTATATTCAACGGTGTCAGGCTCGTAGCTCCCATCAATGCTCCAACTGAAGAATCTACAGAGAGAGGTCGTGGTCGAGGCAGGGGTAGAGGAAGAGCTAGGGGTAGAGGTCGTGGACGAGTAGCACCTGCTGGGGATGGAGCTCCTGTTTAGAATGATCCGAGGAATAAGAACCCTCATGCGCATCATGAAGAGATAGAGGAGAATGTTGATGTTGAGAATGTTGAGGATGTTGGACAAGAAGAAGAGGTGCAGGCTGAGACTACCGGTGTTCCTCCCATAGACCAAGTGTTAGTTGTGCAGGATATGTCATTCTTGAAAGGGGTGGTTGGTCCTAAAGTGATTCCTTTTGTTCAAGCAACTCAAGCTTCCGCCAATCCTCCAATTGCTATCATAGTCCCCAAGGTGGGAGGGAGTGTAACTAATGATGCTTTTCTCCGTCCTTTGTTGGGTTCTGTTATGACCGGTAATGAGCATGAAATGTTGACTAAGTTTTTGAAGCTAAATCCTCATGTATTTCTTGGTTTTGAGAATGAGGATGCTTATGAGTTTATCTTAGACTGCTATGAGAGGCATCATAACTTCGGAATTGTCCATCAGCATGGAGTTGAGTTCGTGACTTTTCAACTTCAAGGTAAGGCTATGAAGTGGTGGAGATCTTATGTGGAATGCAGATCTTCAGTTTAACCTCAACTTACTTGGACCCAGTTTCATGCCCTATTTTTAGAGAAATATGTGCCTAGGACTTTGAGGGATCGCAAGAAGAATGAGTTCATGGATTTGGAGCAAGGTGGTATGTCTGTGGCTTCTTATGAAGCCAAGTTCCATGCTTTGTCTAGATATGCTACTCAATTAGTGACCACTGAGGAAGAGAGTATCCGTTTATTTATTAAAGGACTAAATAATCTGTTGCAAGTATTATCTCTTCATATGACCTATGCCGGGAGGAGCTTTAATGAGGTAACAAACTTTGTTAAGAAAGTGGAGGGGGTGCGGCAAGACGGTCAGGCTAAGGCATTGGCTAAAAGGGCCAAGAACTCGGGTAACTTTCAGGGTTCTTACACTAGGGTCCGGAAGGCCAACGCTTGTAGACAAGCCAATGCAGTCTTCTACGCCCGCCTCTACAGGTAATTACTCGGGAACTCCACCTCATAGTTTGATTTAGGATAGCCAGGGAGTCACGCCTTTAATTGGCAACAGACCATCTTTTGATCATACATGTTACAACTGCGGTGAACCTTGACATATGAGGAAAGATTGTCCCCACCCACCTGTGTTAGATTCCACGCAGGTACAGACTAGAATAGTGGTACCCGCGAGAAATGGTAATAACGGTCGATGGTGTCACTCCCTGAGTTTACACCCTAGACGTGGCTGGCACTTGAGAACCATTGTTGGTCCCAAGCGAACCCTTGACCTTGCTTACTTACTCAACGGAAGACTCTAAGAATTACTACAATGATCAAATGCACTTACTCAATTGTTTAACAAAATAACTTAGAATGTTTAAAAGTCAACATTTAACTTGGCCAAAATGGCAGCTCAAGTCTTAACATATGAAATGATAATGTAAAGACAACTAAACTATTAATTGTCTATGAAGCCTCTAAAACAAAGAGGGATGTCGGGACAAGACCCCCTATTATCCTAACATAGAAATATTGAAAGCAAATGATAAAAATGAGCCCTCCGAAATGCAAGGAGGCTCACCAACAGACTCCGAGTGCTCAGCTGGATCACCGAGGCGCAGGAGGCTAATCCTGGTTACCTACGTTTGCATCATAAAATGATGCAGGCCAACTAGAATCAGTACATTGAATGTACGAGTGTGCTAGTTGGAATGCTAAACACACTTAAGCTTGAAAAGGATCTAGAAGGAACACTTACTTGGCTTTACTCAACTCCTGAACAACTCAATTCAATATAAAACTAGAAAACACATGCACTATATATATATATATATATATATATATATATATATATATATATNAGCTTGTAAAATAGTGGAGAACAACTTAGTTCATTAAAGAAAATGCAATAACAAACTCAACTTTACTTATGTAATAAAGTAATATATTTTCTGTGGGAGATTCTCTAACCGACAACCACCACTATCAGCCTAAGTGGTAACACAACATCTTGCCCACGCTGCCAAAACTGTCCTATACTTTTCCATTATATAGGACGCCTTAACTAGGTGGATCCACTAGTCTATTCTAAAAGCATCTTAGAGAGTCATCGAACAAGTATGATCTTTTTCTACCCATTATGGCTACATGGTTTATGGAGACCTGAGTTAATATGAACTCGCATCCCTGTATTGATGCTCAATACTACTCTCAAAATATACTTAGCTCATATGTTTTTAAAACAAACTTCTTTCTTTGGTTTGAGATAATTACTCAAAAAGTTAGCTTAAAAGCTCTCTTGGAATTGGTGTTCCCTTTCTTGCTCAAATTTTAAAACACTTTTAAACTCTTGGGAATACTTAGTTCCCTTATAACTTTTGAGAAATGAACTCAACTCTTTAGTCTTTTCTTAACTTGCAACTTAAGTCTTAAAACAAAGTTAAAACGTTTGTGAAAGACATTTGAAAACTTTATAAACTTCTCTTGACTTGCTTCTTAACTTCTAGACTTAACTCTTAAGTTTCCTTGAACTGAAATATGGATTCAATATTCATGATCTCATGTTTATGGATGATTTAATTATGCTTATATGTACCTAAGAGTGTTGGAATCAACTAACAAACATAGGTACATTGCTAAGGAACAGGTACGAAAAGATGGGGAACGAATGGGGAGAACTGACATCCTGGTGTTCTGAGAGTCGCAGGGCACCAGCCCTCAACATTCAGAGACTTGTCTGGGGTATGCTGGATGGCGCGGCGCCTCAAGGATGAAGATTCAGTGACCCTTTTGGGGCGCGCTGGATTGAGCGACGCCTTACCCCTATCCCCAGGTGTTTGATGACTTTTCTTCTCTATTTTTCATATCTAAACAGTCTAAACTTCAATGGTTCATTCCTATATTAGAAAACTTAAAAGAAATTATAAGATTAATACCCCTGGAAAAGATGTATTATGAAAAAATTAATTCATAATATATTTATGAATCGGGACCCCCNCCCCCCCCCCCCCCCCCGCAAGTTGGTATCAGAGCTAAGTAATAAAAAAGTAATTTAAAATGAATAAGGAAGAATTTGCTATAGAAGAAAAAACCTACGAAAATCCAGAAGGATTAAAAATAAAAATAATATTTTCAAATTTAGGAAGAAGGTATAAAAAAATAGGTGAAAATCTATATCTAATAATAGAAAAAGAAACAATAAGATTAGAAGATAGTCTAACTGCAATGGTACGAATAACTAGAGAAAATGAAGAAATAGATAGGAAAAAAGAAATAGATACAATAAAACAACAAGCAAAATTAGAAATACAACAGATTGAAGAAGTAAAAAATGATAAAATAATTGCCTTAGAAAAAGAACTAACTATGCTTAAAGAATTATATGCGGCTAAACAAAAAGAAAAAGAAAAGAAGCAGACTTAAAAATGGAGATAGAAAAATTTAAGGAAAAACTAACTAAAGAAACCCCAGATATAGGAATTGATAATGTTGATATATATGAAAACTGCTCAGAACAAGGCTCAGATATAAGTGAGACATATACAGAAATAATAGAAAGAATAGAAGAAACCGAAACAATTAACAATAAGATAGAAATAAATACGGAAGAAATTAAAAATGAAGCAAGTACGAGTACACCAGAAGTGAAAAATCCAAAAACACTAAGACCTAATTATTATACGGTTAGTTATGAAGATTCTGACAGATATGATAGTTTATGGAATAAAAGATTAAACAAAAAATGGACACCATCCACATCATCATCCCGAAGTAATGGGTTTTTAGATTTAGATTGTGTAACAGATATAAACAAAACAATACAACTATGGGTAGGATATATATCAAAACAACTAATAGATAATAAAATCGGAATGACAGAAGTACCAGGATATATAGAAAGAACATTTATAGGAACGGTAAAATTATGGTTACAAAATTTAGCAGAAGAAAGCCTAAAAACATTAAGAAATAATAAGAAAATAGACGGAGAAATTGCGACTACACCAATCGATATATTAAATAAATATGAAATGACAATAAGAAATGAATTCAGTAGTACGACTACAGAAGTAGAAGAGCAAAATAAAGAGAAACAGTTACATAGGAATTTAATGCTAAAATTAGCAATATGTAATATGTGCTACAAAGACGAATATACATGTGTATTTAGAGAATATTATTATAAAGGAACATATAATGCAGAAGAATCAAAAGAAATAAGAAAATTATATTTTACAAAATTACCAGAACCATTTAGTTCTAAAATAATAAAAGATTGGAACGAAGCAGGATTACAAGACACACTTGGAGCAAGAATGAGATATCTACAAAAATGGTATTCAGCAATATGTGAAAAATATAGAGAAGACATAAAAATGGAAAAAACAATAATTAAAAACCTAGCATGTTGTAAAGATAAGATAGCACCTCAATTCGGATGCAATGATAATTATTATAAAAAGAAATATAGAAAACCAGGGAAATATAAAAAATATAAATCCCAATATAGGTATAAAAGACCAAGAAGAAGATATTACATAAAAAATACTAAAGCAAAAAGACCTTTTAGACCAAAGAAAAAAATAACAGAATGTACATGTTATAATTGTGGAAAACTAGGACACTTTGCTAAAGATTGTAAAACCCAAAAATCCAAAGAAAAAACAAATATCTGAAATAATAATTAATGATGAAACATATACACAAATAGATTATATAGATTATGAACCAGATAGTGATGATAGTATATATGAATTTGAATCACTTGAGAACGAAATATCTGAAAATGAAATAGAAGAAAATAATGACTGAAAAAGACGTACAAATGATAAATAAAGAAGAATATACAAGTGAAGAATCTACGGAACAAAAGGTAATATTTGATATCAATATATTTGAACAAATAAAAGGAAAAGAATTAGATCTCAGTGTAGAAAAAATATTTAAGATACCATTAATAAGAAATATATTTAAAAGACAAAAAGAGGAATATTATGTAGTAAGCCAAAAAGAACACATAATAGATTGTAAATATACCAAAGGAAAAGCGAGAATACCTATAATAAATAAAAGGATAATAAATAAAGAAATACAAGAAATTAAAGCTAAAGAACCAATAAAATACGTACACTTAGGTGGAACAGAGATATTAATAAAAGCTTGTTTTAGAGAAGGAATAGATACACCAATAGAAATATATTTGGCAGATGACAGAATAGTAGAACCAATAGAAAGAAGTATAATAAGCGCAGTAAAAGGAAATTTAATCTACCAAAAATTTAACTTTATAATAAGTGCTAATTATTCAGTAGCAATAAATGATAGAAATATAGATAAATCATTAGTATTATATTGGAAAATGTCAGGAATAGAGTTAGCCCCAGGAAGTAAAATATTTACAGCCCGCTGTAAAAATCTATATGTATTAACAACAAAACATAAGATAACAACAAAGAATAAGATAAATAAAATAAAAATAGAGAATCCTTTTGAACAAATTGTTACAGTAATAGATAATAATGATTATAGTTACAAAGAAATAGACATAGAAGAGGATCTAGAAATAGTGAGTGATAGGATAAGTACATCAAAAAGGATAAAAAAAATATAGATAAAAATATTGATACGTCTCAACCTTTAAGAAAATCAGTAGAATACCAAAGAATAAAAGAAATTGAACCATATCACTACTATATAACTGGAATAATAGAACAAAGAAAACATATCATCATAATAAATACCGGACAAGAAGAAAATTATATACCAAGGGAATTAGTATCGGAAGAAGAGATAACCTCTAAAGAACAAGTATGCCCAGAATTACCAAAAGAATTGTTACATATAGAGGAAACAACTCAAAAAGAAATAATCATAGGAGGTATAATAATATTAATAGACTTTAAAATATATCAAGAAGACAATATAATATTAGGAATAAAATGGTTAGAAGAAATGAAACCATATAATTTAGAAAATATCCAATTAACAATAACTTATAAAAATAAAAAGATCATAATAAAAAGGGCAGTATGAAAATTTATATACTTGCAAAAATAATAGTAGAAAATTACTACAACAGATATTACACTCCAATGATAGATACAGGAGCAGAAGCAAACATGTGTAAACATAATTGTGTACCAGATGAAAAATGGGAAAAACTAAAAACACCTATAGTCGTCACAGGATTTAATAATGAAGGAAGTATGATAACATATAAAGCAAAAAATATAAAGTTGCAAATATGGGATAAAATATTAACTATAGAAGATATATATAGTTATGAATTCATAAATAAAGACATGCTTTTAGGGATGCCATTTCTAGAAAAACTATATCCCCATGTAATAACAAAAACACATTGGTGGTTTACCACACCATGTAAGCAAAAAATTGGAGCAAAAAGAGTAAGTAATAAAAACAGAAAGCCTACACCATGGATTAAAGGAAGTGAAAAAATCACTCAAAAACTAGAAAATATTAAAGAAAATACCCACAATATAGAATTAATAATATTTTCAATAGATAAATTAAAATTAATTCAAGAAAAATTAGAAATGTTATATAGCGAAGATCCCTTAAAAGGATTGGAAAACCATAAAACAAAAGTAAAAATTGAACTAATTGATGAAAATAGTATAATAACCCAGAAACCATTGAAATATAATTTTGAGGATTTAAAAGAATTTAAAATGCATATAAAAGAATTATTAGAAAACAAATATATACAAGAAAGCAATAGCAAACATACAAGTCCAGCATTCATAGTAAATAAACATAGCGAACAAAAAAGAGGTAAAAGCCGTATGGTTATTGACTATAGAAATTTAAATGCAAAAACAAAAACATATAATTACCCCATACCTAACACAGTACTAAAAGTAAGACAAATACAAGGATATAATTATTTTAGTAAATTTGATTGTAAATCAGGATTTTATCATCTAAAGTTAGAAGAAGAATCTAAAAAATTGACAGTTTTTACAGTACCACAAGGATTTTATGAATGGAACGTACTACCTTTTGGATATAAAAATGCACCAGGAAGATATCAACATTTTATGGATAATTATTTTAACCAACTAGAAAATTGTATAGTATACATAGATGATATATTGTTATATTCACGAACAGAAGAAGATCATATACGATTATTAGAAAAATTTATACATATTATAACATACTTAGGAATAAGTTTAAGTAAGAAAAAGGCAGAAATAATGAAAAATCAAATAGAATTTTTAGGAATACAAATAGATAAAAATGGTATGAAAATGCAAAACCATATAGTACAAAAAATAATAAATTCTGACGAACAAATAGATACGAAAAAGAAATTACAATCATTTTTAGGATTAGTAAACCAAGTAAGAGAATATATACCTAATTTAGCAGAAAATCTAAAACCTTTGCACAAAAAATTGAAGAAAGACGTAGAATATTATTTTGATAAAAAAGATCAAGAACAAATACAAAAAATAAAATCATTATGTAAGAAATTACCCAAATTATATTTTCCAGATGAAAATAAAAAATTTATATACATAGTAGAATCAGATGCAAGCGAAATAAGTTATGGAGGAGTACTAAAGTATAAATACAATAAAGAAAAAATAGAACATCATTGTAGATATTACTCAGGGACATTTACAAATCCCGAAATAAAATGGGAAATAAATAGAAAAGAGTTATATTCACTATATAAATGTTTATTAGCTTTTGAACCATATATAGTATATAATAAGTTTATTGTAAGAACAGTTAATACGCAGGTAAAATGGTGGATCACAAGGAAGATACAAGATTCAGTAACAACCAAAGAAATACGGAGACTAGTATTAAATATACAAAATTTTACATTTACAATAGAAGTAATAAGTACTAACAAAAATGTTATTGCAGATTACATTTCAAGACAAAGCTACACAGACGGATCTAGACCAAGAAAATACTCTTGAAAAAATATTCAATGCCATGACATTACTTTGTACCAAAGTAGATGACCTGGACAAAGAGATACAAAAAATGAAAAGTCAGCAGCATGACGGTAAACATGCGGAGCTAAGTCGATCGGAAGACTTAAAAACTCCAGAGCTAGAAGGTGACGATGGGAAACACCGAAAAACCCAAACTAACAATTTGTTACATGCAGCTACAGGTAGCACATCATCTACAAAAGAAGAAAAAAGATATGTTAATACAAATATGAACAAGATATTTGAGAAACCATTTGTATCCAAAAATCAAAACCCCTTATTTGTACCACCACAAGTAAATACCTACAAAGACAGCTTAGGACAAGACAAGAAAATCTATAATCATATAACCAGAGCCTATATAGAAAACTTCCACAAAATACAAACCTTTTTGAACAAAAACCCCAGATCCAAAACTACCCAAAATCCACACGAAAATTATATTACCCAAACTCTACAAGGATACAATAAACTAATTGCTTTACCTAAGACAAATGCAAATCTAGTGGCAACTTGCTATAACTATGGATTATTGAACACAGTATATACCCAGACAGGAGATAAAATAGCTACGATACCGAAGCTACACAAAGCATTCATGCACTACAAAAGAATAACTAAGGGAACACTTTTCTATATAAGATTCTATTCAGCACCAACTGAGATACTTTATGATGAAATTAAGCCAATTATACAAGTTATAAAAATTGGATTAACTAGAGAAATGATCATACCAGAAAAGATAGAAGAGCAAGACGAAATACAAAAAATGGAGATACCAGCATTCTATGCAGGAAAACGAATTATTGGAATAGCTACTATCTTAAATGAGTTAACATCTAATTATTTAAACGAAAATTCAATATGGAGTTATTATTCAAGAGAGCAAGCAATGATATATTCAAATTGTCGAGAAATTAGAGCAGCAGATATGGAAGAACTCAGGCAATGGGCACTAAGTCTACTAAAACCTGAGCAACAGCCAACTACAAGAGCTATAAGAAAGAACTTTATCTCATCGGAAATAATGACAAGATATTGTAAAACTATCGTACACAAATATCCGGATCATCAATGTTCTAAATGCCAAGGAGAAGATAATGTAATCCCAGACGTACAGCTGGAGTAGGAACAACAAAAGCTGACAAGATAAAGAAAAAGCTAAAGAAAGGATAGAAATCAGCAAAGGAGGAAAAGTTGTTTGTCCTAATAGGAAAAGCTAGTGGAAAGAAAAGTTAGTGGGAATAAATATGTAACGTGTGTACATTACTATAAGTTAGTGGAACTTTAGATAAAGTAGTATAACAATGTGTTAGATTAGTAGTAATATGTACAAAAAAATGAATAGTATTAAAGATGTAAAGTTACTATAGTTAGATGTAAAGTAATCATAGTATAGAAAAGTAACTATAGTAAGGTTACTTATTTTTGTATAAATAGATAGCCATTATGGCATAAATAGGCAAGAATTTCTACACGGAAAGCAAGCCTCTTTGTATAACAAAAATATTCTCAATAAAAATATATCAGTTTCAAAGCTAAGCTATGGATCAAAATAATCCAGATATCACACAGGTACATATATTTATGATTATGCATAGCTAAAATCTATTAATTCCTGAATATCATAGCATAATTAAATAAGTTTATATTAATTATTATATACTAGAATTATTTGAGCATGTTTTTTAGTTTGTTAACATGAGGAAAAAAGGAAAAACTTCTAGACTATGCCGTCCTAAGGTTGAAACCATAGGCGAGGAAGCCATGAGGGGAGTAAACAAAGTTGAAGGCTCTGTTAGGAAGTAATTACCTTTGAAAGTACGATGTTAACAGTGACAGAAAAACATGTTAAAATAATCTAGTTTATAGTAATCTAATATAGATCATTTGTAATGCATATGGTATGAGGGAATTATAGTTAAATAATCATGAATATCCTTTTACATGATGAAATGATATTAAATTATAAAATACTAATCTTGTATGTATTAATAAACATAGAAATTATAGAATTAAAACAAATAATATGGCAGCAAATATTCGAAGAAGAAGAAGAAGAATTAATGAATCAACTATGGTATGAAGATGAAATTCGAGAATTTAACTTAAGTGATTTAGAAATTCAATATTCAGATTAATGATAAATCAAGAATACTTAGAATATTGGCAACAAACTATAATAGATATTACTTTATTAAGTAATTTAATTAAAGAAAACATAGAAGCATTTCAACAAACTCACGACATACAATACATAGAGTATATATTAGAAAACATAAAAGAAATTATAAGATTAATACCCCTAGAAAAGATGTATTATGAAAAAATTAATTCATAATATATTTATCAATTGGGACCCCCCCCTCCCAAGTTGCATTATAGATTTAAACCGAAATTACACCCGGAAACATAAATCAAATCGCAAGAAACTCCAACAACACAACCCACAAGAAATTCAAACTAAACTTTCTACAATGTTCATCAAGAATTAAATTTCTAAACTTTCAAAGACTTAAATTCGCTGAATTGAATCATGGTTTGGCGCATGGGTGAACTAACCCAATGCTATGAGAACTCACATACATCATAGGGATCACCCCTTGACAAAATCCACAAATTAAACTCGACGATCTTGATTTCTCTTCTCCCTTCTCCTCTTTTCTCTTTTCTCGTTTCTCTTTTCTCTTTTCTCGAAGCCCTAGCGTGAAACATCAACTTTTCTAAACTGACTAAAATATGATTTTACCCCAATTAACTTCTAAAAATGAATTATAATAATTAGGTAAGGAAAAGACTAAATTACCCTTCAAAAATCCGGATTAGACTTTCCTTATTCAAATAGCCCAACTTCCAAAGGGCATAACTCACTCATACGAACTCGGAATTGCGCAAACTCAGCTGCATTAGAAAGGTTATTCCAGGGGCTTTCCAACCATTTCTAGAAATACACCTAACCCATCATGATCTAGGATTTATTTCTGTTTGAAGTTGACCAAAGACTCAACTAACATATTTCACAATTTTCCAGATTTTCATATACTTTCCAAAAATGATTCTTTCCCCAACTTTTAACTCTTTCCTAGTTATTTCAATTTGCGAGATGTTACAATATCTCCCCCTTAGGAACATTCATCCTCAAATGAGATTACTCTTACTAGGCTAAGGGTGCAATATCGGTCATACATTTCAAACACCCAACAAACAAAGCAAACAGTATAAGACAATTTATAAGTAAAATGCCAAGAAAAGGATTAGTACCTTGATTTGGAACTTCTCCGGATTCGAAGAGATGTGGATATCACTTCTTCATATCCTCCTCATCTTCCCAAGTAGCTTCCTCAACAAATTGGTTCCTCCAAAGGAGTTTGATTGATTCTACTTCCTTAGTCCTCAACTTGCAAATTTGGCAATCTAGAATCTGATCATGAATCTCCTCATAAGATAAGCTATCCTTCATCCCAATATTTTCAGTTGGTATAATCAATGAAGGATCGCCCATGCACTTCTTCAACACGAAGATGTGAAATATCGGATGAACCGCTGCTAACTCTTGTGGTAGCTACAACTCATAAGCTACTTTGCCAATCCTCTTGGCTATTCAATAAGGTCCAATATACCAGGGACTAAGCTTCCCCTTCTTACCAAATCTCATAACTCCCTTCATGGTAAAACCTTTAAATATACCCAATCACCAACTTCAAACTCTAACTCTCTTCTCGTAATATCAGTGTAGGATTTCTGACGACTCTGCATTGTCTTCAACCTCTCTTGAATCACCTTCACCTTCTCCATGGCTTGATGAACTAGATCTGGTCCTATCAACCCAGTTTCACCAACTTCAAACCATTCAATATGAGATCGACATTTTCACCCATAAAGAGCCTTATAAGGAGTTATCTCGATGTTGGAGTGGTAACTATTACTGTAAGAAAACCCAATGAGAGGTAGGTGATCATCCTAATTACCTTTGAAATCAATCACACAAGCCCTCAACATATCCTCCAAGGTCTGAATAGTGCGCTCTGCTTTCCCATCTGTCTAAGGATGAAATGCAGTATTTAAGTTCACCTTTGAACCCAAGGCTTTTTGGAATGACTTCCAAAACTGTGCAGTAAAATGCGCACATATCTCTGAAATAATGGAGACCGGAACCCCATGAAGTCTTACCACCTCTTGAAGATACAATTTAGCATAGTCTTATGCCCAATAGGTAGTCTCTACCGGCAAAAAGTGGGCTGATTTTGTCATTCTATCGACAATCACCCAAATAGAATCATGGTGCCTACAAGACCTTGCTAAACCTGTGATGAAGTCCATATTAATCATCTGCCACTTCCATTCTAAAAATTCAATATTCTGGGCCAAACCACCGGCCCTTTGATGCTCTACTTTAACTTGTTGGCAATTCGGACACTTAGCAACAAATTTTGCAATGCCCATTTTCATGTTGCTCCACCAATAGACTTCTCTCAAATCGCGATACATCTTTGTGGAACCCGGATGAATGGAATATCTGGAGCTATGAGCTTCCTCCATGATCCTCTCTTAGAGTCCATCCACCATTGGTACATACAATCTACCTTGATAAATACGCCATCTCCCCCTTGTTCAAAAGCTAATACTTTTTTCTTATGAATATTTGCCTTCAATTCAAGAAAAATAGGATCTTGTTCTTGCTTTTCTTTCACTTATGATACTAATGAAGATTCAACCCCATTCATCACAACTATTCCTCCTTCTTAGAATACATCAGTCGGACTCCTAAGCATGCAAGTCTATACACATCTTTTGCTAACTCTCTCTTTTCATTCTCAACATGGGCAGTACTACCCATAGACAACCATCTTAAAGAATCAGCAACAACATTAGCCTTACCTTGGTGGTAAATAATACTTATGTCATAATTCTTGAGTAATTCTAACCACCTCATTTGTCTAAGATTAAGCTCTTTCTAAGTAAACACATACTGAAGACTCTTGTGATCAGTGAATACATCAACATGAACACTATACAAATAATGATGCCATATCTTCAAAGAAAATACTACAACAGCCAAATATAAATCATGGGTTAGGTAATTCTTTTCATGAACTTTCAATTGTCTTGAGGCATGAGCTATAAATTTACCGTTCTGCATTAACACGCAACCCAAACCAACCCTAGATGCATCGTAATACACCACAAAACCTTAAGTATCCTCTGGTAAAGTTAACACTGGGGTAGTAGTCAACCTCTTTTTCAATTCCTGAAAGCTTTTCTCACAAGCTTCAGACCATTGAAACTTCACTGTTTTCTGAGTCAACTTGGTCAAAGGAGACGAAATGGATGAGAACCCCTCTACAAACCTTCTATAATAGCCAGCCAAACCCAAGAAACTCCTAATATCAGTTGAAGATCTGGGTCTAGGCCAATTCTGCACTGCCTCTATCTTTTGGGTATCAACTCTGATTCCATCACTGGAAACTATGTGGCCCAAGAATGCCCCAGACTCAAGCAAAACCTCACATTTAGAGAACTTAACAATAACTCCTTATCTTTCAAAGTCTGAAGAACTATTTTGAGATGACTAGCATGATTTTCTTCATTCCTTGAATAGATTAGTTTATCATCAATGAAGACGATAACAAACATATCTAAATAAGGTTTGAAAACTCTATTCATAAAGTCCATGAACGCTGTAGGTGTATTAGTTAAACCAAATGACATGACCATAACGGGTCCTAAATATTGTCTTGGAAATATCACATTCCCTTACTTTCAACTGATGGTAGATAAATTTGAGGTCTACTTTCAAAAAATAAGTAGCACCCTGAAGCTGATTGAAAATATCATCAATTCTCGAAAAAGGAAACTTATTCTTGATGGTAACCTTGTTCAATTGGCGGTAATCTATACACATCCTAAGGGAACCATCTTTATTTCTCACAAATAAGACCGCAGCGCCCTAGGGTGAGACACTTGGTCGAATGAAACCCTTATCAAGTAGATCTTTCAACTGTTCTTTAAGCTCTTTCAACTCTATTGGTGCCATTCAATATGGCCGAATAGAGATAGGACGATTATTTGGAAGAATGTCTATATCGAAGTCTATATCTCTCTCAAGGGGGACTCTGAGTGGATCATCTGGAAAGACTTCTAAAAACTCTTTAACTATAGGAACTGACTGAATGGGAGGTATCTCAACACTAGAGTCATTAATTCAGACCAAGTGATAGACACAACCCTTAGAAACTAACTTTCTTGCCGTAAAGTACAAAATAAAACGACCCTTAGGCACTGCTGAACTACTTTTCCACTCTAACACTGGCTCATTAGGAATTTTGAACTTGACAACTCGAGTTCTACAATCAATGGAGGCATAACTGGCATGAAGCTAGTCCATACCTAGAATGACATCAAAATCTACCATGTCTAACTCAATTAAATCAGCTATGGTGTCTTTGTGATTGATGGAAATGACACAATCACGATAAACTAGCTCAGCTACAATAGACTCCTCAACAGGTGTCGAAACACAAAAGGGTTCACAGAGTTTCTAAGGAAGAACATCAAACTTATTTGCAACATAAAGGGTTACAATAGATAAACTTGGTCTTGTGTCTAGCAAAGCATAAACATCAAAAGTAAAGACTTTGATCATACTAGTGACTACATCTGGAGATTTCTCTTGCTCATGACGACTAGAGATTGTATAGAGGCGGTTTGCTCCTCCGCTAGTACCAGATGTAGCTTCTGTAGGTTCAACCCTGTCTGGTGGAGCAACTGATGAAGATTTGGTTCTATTGCCCTAATTTCCACTACCTTGCCTATTCTTAGGGCATTCTTTCATGAAGTGACCCTCTTTTCCACACTTGAAACAACCTGACTGGCCATCACGACACTTACCTGGGTGGGTTCTACCACACCTAGCACATGCAGGAGCCTAGTTACCTCCTTGTGCTACACTACCATGAGGCTGTGCAGGTCTAGCTCTGAAGTTCTACGAATTCTGACCATTATACTCACTTTTGTTTTTGGGTGCTGGTGCACTAGCAGATGATGGAGTAGGTCCCATTTGCTTTTGCTTAAAGGACGAACAGTTCACATTACTTTTCTACTGTTGAACTCATTCCCTGTCTTAGCCTTCTTATTTTTGAATTCCTCCCTATCCCTCAACTTCTCTTCTTCAACCTGCTACACATAGACCATCAACCTTGATATATCTATGTCCCCAATTAGCATCGCTACCCTGCCCTCCTTACTTGATAGATGGGACAACCCATCAACAAATAGACTCATTCTACTCCTCATATCCGCACCCATCTCCGGAACATAATGGGATAGTTGGGTGAACTTCAACCCATACTCTTGAACACTCAAGGAATCCTGCTTAAAGGTAAGAAACACCCTAAGAAGGCCTCTTCTAAACATGCCCAACTCGTAGGTGGTGCATCCTCAGCTCTACCCTCTTTCCACTGGTCAAACCAAGTCCTAACAACATTCTTCAGTTGATATGCAGCTAGTTCAATTCGCTCACTATCGGGAACATGAATAAACTCAAATACTTTCTTCTGTTCCTCAACAAAACTCTTTGGATCCTAAGTAGTGCTTGAACCCATGAAACTTAGAGGATTCATCCTTAAGAACTCTCTGATCCTCGAAGTATCAGTCACTTCTTGTCTAGGTCCTCTTTGTTTCCCAGCTTGGTTGGTCATAACTTGGCTCAACATTCGGATAGCCTCACGAAACTCTGCGTTGGTAACTTCTCCTTGGGGTTTCACTTCAGGTGCATTGGGTACCCCTTGCTCCTCAACATTATGCCTAGCAGGACGACCTCTGATAGCTCTTCCTAGAGGAATGATTATCTGAAAACACGCGCAAGCACGAATTTGAAGGAAAATTTTTAGAGATCAAACTTTAATGCACGAAATGATTGTGAAAGAAGTGAGATAATTTTCCTAACTTTTGCAGCCTCCAAATTATAAATGTGGTGCGCTTCACACCGATAACTAGGACTTTACAGACAGGGCTTCATAGACTCCCTACGACTCTTGAAATCTGGTCACTGATACCAAGTTTGTCACGCCCCGAGCCTACACCTCAGACGTGCCTGACACTTGAGAACCATTGATGGCCCCAAGCAAACCCTTGGCCTGGCATACTTACTCAGCGGAAGACTCTAAGCATTATTACAATGATCAAATGCAATTACTTAATTGTTTAATAAAATAACATAGAATATTTAAAACTCAACATTCAACTTGGCCAAAATGACAAGCTAAGTTTTAACATATAGAATGATAATGTAAAGACAACTGAACTACTAATTGTTTATAAAACATCTAAAACTAAGAGGGATGTCGGGACAAGACCCACGATCATCCTAACAATGAAATACTAAAAAAAATGATAAAAAGGAGCCCTATGAAATGCAAGAAGGCTCACCAACAGACTCTGAGTGCTCAACTCGATCAACGAGGCGCTGGATATTGATCCTAGTTACATGTGTCTGCATCATAAGACGACGCAGGCCAACTGGCATCATTAAATTGAATGTACGAGTATGCGAGTTAGAATGCTAAACACACTTAAGCCTGAAAAGGATCGGGAAGGAACAAGTCATTGGCTTTACTCAACTCTTGAATAACTCAATTCAATATAAAGCAATAAAACACATGCAATATATATAAAACTTGTGAAATAGTGGAAAACAACTTAATTCGTTAAAGAAAATGTAATAACAAACTCAACTTTACTTATGTAATAAAGTAATATAGTTTCTGTGGAAGATTCTCTAACCGACAACCACTACTATGAGCCTAAGTGGTGATACAGTGTCTTACCCACGCTGCCAGAACTGTCCTATACTTTTCCGTCATATAGGACGCCTTAACTAAGTGGATCCACTAGTCTATGCTACACACATCTTAAGGATTCATCTAAAAAGTATGATCCTTTACTACCCAAGATGGCTGTATGGTTTATGAAGACCTGAGTTAATATGAACTCACACCCCCATATCGGTGCTCAATACTACTCCCAAAATATACTTAGCTCATATGTTTTTGAAAGTAACTTCTTTCTTTGGTTTGAGATAATTAATCAAAACTTAGCTTAGAAGCTCTCTTGGAATCGGTGTTCCCTTTCTTTCTAAAATGTGAAAACATTATTAAACTCTTTGGAATACTTAGTTCCCTTATAACTTTTTGAGAAATAAACTCAAATATTTATTCTTTGCTTAACTTGAAACTTAAATATTAAAACAAAGTTAAAACATTTGTGAAAGACTTTTGAAAACATTATAAACTTCTCTTGACTTGCTTCTTAACTTCTAGACTTGACTCTTAACTTTCCTTGAATTAAATTATGGATTCAAGGTTCATGTTCTAATGTTTATGGATGATTTCATGATGTTTATATGTACCTAAGAGTGTTGGAATCAACTATGAAACATAGGTACATTGCTAAGGAACAAGGATGAAAAGATGGGGAACGAATGGGGAGAACTGGTGTCGTTGGCGCCGTGAGAGGCGCGGAGCGCTAGCCCTCAACATTCAGAGACTGGTCTAGGGTGCACTGGCTGGTGCGGCTACCCAAGGGTGAAGATTCAGAGACCTTTTTGGGGCGCACAGGCTGGCGCGACATCCCATCCCTATCCCTATGTATTTGACGACTTTTCTTTTCCATTTTTCATCTCTAAACCATCTAAACATCAATGGTTCCTTCCCCAAACACTTAGAAACATTTATAACCTCAATATATGATAGATTCAAACCAAAATTACACCTGGAAACATGAATCAAATCGCAAGAAACTCCAACAACACAACCCATAAGAAATTCAAACTAAACTTTCAACAATGTTCATGAAGAATTCAATTTCTAAACTTTCAAAGACTTAAATTTGCTGAATTGAATCATGTTTGGCGTGTGGGTGAACTAGCCCAATGCTATGTGATCTCACATTCCTCGTAGGGATCACCCCTTGACGAAATCCACAAGTTAAACTCGACGATCTTGACGAATCTTGATTTCTCTTCTCCCTTCTCCTCTTTTCTCTTTTCTCGAAGCCCTAGCGTGAAACATCAACTTTTCTAATCTGACTAAAATCTGATTTTACCCCCAATTAACTCCTAAAAATGAATTATAATAATTAGGCAAGGAAAAGACTAAATTACCCTTCAAAAATCCGAATTAGACTTTTCTTATTCAAACAGCCCAACTTCCAAAGGGGATAACTCAATGATACGATCTCGCAATTGCACAAAATCAGCGGTGTTGGAAAGTTTATTCCAGGAGATTTCCAACAATATTTGGAAATACACCTAAATCATCCTTAGCTAGGAGTTATGGCCATTTGAAATTGACCAAAAACTCAACTAACATGCTTCACAATTTTCCAGATTTTCGTATACTTTCCAAAAATGATTCTTTCCCCAACTTTTAACTCTTTCCTAGTTATTTCAATTTGCGAGATGTTATAGAGGGCATCCACAAGGTGGGCGAGGAGGTAAGTAGTGAGGTCCTGGAGGTAGAGGAAACGGTAACCCAAGTAGGGGTAACGTACAACCAGGCAGGGAAGTGGCTTGTCAAGATGAAAGGGCTCAGTATTATGCCTTACCTAGCAAGATTGAGGTAGAGGCGTCTAACACACTGATCACAGGTACTATTGTGACCGGTTGACTAATGTATTATTTGATCCGGGTTCTACTTATTCATATGTATCTGTGTGCTCTGCCTCAGAATTTGCTATGATTAGTGATATTCTTGATGCCTCCATTCATGTTCCTGCCCCAGTTGGAAAGTCTGTCATAGTCACTCATGTCTATCATGCTTATCCTGTTCTGTGTATGGGTTTCCAGACTTGGGCTAATTTCATGATTTTGGATATGTCTGACATTGATATAATCTTAGGCATGACTTGGTTGTCCCCCTTTTATGCCATGGTTAATTTGAATCGCACTTTGTATATCATCCAAACGTTTCCAAGAATTATTATTTAGACTATATATTTTGCCCACATTATAGTGTGAATTGTCATCACCCACGGTTCTGGTGATTACCACTACCTTATAGTCATCATGAAGCTCATTGTATCCAAAACCATACATGTAAAAGGAATCGATTCCAAAACTAGGCAATTTCTTGAGCTTCCTAATTAACGGAATCCAGAGAAACACATCATTTTCCTCAGCAGCAATACAAATCAACCAATCGACGGAACCAACAAACTTAATAGATTCATAGGATATTTTTGGAAGATAATCCACGTCAATTGTCCTAGTAACATGGTCATAAAATAAAGAATTAACTGAACAGTCCTTAAGAATGTTTTCAGGTGAATCAAACCTCAACATAAGCCTATGGTAGGCGATGTCATTAGCAGATCTACAGAGATGGATCTTGACTAATTCAGGGGTACAGATTAAACCAAGCCGGGATTTTGAAACACGCTTGAACTTCAAGAGGTGTTTCACCTGAAGCATTAAGAGAATTTTAGTGATGAGCTTTCCTGGCAGAACACCGGATTTAAAGTTTGAATCTTTAACTGAAAAAGATGAAAATGGAGCCGGGCAGGTGTGTTTTCCCCTCTTTTGGTGTAGATGGGAGACTTCATATTCCATTTGTGTAATACAAATTCGAGAAAACAAACAAATATTTGAAAATATTTGTTTATTGTACCATCTCAAAAATATATTTTATAAAATTCTTTTCCCAAAAAATTGTCATTTTGTTTTTGGTACTAGATTTAAACTTGTTCATTAAGTATCACTTGATCAATTTTTTTTCCTTTTAAATTTTCCAAAATTGAGCGTGCATTTATGTTGTTACTTGAACTTTACGCTCAAAAGAATCTCTTAAATTTTCACATTCCAAAAAAATAGTCAAAAAAATATTTATTGTACCATTTTGAAAATATATTTTATATAATTCCTTTCCAAAAAAATGGTCATTTTCTTTTTGGTAAAATATTTAAATTTATATATAACTATCACTTGATCAATATTTTTCCTTTTAAATTTGCCAAAAATGAGCGTGCATTTAAGTTATTTCTTGAACTTTACGCTCAAAATAATCTCTTAAATTTCACATTCCAAAAAACAAGGGAAAAAATATTTATTGTACCATTTCAGAAAGGTATTTTATATAATTCTTTTCCTAAAAAATGGTCATTCTCATTTTGGTAATAGATTTAAAATTGTTCGTTAAGTATCACTTGATCAATTCTTTTCCTTTTAAATTTTCCAAAAACAAGCTTGCATTTAAGTTGTTGCATGAACTTCGTGCTCAAAAGAATCTCTTAAATTTCACATTCCAAAATATCAGTCATAAAAAATCTAGTGTTGGATTAAGAGGATTCACCCTTATTGAATTCTGTAATTGTTTAAGTATTTAGATCAGAGATAAAATTATTTTCACTAGAGTTACATTTGGAATCTTCGAATATGAGAATAAGATTAGAAATTGAGAACTTATTGTATACTAATTATAATAACTGGGCGTGGTAAATTAAATTTACCTTAATAAAAAATAAAGAAGCCTATTACTGACTTATCATATCTTTCTATCTACCTATATATATATATATTATATTATATTTTATATTTTATATTACTTTAAAAGCATGAACTCCTAACTTGAATATTAAATTACTATAATATCCCTAACTTAGGTTGTGACTTTTTCGATAAGTTGTGACTTTATTCAAAGGGTTGTGATTTTTCGATGAGTTGTGACTTCTCCAAAGAGTTATGACTTTTCCAAATAGTTGTGACTTTTCCAAATAGTTGTGACGTTTTCAATAAGTTGTGACTTTTCCAAAGGGTTGTGACTTCTTGAAAAGGCCATGACTTTTCAGATAAGACACAAAAAATACATGTTCATACTACCTTTTGTTCACTATAAATAGAGAGGTTTCCTCTCATTTTTCAACCACAATTTTTTTTAATCTTCTACTCTTCTTCTTCTTTCATTTTAAAAAATTTCGTGTGATTTATTGTCGTTGAGTGAGTTTGAAGTTTAGCGGAATATAATGTGCTAGTTTTCTGATGAAGTAAATTGTTCTATTGTAAGATGGTATATTCCNGGTGGGTTATAGTAGGTGCCATCATGACTTGATAAATCGGGTCGTGACAATTCCATAACCTCGAGTACTTGAGGAAAATAATTCTGATGATATAATGATTATTTTTTTGCTTAGTATATACAATAGTATGTAATGTTCCAATCTATGAAGTTAACACAATGTATTATAAATTCATTTGCTTTTGTTAACAATTTCTGTTGTGATGTAGATATATGCTTCTGAATATAATTTTTAATTATTATCAAAACTCTCAAGAGTTAGAGAATTGTCACGATCTCTTTTTTGATGCTCAAGACAAAAGAATGACTTTATATATCAATGCTACTTATGTGATTTAGATTGTCAGGAAGTTTGCTTCAAAATAGTTATTACTATATAAACATTGCTCTTTTATTAATTTATTAATTTATTATTTCTTAATATTTAAGTATTTTTGACGAAGAAAAGTTTATATGACTTGTAATAACGCCAGTTGAAGTTTGTATTAATTTACTTTTTATTGTAGTCTAAACTAATTTATTTTTGTTAACAATTTCTCTTGTGATTTAGATATATTCTTCTGAATGTCTTTTTCCAAAATTATTCAACTTCTCAAGAGTTAGAGAATTATCACAATTTATTTTTACGATTCCCAAGACTAGAGAATGACTTTATTTATCATTGCTACTTATGTTATTTAGATTGTCAGGAAGTTTGCTTCAAAATAGTTATTACTATATAAACATTGCTTTTTTGTTTTACTGATTTACTATTTCTCAATATTTCAGTATTTTCAACGAATAAAAGTTCATATGACTTGTAATAACGTCAGTTGAAGTTTCTATTAGTTTAATTTTTATTGTAGTATAAATTCATTTGTTTTTGTTAATAATTTCTCTTGTGATGTACATATATGTTTCTGAATATCTTTTTCCAAAAATTATTAAACTTCTCAAGCGTTAGAGAATTATCACGATTTATATTTTTGATGCTCAAGAAAAAAAAATGACTTTATTTATCAATGTTACTTATGTGATTTAGATTGTCATGAAGTTTGCTTCAATATAGTTGTTACTATGTAAACATTGCCCTTTTGTTTTACTAATTTAGTAATATTTCAGTATTTTCGATGAAGAAAAGTTCATATGACTTCTAATAACGTCTGTTGAAGTCTGTATTAGTTTAATTTTTATTATTTATTTAATAGATAATTTTTATGAGATATATATTTTCATTAATGCAAACATATTTTATTTTTAAAAAAATAACTCACAAAAAAAATGTGAAAATATGCGAATATATATGAATCATTTAAAATTTATCATTAACAAAATAATTTTTACATTCAGTAATATGGAATAAACATTTTCATTTTGTCATTACACTGAATTAAAATCTAATAACTATAAGAAAATAGTATCATTAATTAAAAGTCCTATTTATTTATGTAAGTATTAAATTTATTAGAAATTCATCTATTGCACATTAATTTTTTAGTTGTATCATTATAAATTGTCTTAGTTATTACTAATTATTGCAAATGTTATTCACACTCTTTACACTCTTTAGTTATAATATTATGAATTCTCATAGTTATTACATTAACTTTTGACCAATAAATTTTCATATTATTATACCGCTCTTATATATGTGATAACACGGTGTTGTTATTTTTCTTTGGACGAATTATGCTTGATTGAATAAATTCAAAATTGTTTACAAGTATATGAATTATATCTTTGTTGGGTGTAAGATAAACAAGTGATTATATATATGATTTCACAGATAGAATATATTATTTAATTTAAATTTTTAGTTTTTTTCGGTGAAAAAAAGGAAACCTTTCTTAGTTAACTATGGACAGTCAGATAACTATCTTTGATTTATGTACACCGTTAATCAAAAAGTTAAATATGAGAGCCAACAAAAGAATGTCATCTATTATGTTATAACTTATAAATTAAAAATTTATATACAAAAGTAGTTCTAAAAAATAAAATGTAGTTGTTCTCCACATGTTCATATGACATCTAAACAAATAAAGTGGAATACACGTGCAAAGCACATCTGGTTAGATGACAAGAAAAATACAGAACAAATATCGTCTATAAGGTAATATTAGTGAGATACGACTAATTACATGATTGAACCTCATCAAATTGAAATAAATATATACATTATTGCATTTAACTAACAAAATTTTTCATTGATCATCTTCATAGGTTCGTGTGAATAAGAGATATATATGATGATCCACATTGAACTTTCAAATCTGTAATATTATTTTGTGCAAAGCTTATTATTCAAATCTTTACTTGAATTTTTTGAATTGATAATCACGTGCAACGCATGTGTCGAAGAACTAGTATACCTTAAAAGCATGAACTCTCAAACTTGAATGATGAATTAATATAATACTCCTAATTAAAAATAGATAATTTATTTTATTTATTTAGTAAATTAATTATATTTTATTAAAAGTAGACAACTTTTCACATTAAAGGGTTGTGACTTTTCTCATGAGTTGTGACTTTTTCGAAGAGTTGTGACTTTTTTGACGGGTTGTGACATTTCTGATGAGTTGTACCTTTTCCAAAAGATTGTGATTTTTTCAAAAAGTTGTGACTTTTCAAAAGAGTTGTGCCTTTTCTGATGAGTTGTGACTTTTTGGAAGGCTTGTGACTATTCTGATAAGTCACAATTTGTAATATCCCACCCTAGAAAGAGCTAAAAATAGAAAGAACTAATTTGGAAAGAGTCAAATCTAGAATTTTACAAGTTAAGCATAAGATGTGAGTTTTGGGTTAACTTCAAATGGTCATAACTTTCAGTACATGATGATTTAGGTGACCCATATGATATCAAATTAAAGGTCTTGGAATCCTCTTTCCAACGCCACCAAGTTTGCTAAATTTCGAGCTCGTATAAGGGAGATGTGCTCGTTTGAAAATCAGGTTGTCCAGTTAAAGACAGCTAACTGAAAATATGAGGAATATTTTGGTCTTTTCCTTACCCTTTCATATTTAAGAGTTTTTAGTAAATAATTAGGGGTCTAAACTTATTTAGTTCAATTTTTCCAAACCAATTTACGCTTAGGGTTTTGAGATAAGTTCAAGAAGAGGAGAAAAGAGAAAAGTCAAGGCATTCATCAAGTTTTCTTGCGAATCGAAGGTTGTTTCACCAAGGGTTTAATCCATAAGAGGTATGTGAATTCTCATAGTGTTGGGTTCGTTCACCCACACGCCAATCATGTTATTTTTAGCGCAATTCCATTCTTGAAATTGAAGGATTTGAGTTCTTGATGAGTTTTCTTGAAGTTTCATTTGTAATTTTGATTGACGAGGTTTTGATGAGTTCTTGAGATAAGTGTTAGCATTTAGAGGGTAGTTTTGAGTAGATTATCTAATACTAATGTTGGGTATTTGAATCTAAGTGAGTTGGGAAGAAACCATTTGATTCTAGGCGAATTGGGGGTTAGAAAATGAGAAAGAAAATTCATCGGGAAGTTCTAGGCTAGGGCTGGTGCGCCGCGCCAGCAATGCGCCTCAAGAGGTATTTTGTAGTTTTGGTCCTAGGGCGCCATGCCACTCAGTGCGCCCCAAACCCCCTTCAGTAGTTCAGGGGGTGGCACCCTGCGCCACTCAGCTCATGTGCCATTGTCGTCAGGTCCCCTACTCTTTCGTCCTTCTTTTCGTACGAGTTCCCTTGAATCGTACCTATGTTTTCTAATTTATCCCCACACTGTAAATTGCATCTAAACATCAAGAGATAATCCATAACATAAGATCATAACCTTGAATCCATTTTTCAAATTCAAGGTAGAGTTAAGAGTCAAGTCTTAAGAGTTCTTTCCAGTCTTTTAAGAAGTCTTTTGCAAACATTTTTACACTTGTTTTAAGAATTGAGCATTTTAGTTTGAGAAAGAGTATAGTGAAGTTCATTTTCTTTAAAATGATATATGGAAACTAAGTATTCCCAAGAGTAAATGTTTTCACATTTAAGATAAGAGGAATCATCGATTTCCAAAAGAGTTTCATGAACAATTTTGACCACTATCTCTTTTAAGAAAACTATTTTGAGTAGTAATCCCAAATCAGAGAAAGAGTTATGTTTTTAAACATATGAGCTAGTTATATTTTGGGAGTAGTATTGAGCACCGATATGAGGACTATTTCAGATAACTCAAACTCTTCATAAACCATGTAGCCAATGTGGGTAGAAGAAGTCATACTTTTTAGATGATTCCTTATTTCTTTTAAGCATAGACTAGTGGATCCACTTAGTAAGTAGGTCCTATACCCCGGCAAAGTATAGGAAAGTTCTAGCAGCTTGGGCTAGATGATATATCATCACATTGTTCATAGTCATTATTGTCGGTTAGAGAATCTCCCACAGAATTATTTGTATTTTGCATACAAATTGAGTTATATTGTATTTTCTAATACATTGAGTTATTGTGTATTGTTTTAAAAGCTTTTCTTTATAATGCATCTTTAATAATGTTTTATGCCGAAATGAGTTGAGTATCCCTAAGTTGAGTTGATACGAGGTAAGTTGTTTCTTTATCTCCAGTTCAAGCTTATGTCTTTTTTAGATTTCCCCTCGCATGTTGTACATTCCATGTGCTAAGCCATTTAGCCTGCATCTTTTATGACGCAGATACCAGTAACTAGGATCAGCATCCAGCGCTTCATTGATCCAGTTGAGTTCCAAAGTTGTTGGTGTGACTTCTTGCTTCTGGAGGATCCCTTGTTTACTTCCATTTATTTCATTTTGTTATTAGGATGTCGCGTGTCTTGTACCAATGTCCATCTAAGTTATTAGAGGCATCATAGATAGATAGACATAGTTCATGAGTCTTTTCACAATAATTATTTTTTAATAGATGTGTAAGTAAAAATGAATGGAGAAAGTAAAGTGTTGGTAGTAAGAAATTTCAATCAAATGGAATACTAGATTTAATATAACATGAACATATATATCCGTCTTCCTTCATCATTGGCTATAAATTTTTTATACATTGTTTCTTTTTTTATATTTATATTCAGTACGAAGTTTTTTAAGTATGAATTTCCTGTTATTTTGTGTTCATTTAAATCTGAGAAAATGTTATGTCACACGATATACTTCTTGCTAGCTATAAAAAAATAGATAATAAAGTAGTGATTGATCATAAAATGATCTTAAATCAAATTAAAGATTCTATAAATAGTACTCTAAATTTTATTCATCTATTATTTTTTTTATTGAAAGAGTTTAATGTTTTATATTGTCACTCCCCCAGGCTACCCTTTGACGTAACACGGGACCTAGGATCACGAGTGATCCCAAACTAACCATGTGTCTGGCATATCATAAGCATACTCAAAGGTAACTAAATAAAACATGAACTTTGCAAAAGCTAAATCAATAGATAACTGAAATATCGGGGAAACCCAACTATTCTGAATATATAAACCATACTAAGAGTTTAATAACAACTGAAAGGTGAATTTAACAATTCAAGCTTATTCTACTACTATGTCTAGAAAGCCTCTAACTAAGTTGAGTTGCTGGCAGATGCCCCCCAACTAAAAGACTAAATGAAAAGCATATCTATTGTGCTCGAAGAATGAGGACTTACCACTGAAGTTGTTGAAGTCGGACCGAGAATCGATCTACGTGTGATCTGGATGCTGTGTACGTGAACCTACATCATGAAAGGATGTAGCGCAGAGTATGCTTCAGTACTTGGAATGTACTTACCATGCCCAATATAGATACTAAGTTGAACAAATATAAATAAGCTGAACAAATCATAAATGAGCAAGAATGTAAATAGTGAAACATAACTAAAAGGCTAAACTGAATGCAATGAAGAAATGCTAATCATGAACATGACATGCTAAACTGAATATTGAAGTATATACTGAAAACAATATACCTTGCTAAGGGTATAAAGGTATGGCTAGCGTGATCACTTAATCTAATGCCCAACAGATGGGACTTATACTCCTATGGGGCACGTAGTTCTAGGAATATAAGAGTACACTGAACCCTAGTCCAACTCGGTGCTAAGTCTACTCCCTACTGAATATGTATATGAATGAAATGTAATTGAAATATTGACATATTGAATAACAGAATATACTGACATGCAAATTTGAGAATGCAACACTTATAACCTAATGATGTAACTTCAAAACTGGAGCATGATTATCTGTTTAACTGACCTAGCAAGTGTAATTCAGGAACTAAGAGAATCTACACAACTAGGGTTCTAATTTTCATGCAAGGAACTAAAAACACTTTCCAAGTAACATGCTATTTCGATTTAGGATACTACAACAACTAAATCACATTAAATATCCAAGGTTTTAGAAACCCTAGGTATAAGCAAGATATGGAGAATAAAGGATCTGAATAAATTTTAGGGACCTAGTGAGTAAAAGGAACTTTCTAGTAAAATCCCACATAATTGGTTATGATATCTACGGATAAATCCTTTGATTTTGGGGCTGGAAATTGATGAAACTTTCTAACTGTTTTTTGGGAAATCTAGCACTTTTTGTTCTCTTCTTGCTCTAAGTTTTGGTGAATTTTTTAGAATAAAGGTGTTTGATAGGTTGTGACTAGATTATTAGGCTTAAACTGAGTAAAATAACGTAGTTTAGGTATTAAACGATGCAGATTATATTCCCAATGCATAGGGGAACAAGACCAAAATGACTCCGACTTGAAAAGATGAAGATGCCCTTCCACGGCGCCACTGACGGACCGTCAAAATGACCACGGCTCGTCAAGTGGGTTGTGGTTCTTGGCTAGGGTGTACTGGTTCTGGGAGGCCCATCCACGAGCCATACCACGGACCGTGTGAAGGACCATGGACCATGAAGGTTACCGTGATTCTTCACTTGGCCTGAGGTTTACTGGCTCAGCACGATGGACCCATCTACGGCCTGTCATCAAGACCATAGCCCGTAGAGAGCTCTGTTGTTTGATATCTGAGCCCTACTAGCTCTACCTCGTATCCACAAGCCTTCCCACAGCCTGTGTGGGGATCTACGGCCCGTGAAGGGCTGTGTGGTCCACCAAGTTTGGCTAGGTGTGAACAATGAGCAGGTAGACCCGTGGTTCCTCTCAGGGTCTGTGAACCCTTCTGTGGTTCACCAAATTTTCTGTTGACCAGTTCTGTTAGGTCTGGTGTGTTAAAATATCTCCCCCTTGGGAACATTCGTCCTCGAATGAAGTCTAAGCAAGCTGAGTATGGAGGGAATGAGTTGTAATCCCTACCATTAAGTACTAGAAACTGATATCTAACTCAAGTGAGTTCCAAATACATGCAAATATGCTAAAATGCAAGAACAACTAAAGGAACATGATACTAAGATAGGATTTATGCAAGAGTAAACTAAGAGACTGGAGAGGAACTATTACCTCAAGCTGAAACAGAATCGGGAGGAAAGAGATGAGGATACTTGACTTTCATGGAAGCTTCTACTTCCCAAGTAGCTCCCTCTACGGACTGACTCCTCCACAAAACCTTTACTGAAACGACTTCTTTATTTCTTAACCTATGAACCTGACGGGCAAAAAATTCAACTATAATCTCCTCATAAATGAAACTATCCTTCACAGCCACACTCTCTAATGGTACTATCGATGTCGGATCACCCACACACTTCTTCAACAAGAGATGTGAAAGGCTGGATGAACTGATGCTAGTTGTGCTGGCAACTCTAACTCGTATGCCACATTACCAACCCTTTTGAAGATTCTATAAAGACCTACATATTTAGGACTGAGCTTCTATTTCTTGCAAAATCTCATCAGCCCCTTCATAGGTGACACTTTCATGAAGACCGAATCATCAATTTCAAACTCTAAGTCCCTTCTCCTCACATAGTCATGAGACTTCTGACGACTCTGAGCTGTCTTTAGTCTATCTCTAATGAGTTGAACTTTCTCCATAGCTTCATGAACTGAATTTGTCCTAATCAATACTAGTTCACCTACTTCAAACCAACCAATCAAGGAACTGTATCTACGCCCATAAAGAGCCTCATACGGGGCCATCTGATACTAGAATGGAATCTCTTGTTGTAGGCGAACTCTATGAGAGGAAGGTGATCATCCCAACTGCCCTTGAAATCAATCACTCAAGCTCTCAACATGTCCTCTAAGGTCTGAATGGTACGCTCTGCCTGACCATCCATCTGTGGATGAAATGTTGTATTGAGTTTTACGTGAGTACCAAGACCTTTCTGAAATGATTTCCAGAAATGAGAGGTAAACTGAGGACCTCTATATAAGATGATAGAAAAGGGACCCCATGCAACTTGAATATATCATAGATGTAGAGTTTGGTGTAGTCCTCTATTGCATACATAGTCTTGATAACCAAGAAGTGAGGGGACTTAGTAACTCTGTCCAATGTCATCCAAATGGAGTCACGTTTCTGCGAGTACGAGGTAAACCCGTAATGAAGTCTATGTTTATCACTTCCCACTTCCATGTAGGAATGCTAATCTCTTGAGTTATACCTCCTGGTTTATGATGTTTTACCTTAACCTGCTGATAGTTAGAACACTTAGCCACAAAATCTGCTATGTTTCTCTTCATACCGTTCCACCAAACGACTTCTTGTAGATGACGGTACATCTTAGTGGCACCTGGATGAATGGAATACCAGGAGTTATGAGCTTCTGTAAGAATTTGGTACTTCAACTCACTCATATTAGGAACACACAAGCGACCCTGGTAACGAAGCACACCATCTCCCCCTTGGTAGAAAACCTGGACTTTCGGTTGATGAACTGCACCTTTCAACTGAAGTAATATTGGATCACTATCTTGCTTTTCCTTAAACTCCACTACTAATAAATATTCGAACCCATTCTGAACTATCACCCCACTATCTTATGTGTCTGTAAGGGAAACTCCTAAGTGAGCAAGTTGGTGAACATCTTTGGCTTAGTCTTTCCTTTCTTCCCCAGCATGTGCTACACTACCCATACACAACCTGCTGAGAGCATCAGCCAATACGTTGGCCTTAACCAAATGGTAAATCACATTCATGTCAATCTTTGAGGAATTCAAGCCATCTCCTCTCAGTAAGATTCAACTATTTCTGGGTGAAAACATATTGGAGGCTCTTATGATATGTGAACACATATACGTGAACACTATACAAGTAATGTCTCCAATTCTTTAGGGTGAATACTACGGATTCAAGATCGAGGTCATGAGTCGGGTAGTTCTTCTCATGGACCTTAAGTTGTCTAGAAGTATAAGCTATAACCTTACCTCGCTGCATCAACACACAACCTAGGCCGACCCTGGATGCATCATAATAAATCACATAACCGTCTGAACCATCTGGTAGAGTCTAGACAGGAGCTATAGACAACCTAGTCTTCAATTCTGAGAAACTTTTCTCACACTCATATGACCACTGAAATTTGACCTTTTTCTCAGTCAACTTGGTCAATGGGGAAGCTATGGATGAAAATCCTTCAACAAACATCTTGTAATACCCGACCAAACCTAAGAAACTTTTGAAATTTTTTGGAGAGGTGGGTTTGGGCCAGTGCTATACTGCCTTAATTTTCTATGAATCCACTTGATCCCTTCACTGGATACCACATGACCCAGGAAAGAGATGGACTGTAACCAGAATTCATATTTACTAAACTTAGCGAATAACTGGTGATCTTTGAGAGTTTGTAGAGCAACTTTCAGATGAGTCACATGCTCCTCCTCACTCTTAGAATAAATGAGGATATCATCAATAAGGACGATGAGAAACAAGTCCAAATACTGTTTGAACAAAATGTTCATTAAGTCCATGAAAGTTGTAGGAGCATTTTTTTAGTCCAGAAGACATAACTACAAATTCATAATGACCATACCGAGTTATGAAAGCAATCTTTGGATTGTCACTATCTCTGACTCTGAGTTGATGATAGTCGAATCTGAGGTCTATCTTAGAAAAGCAACTGAAGTTGCTCAAACAAGTCATCAATCCTGGGGATGGTATACTTATTCTTGATGGTGACTTTGTTCAACTGCTGATAGTCAATGCACATTCTAAGAGAACCATCTTTCTTTTCACGAACAACACTGGAGCACCCCATGGAGAGATACTAGTTCTGATGAAGCTCTTATCCTGAAGGTCTTTCAACTGCTCTTTCAATTCCTTAAGCTCGGCTGGAGCCATTTTTTAAGGAGGAATCGAAATGGGTTGGGTATCTGGAAGGAGATCAATTCCGAAGTTGATTTCCCTTTCGGGAGGAACTCAAGGAACATCTTCTCAAAACACTTTTGGAAACTCATTTCCTACCGGGACTGACTCGAGTTGGGGTTTCAGAGTTTGAATACTTAACCTGAACAAGATGATAGATATACCTTTTGGAAATCATTTTTCAGGCCTTAAGGTAACAGATGAATCGACCTATAGGCACTGAGCTACTACCCTTCCACTCTAAGACTGGCTCATTTTGGAACAACTGAACGATCCTAGTTTTATAATTGACTGAGGCATAACAAGAATGTAACTAATTCATACCTAGAATGATATCAAAATATACCATTTCTAACTCTACAAGTTCTACAAAGGTGACTTTCTGAGAGACCGTGATAGGGAAATTCTGTATACCCGTCTAGCTATAACTTGGTCACCAACTGGAGTAGAGACTGAGAATGGTTGTGAGAGAGTTTCTAGATTGACACTGAAGTTTACTGCTATATAGGGAGTTACAAATGACAGTGTAGCCCCTGCATCTAACAATCCATAAACATCTAAATGAAAGACTCATAACATACCAGTGATCCTGGTCGTGGCGAGCTTAGAAAGTATACAAACTGCTCTAGCGTTGACCGCCACCTGTACCAGACGAAGCACCCTATTGAGTCGGGCAACTTACTGGTGCTGCTGGAGCTATAACCTGATCCCTATTGTTGTTAATTCCTTTCCCCTGCCTGGAACAAGGGCAATCCTTCAACCTATGACCAGACTGACCACACCCAAAGCACTCTTCTTTGCCTGGAAGACACTCGCCCGAATGGTTCTTAACACACTTTGGACAAGGTTGGAAAGTTCTGTTACCTGAATTACTCCTCTGAGACTTAGAGCATGATGTCCTACTTTTCTGATCCTATCGAAACCTGAGGGATGGAGCACTAGTTGATGAAGGTGCTGGGGCTGTAGACCTCTGCTAAAACTGTGAGCGATTTCCACCGCCCAACTTTTGCTGCGAGTATTCATAATTTCCCGTTTTGGCCTTTTTGTTATCCTTAGCCATTTCCCTAAGATTATCTCCCTCAACCTGTTGAGCATCAATCATGAGTCTGGAGATATACATATCCCCTAACAGCATAACATTATTGCACTAGCTCTTCACTATATCGGATACCCCAAACAAGAACTTACTCATTTGTTCCCTTGGATTGGCAACCATGTGTGGAGCATACCTGAAGAGCTGAGTGAACTTCAACCCATTTTCTTGGACTGACATTGAACCCTGCTTCAAGTTCAGAAAATCTTGTGCCTTAGCTTCTTTCAACTCCCTTGGGAAGAACCTGTCCATAAAAGCTTGAGTAAAACAATCCCAAGCCCTTAATATCATAAAACATCATCTATGCTTCAATGTCAAAGCAATTCTAATGTATCTTTTCAATCATATAAGAATACATATAAAACCATAATTTCTCCTTTCATGGCATAAAACTCATTTACATCAATTTCAACTTAGAAACATGGGTATGGCATGGGTACATGGGAATTCATCATAAAAGCACTGAATCCACTTAATTCATGCATAATAAATCATGATCCACTCAATTGAATCAACATTCACAAAGACTCACAACTTAGAAGAAAACCTTAACTCAAATTTGGGGAATTCTACTTTTCAATTGGGAGAACTTAGGGGCTCCATGGATGCAAGGATTCCATGGATAAAAAGCTATCATACCTTGCTATCAAGTCCACAAATGCTTGAGGAATGGAGACTGACCTTGACCCAAGCATCAGCCCTTCTCCTTCTTCAAGTTCTAGAGAGAGGAATATTTCGAGAGGAAGAACTTTGGTTTTCTTTTTGGTTTTTAGAAGAATGACTTGAATGGGTGAGTTTTGGGCTTAAAATAACTTATATAGGGGTCCTATGCTTGGGTAAAACGACATAGCTTCGATTTAATTAAAATCGAAAAAGACCCAAAATCCCCTAAGCTTACAGTTGACTGCATACTTCACACCAGGCTTCATGAGCCGTAGTGCCAACCATGGTCCTTGACTAGTGGCTTTGCTTACCGCACTTAAACTCATCTTCCCCACACATCCACCTCCACAAGTCGTCAAGGCTTTCACGAGTCATCAAGTGGCTCGTGGGAGGAGGCAGTCTTAACTAGGTCACTGCCTATCCTTACACGAACATTACAATGACTTGTGGACCCCACCGCGAGTCGTCTTAGTGGTCGTGGGAGGTGAGGCTTCTTTGGATAGCTACTCTGAGCCACCATGGGCAACACCATGCCTCGTGGTGCCCTTCACAGTCCGAGTGGACCTTCGTGAAGGGTGTCTATGCTCAAATCATGGCTTCTGACGTCTCACATATCCTCTTACTTAGACTACTAGATTCTGAGGTGTTACACTATCTCCCCCTTGGGAACATTCATCCTTGAATGGAATTCTAGACACTTATTAAAGGAAAAGACTAAAGGCTAGCAGCACATCATGCATGTAACTTCATCTAAATGCACACAACCAAGGAGGAACTATCACATCCAAGATAAGACACATTATGCCATCATATCATAAAATTTGTATGCAACTTGTCACACCCCGAGCATACACCCTGGGCGGGACTGATACTTGAGAACCATTGTTGGCCCCAAGCGAACTCTTGGCTTGGCTAGACTCTCAACGGAAGACTTACTCAACATAAAATGTACCTAAATACAATCTTAAATAAACTGTCTGAATAGATAAGTAAGATTGTTATAGAAAATAACAGTCAACTTAGCAAAAATGGCAACTTAAGTCTTTAAAATCAAACAACGGAAATACCAACACTAAAGAACTAATAACTAACTGTCTATGAAGCCTCTAAATACTAAGAGGGATGTCGGGACAAGACCCCCGATCATCCTAAAAATTGAAATAAACAAAGCAATAAAACAAAACATAACCAAAGGGATCCTTCGGAAAGCAAGGAGGCTCACCAACTGACTCTGAGTGCTCGAATGGTTCAACGAGGCTCTGGATGCTAATCCTGATTACCTATATCTGCATCATAAAATGATGCAAACTAAATGACATCAGTCCATTGAATGTACAAGCATGCCAGGGGAAACTAAACATGACATAAGCTTGAACTGAATTCTGAAAGAAACACTTACCTGAGCTTTACTCAATTCATGGACACTTAACTCAATGCATAAATAAACAACAGTAAAGATGCAGTTTATATGAAGCATTTAATCAATAGGTAGAAACTCAATGTATTGAAAAAAAATACAATAACAACTCAATGAAAATATATAATAAGGTAATATACTTCTATGGGAGTTTCTCTAACCAACAACCATCACTATGAGCAATGTGATGATACATCGTCTCGCCCACGCTGCTAAAACTTTCCTATAACTTGCCGGGATATAGAATGCCTCAACTAAGTGGATCCACTAGTCTATGCTAAAAATCATTAAGAAATCATCTAAAAATTATGACCCTTTCTACCCACGATGGCTACATGGTTTATGGAGACTTGAATTATTATAAACTCTTCCCCATATCCATGCTTAATACTACTCCCAAAATATACTCAACTCATATGTTTAAAAACATAACTCTTTATATGGTTTTGAGGTTATTAATCAAAAACTAGCAAAAAACCTCTCTTGGAAATTGTTGTTTCCTTTTTTGGTTAAATGTGAAAATATTCTAACTCTTGGGAATACTTAGTTCCCGTATAATCTTTTGAAGAAATGAACTTTACTCTTACTCTTACTCAAATCAATGCTTAAGTCTTTAAAACATGTTTAGAATGATTGTAAAAGACTTTTGAAAAACTCTAAGAACTCTCTGCTCTTAACTTTTCTTGAATTTGAATTTATAGATTTCAATGTTATGATTCGTGTTTACGAATGATTTCTAGATATTTATAATTCATTTAGAGTAGTTAGAATCGATAGGAAGTGCTAGCACACTTTAGAAGGACTCAAATGGGCTTAATGATGAAAAATGGGTGAGGGCAGACGTCCCGGGCGCACTATGCGTGGGGCGCCAACCCCTGTCATTCAGAGGCTTCAAAATTGTGCACTGCTGGCCCGCCGCCCCAGCCTCTCTGACGCAGATGGGGGCGCGCTGCACTAACTTCCCCCCAGGTAAATCCTGGCCAATCTTTCAACTCGTTTCCTGACCTTAATTCAATTTAATTTGGTTTCTTTTCTCAAATTCTCTTTATATTCATATACCCAATACATGTACCAAAGAATCTAACTCAAATTAAGTTACTCTAAAAATAGATGCAATGATCTCCAGAACTCATCAATCTCAGCCCAATTCAAGAACGAAAGCATATTCAAGAACATCAAACTTCAAACCTTTTTGGGACGAATTCATGCTGAAATAAATATTTTTGGAGCGTGGGTGAACAAACCCAACGCTATGTGAACTCACATACCTCGTAGGATTGAATCCTTGGCGAAATCCACAGCCAAAATCGCAAGAACTTGACGAATCTTGAACTTTTCTTCTCCTTTATCCTCTTGAGTTCTTTCTCCAAAAACCCTAGAGTGATTTGGTAAATGCATAAGCTGAACTAACTCAGTTTAGACCCCAATTAAACTTCTAAAAATCAAATAAATTAATTGGGTATGAAAAAAAGACCATAATACCCTCCAAAAATCAGGTTTCGACTTTCCTTAGCTAGAAAGACCGACTTCAAATGGGCATATATATATCTCATACGAACTCACAATTGATCAAACTCGGTGGAGTTGGAAACATAATTTAAATATATTTCCCACAATATCTTGTACCACACCTAACTCATCCTGTTCAAAGAGGTATGGTCGTTTGAAGTTGTCCCAAAACTCATACTTAGCTTAACTTTGCCAAAATTTCTAAATTTAATTATTTCCAAAAACGATTTCTTCCTAATTCCAGTTCTTTCAAAAAACGGGGTGTTACAATATCTCCCACTTGGAAAAATTCATCCTCGAATGAGATTACTCTTAGTAGGCTAAGGGTGTAACATCTAACATCCAGCTCAAAAAGCCAACAAGCAAAATATAAATACAACAAGCCAACTTAAAACAAATGCAAAGAAAAGGATTAGTACCTTAATTTGGAATTTCTCTGGACTCAAAGAGATGTGGGTATCTCTTCTTCATGTCCTCCTCAGCTTCCCAAGTAGCTTCCTCAACAAATTGATTTCTCCACAGGACTTTGACTGATTCTACTTCTTTGGTCATCAACTTGCGAATCTGGCGATCTAGAATATGAACAGGAATCTCCTCATAAGATAAGCTATCCTTAATACCAATGTCTTCTGTAGGTATGATAAGTGAAGGATCACCCATACACTTCTTCAACCCAGCTTCCCGAACCTCAAACCATCCAATAGGAGATCTGCATCTTATCCCATAAAGAGCTTTATAAGGAGCCATCTGGATGCTAGAATGGTAACTATTATTGTAAGCAAACTCTATAAGAGGTAGGTAATCATCAAAATAACCCCTAAAATCAATCACACAAGCCCTCAACATATCTTCTAAAGTATGAATAGTGCGCTCTTCTTGACCATCAATCTGAGGATAAAAAGCAGTATTCAAATTCACTTTCAAAGCCAAACCTTTCTGGAATGACTTCCAAATTGTGCACCTATATTTGATATAATCGAAACTAGAACTCCATGAAGTCTAACCACCACTTGAAGATATAATTTGGCATAATCCTCTGCAGAATGGGTAGTCTTTACCAGCAAAAAGTGGGTTGATTTAGTCATTCGATCTACAGTTACCCAAATGGAGTCATGTTGCTTGCGAGACCGTGACAAACTTGTAATAAAGTGCATATTAATCATCTCCCACTTCCATTCTGGAATCTCTATATTCTGAGCTATACCACCAGTCCTCTGGTGTTCTACTTTAACTTTTTGGCAATTCGGACACTAAGCAACAAATTATGTAATGCCTTTCTTCATACTACACCAATAAACCTCTCTCAAATCACGATACATATTTGTGGAACCCAGATGGATAGAATATCTAGAGCTATGAGCTTCCTCCATGATCCTCTCTTGAAGTTCATCCACCCCTGGCACACACAACCTACCTTGATACCTTAATACACCATCTCCCCCTTGTTCAAAAGCCATTACTTTTTGCTCATGAACACTTGCCTTCAATTCAAGAAAAATAGGATCTTGGCCTTGTTTCTCTTTTACTTCAGTCAATAATGATGATTCATCCCCATTCATCACCACCACTCCTCCTTCATTGGAATCCATTAAACGAACCCCTAATCGTGCAAGTCTATGCACATATTTTTCTAACTCTTTCTTGTCATCCTCAAAATGAGCAGTACTACCATTAGACAATCTACTCAAAGCATCAGCAACAACATTAGCCTTACCTGGGTGATAAAGAATATTCATATCATAATCTTTGAGTAACTCTAACCACCTTCTTTGTCGGAGATTAATCTCTGTATGACTAAGCACTTACTGAACGCTCTTTTGATCGGTGAACACATCTACATGAACACCATAAAGATAAGGACACCATATTTTCAAAGCCAAAACTACGGCAGCCAAACATGTTCAACATATCATCTCATGAAGTCTATAGGCATGTCATACTCAATGTACAATAACATGAGGAAAATCAATCATGTAAACTAATTTTCTTTCAAAACACAAGTTTATCATGAACATGCTGAAAAGGGAAATCATGGGAATATCTAAAACACACATGACATCACAACAAAAGCAAACCATGAGGAATTCATTCCCTCAAGCTAGAGTAGGAGTAGAAGGAAAAACTTGTGGATATCGGGACATCATATCGGCCTCAGCCTCCCGAGTAGCACCCTCAACTAAATCATTCCTCCACAACACTTTTACGGAAGCAACTTCCTCGTTTCTCAATTTCTAGACTTGCCGGTTTGAAATCTCAACCAAAACTTCTTCATAAGAAATATTTTCCTTAACTCCCAAACCTTTAAAGGGAACTATAGATGTCGGATCTCCAACACATTTATTTAACATAGAGGCATGGAAAACCGGATGTACCGATGCCAACTCATTAGGCAAATCTAATTCATAAGCATCCTTACCAACGCGTCTCAAAATATGATATGGGCCTACAAAATGGGAATAAGCTTCCCTTTCTTACAAAACCTCATAACACCCTTCATGGGAGAAATTTTCAAGTAAACCCAATCCTGAATCTCAAACTCAAGATCTCTTCTTCTAACATCGGCATATGACTTTTGTTGACTTTGGTTTTTCTTAACCTTTCTCTAATAAGTTAGACTTTCTCTATAGGCTCATGAAGTAACTCGGGTCCTATCAAGGCAACTTCACCCACCTTAAAACAACCTATAAGAGATCTACACCTCCTACCATAGAGAGCCTCAAATGGATCCGTACCAGTGATAGCTATTATTATAAGTAAACTCAACCAAAGGCAAGTGGTCATCCCAATTAACCTTGAAATCAATCACATAAGCTCTCAACATATCCTCTAAAGTTTGGATAGTACGCTCCGTTTGCCCATCGGTTGGGGGATGAAAGGTTGCGCTAACCTTAACACGAGTACCTAGACCTTTTTTGAAAGATTTCCAAAATTGAGAAGTGAATTTAGTACCTCGATCGAAGATAATACAAAGGCACTCCATGCAACCTTACCATTTCTCTCAAATATAACTTAGCATAATCTTCCGCCAAATAAGAAACTTTGATGGGAATAAAATGGACCAATTTTATCATTCGGTCTACTATAACCCAAATCGAATCATATTGTTGCGGAGTATGAGACAACCCTACTATGAAGTCCATATTCAAATCTTACCACTTCCAAATAGGAATACCAATGTCTTGGGATAAACCTCCCAGTTTCTTAATGCTCAAATTTCACTTGTTGGCTAAAAGTGGAGTCTGATGTATACACCCAATCAAGAGGACCCAATATACCTTGTCACAGTATAAAGGCATGATTGTGGCATGATTACTAAAATTGATGCGTAACAGTGGGGACATATGGACGTACGATGGAACGTAGTTCTTGGACTTGAGGGTACGCTAAAACATAGTCCAACTCGGTGCTAAACACTACTCCCAAACTGAACAGTAGTAGCTCATTTTAGACTGTCCTAAATTCATGAGACAGAACTAAACTCGTTTGAAAACAACTTTTGAGAAAACCTATGGATAGAAAATTTACTAAGTTCTTTTTAAAACTAAATGCTAACATCCTGAGCTAAATTCTTGTCACATCCCGAGCCTACACCCTGGACACGGCTGGCACTTGAGAACCATTGTTGGCCCCAAGCGAACCCTTGGCATGAGTTAACTCTTAGCGGAAGACTTACTCATAAATAATATAACTTAAAAGATAAAATTTACTCAACTGTCTCAAAAGATAAACTCAAAATGTTTTAGAAATAAGCATTCAACTAGCCAAAAAGGCAACTGAAGTCTCAACAAAACAACTGAAAATGAAAAGACTCTAGAAATACTGTCTATCTATCTATGAAGCCTCTAATACTATGAGGGATGTCGAGACAAGACGCTCGATCATCTTAACAAAACTGAAATAACATAACAAAAATAACTGAGGGATCCTCCTGAAACAAGGAGGCTCACCAAATAAGTCTGGAGCTCAACTGGATCAGCGAAGAGCTGGATATTGGTCCTGGTTAATGTACGAGCATGTGAGGGAATTCTAAAATATGAAATAAGCTTGAACTGGAGATAAAAAAAAATAGCTTACCTCATCTCAACTCAACTGAGGGATACTTAACTCATTTCAATATATAGGAGTAATAAAGATGCATTATAAAGAAAAGCTTTTACATCAGTACATAATAACTCAATGTATTAGAAAATACAATATAACTCAGTTTTGTATGCAAAAATACAAATAATTCTGTGGGAGATTCTCTAACCGACAACCATTACTATGAGCTATGTGATGGTACAACGTCTATCCCACGCTGCGAAAACTGTCCTATACTTTTTCGAGGTATAGGACCTACTACTAATTGGATCTAGTAGTCTATGCTAAAAGCATTAAGGAATCATCTAAAAAGTATGACCCTCACTATCCACGTTGGCTACATGGTTTATGAGGACTTCGAGTTATATGAACTTGTCTCCATATCGATGCTCAACACTACTCCTAAAATGTAAATAGCTCATATGGTTAAATACATGACTATTTCTATGGTCTGAGATTATTACTCAAAAATCTTTCTTTTAAAAGAGATGGTACTAAAAACTACTCGTGAAAACTCTTTTAGAAATCAGTTATTCCTTTCCTCTTAAATGTGAACATTCACTATTGGGAATACTTAGTTTGAAACGACTATAAAAGACACGTGCTTAAGTTTTAAAACAAGTTTGAAATGACTGTAAAAGACTTATTAAAATGATTCAGATAAACTCTCAAGACTTCACTCTTAGGTCTACCTTGAATTTGAATTATGGATTCAAGGTTATGAATGAATTTCTAGATGTTTAGAAGTATTTTGGAGTAGTTAGAACTAATAGGAAGTAAAGGTATACTTTAGAAGGACTTAGACGGGCTAAACAAAAGAAAAAGGGTGGGGGCAGGCAACCCTTGTGCACTGAGTGGAGCAGGGTGCCAACCCTTGAACTACAGAGCAATAGTTGGGGTGCACTGGTTGGCGCAGGGCGCCAAGCTCCAACCTACAGATCTCCTTTGCTAGCGCATTGGTGGGGTGGCGCACCAGCCTTTGCCCAAAAAACCCGAATGAATTTTCTTTCTCGTTTTCTAACCCCAATTCACCTAGAATCGAATGGCTTATTCCCCAAACACCTAGATTCGAATACCCAACAAAAGTATAGAAGAATCTACTAAAAAACAACTCTTAAACTCCAAACGATTATCTCAAGAACACATCAAACCCATCCTAATTCAATAACGAAACAATACTTCATGAAACTATTCAAGAACTCAAATTCTTCAACATCAAGAATGAATCCTTGCTGAAAATAACATGATTTGTGTGTGGGTGAACGAATCCAATACTGTGAGAACTCACATACCTCTTAGGGATCAAACCCTTGGCGAAACAATCTTTGATTCGCAAGAAAACTTGAAGAGCGCCTTCAGTTTTCTCCTCTTCTTGAACTTCTCTCAAAACCCTAGCGTAGTTTAGGATTTGTAACACTAAACCAAATCAGTTTAGACCCATAAATATTACCAAAATTCATTTTAAGTTGATGGTTTAAAGAAAACACCAAAATACCCCTCTTAAATCTGGGTAACTTTCCTTAACGGGACAGACAGATTTTCAAATGATCATATCTCCCTCATCCCAATTCGAAAATTAGCAAACTCGGTGGCGTTGGAAAGAGGATTCTAAGACCTTTAATTTGATATCTTATGGGCTACCTAACATATCGTGTATAGAAAGTTATGGCCATTTGAAGTTGACCCAAAACTCACATATTAAGCTTAACTTGAAATTTTTTCTGATTTGGCTCTTTCCAAGTTAGTTCTTTCTATTCTTAGCTATTTCTAAGTTTTCGAGATGAGCTAATTCATGAGGAAATACTACAATTATAGGCTAAGTTCTTTTCATTTCAAATCTCCATAAGAATTAATGAAAACTCATTTAAATAAGTATAGAATTGAGTAGTAATTACAATAATCAATTTTGTAAAGAATATGCAAAGTTGGGAAAGAACCCTAGTTTCATAACACCATAATAATCGAAAAATGAGTCTGAATTTTTGGACATAAGGGTGAATGAAACCCTTACTAAGTACCCACATACCTGGTGGATGAAAATCCCTACAAGAAATCTGAAGTTGAAGCTTGGAGAAGAGAACTGTAAGCCTCGAAATTGGAAAAGACGCTCATTTTTCTGCTTGGAGCTGACTCGATAGGAAACTAATTTGTCTTAGGTAGTTTCTGACTAATTAATTAGTCGTAGACGAAGTGAAATGACGTAGTTTTAGTACCAAACACATACGGTGAAAGACCAATATGAAACTGACTAGGTGACTTAAAAGAGAGGCTTCACGGGCCGTTTAAATCAGCACGTCCCGTCTAGTGGGTTTTGATGTTGCCTTGCCGATAGGGCTTCACTAAAATGGACACAACGTTAATTACAAAAATTTTGTTGCGTTGGAAAGAGGACTCAAAGACCATTATTTTGATAGGTCATGGGACACCTAATTAATTTTGTGATGAGAGATAGGATCGTTTGTAGTTAACATAAAATTTAAAAAATGTTGGGTGACTTGTACGGACCCCAAGACGGGCCATCCAAATCACCACATGCCTTCTAAGGCGCCGTCAATGTGACTCCTACCTAGGCAGTCCTAGATGGTTATTCATGATTCCCTTAACATGCTGTGGACCGCTAAACGGCCTATCTAGGAAGCCATGAAGTGTCCATGGTCCATTTTGGGTTCGTGGACTTGCCTGTTTGTCCTTTTTAGCCCTATCTCGATGTCGGGAGTGTTACACCACTCTCAAAATCAAGGAAGGATTTTGAAACAGACTTGTATTTCAAAAGGGGTTTCACTAGAGGCTTTGAGAGGATTTTAGTGACGAGCTCATCTAGCAGTATTGTGGTTATTCTATATGAACCTATTAGTAACTACATTTCTATAAGTCAAGTATTTAAAAAAGCATATTATATCACGAAATAGTTTCATATAAAAAAAAACATATCCTAAAATCATTCAAATGAGAGAGAGAAGTAACAAAGTCGATCAATGTCTGCATTTTCATGTTTTGTTGGTTCATATTATCTATTCCATCACCCAGTTGATCTACATCTTCATTCATTTCATTGGCGTGACTCCATCTTCATCATCATTCTGTTTATTAGCATCCTCATCTTGAACAACATTTAACTCATTAGCACATAAATATTGATCATTAGCACCTCCATCTTGTTGATTAGCACCTCTATCATTATCATTAGCACCTACACTTTGTTCATTAACGACCTCATCTTGATCAACATTTTTCTCATTAGCGCCTCCATCTTGTTCATTAGCATCCTGATCATGATTATTAGCGCCTATACCTTGTTTATTAATGCCCCAATCTTGATTAGCATTTTGTTCATTCGCACCTCCAACTTGTTCCTCGTAATGCTGAAGCAACGTTACATCATTCCAGTAAATCAGCATATCCCTGAAACAATATACTCATTTATATCAACACCATAAAAGTCATACAAGTCTCAATTTACAAATTCGTAAATTAGAACCTTACAATTTCATAAAAAATCTTCCTACTTTATATTGTATGTTCTATTTGAGGGCTGTAATTTGGAGAAATAACAGACTATATTTAAAAAAATAGAACAAAAATCATCTTGTTCATAAACATAAAATATTATTTTCTTACAATTTTCATCCCGAGCAGCACTCCACGTTGGACAGAATAAGCATCGACTAGGATACTGTCATCTACAACTTGATGATATATTTTGTCATGTGATGCATGAACATTAAACCTGCATTTCCATACACATACCGCACAAAATCACAAGAAATCATTTGTAAAACTCAATTCCAAACATATATGAGACTTACACATCAATAAAAAGACCTTCCTGAATGTTTGGCTCCTGCAAGATGTACAAGACATAAAAATTAAGTACACAGAACTCAAAATATAACTAGTTTGCTGGAAAAAATGAAGTAGAGAGGGTGAGAATACATCGAAGTCTAATATTATCTTCAACGATTGCAACTCAAGTTTTGCAGACTCAACAACAGATGCCATAATGAACAGGGAAGTCATTGTATTCAAGTTGAAATGGATTTCCCATTGTATCAACTCTTTTGGTTGAATCAAGAAGACGTGAATGGAAAATGATGTGACTTTTCTTAAAGATCGTGCATTTTTTGGATGAGTTGTGACCGTTTGGATAAGTTGTGACTTTATCCAAGGGTTATGAACATTTGGATGATTTATGGAAGGGTTGTGATTTTACCACGTTAGCCCTGGTAACTATAGTATGTATTTTCTTTAATCATCATTTTTATTTTAGTATATTGAATTTAGAAGAAGAAGAAGAAGTGGTAGTCTATTAGAGAAAAGAAAACAAAGTAACTAGTAAACAAATAGAAAATATTAAACTATAAATTACAGAGAAATAAATAAATGAATATTAGATTTTTCAATATTGTAAGGAATTCTCAAAAAAAATATAAAAAAAAGACTGTTGTTAGTTTTACAATACCACAATCGCAGTAACTCTTCTCAATAAATATTTGTAACCCACAATTTCAAATAAATAGTCGCCTAACTAAAAAAAAATTGCGAAAGCGAATTGTTTAACTAGTCTCAATTTGTATCAAAATCAATGAAAGAATCAATGTTGTCGATTCATATTTTGCCAGTAGAACTCGTCATTGAAATCCTCTTAAGGCTTTCAGTGAAATCCCTCTTGAAATTTAGGTCTGTTTCAAAATCTTGGCTTGATTTAATCTCTAACTCCGAGTTTATCAAGTTCCATCTTGTCTTATCAGGTAATAATAAGGACAATACTCACCATAGGTTCATGTTAAGTTATGAAAAGAACAATATTAAGGAGGGGTCTCTTAGTTCTTTATTTTATGAGTCTGATGTGATTGAGGCATCTGAATTATCCATGAAAGACCATCAAAAGCCTTTACAAATTATGGGTTCTGCTAATGGATTAATTGTGTTGTCGAACCGCCAAATGATATGTTTCTGTGGAATCCCTCCATTAAAAAGTATAAGAAATTTCCTGATTAAAGAACTTATAATTTGAGAGAAGTTGTTGGCAGTTACACGTATGGTTTTGGATATGATGAATTGCATGACGATTATAATTTTCTGAGATTCATTTCCTATCCTCTCCATGAGGTCGAAATATATAGTCTAAAGAGCGATTCGTTGAGAACCATCTATTATTTTCATAATGAAGTGATCAATTTCTTTTGTTTGAGTCGGGTTTATCAATGGGAAGCTTCATTGGGTTGGTAATGACCATCATAAGGAATATTACATAATTTCTCTTGATTTGGTCAATGAGAAATGGGAAAAGGTGGAGCCGCCATCCTATGGAGAAGGAGATGATGTTTCGAGACTGGGAGTGTTGGGAAGTAATCTTCCCCTCTATATTAATAATGAGGGAAAACATTTATCTATTTGGATTATGAAGGAATATGGGATTAAAGAAACTTGGACTAAAATGTTTACCATCAGGTATATTGATTATCCGTATCTGTATGCTTTTCCATTTTACATCATATCATCATATATTACTATCAGTGGGAAGAGCTTAACCCCAAAGTTGATTTACTGTTTTGCCCCTACAGTATTAATTAAGTATTAATTTATTAAAAAATTAATTTGCTGATAATCTCAGCCCTAATTTAATTCTCTATAAACGTATAGTTTCTGTTCAACCTCCCTCGATCACTTGAACAACCCTTTTTTTCCAACGCTCAAGTTCCATTGCTTTAGTTATCAACTATTCCAAAACTTTTTTAGATACTTTACTGATCATTATAAATGTCTCCAACATGTTATTGTCCCATTAATCTGCTTCTCTTTTCTGTGCCTTAATCAAATACATCGATCATTGCCAGGTAAAAGAATATTATCCTCCTTATTTATTAAAAGTTGCTCTATTTTTCTTGTTTACTATGTATGTCTTTATGTAGATTATTTTGTTTCATCTATTTGTTGTTTTTAACAAGTTGGATTCATGTACTGCTGTGGTTATATGATAAGACACTATTACTTTGTTGCTGGCTGAATCCATTGTTGTATGTTTCAGCATGTTGGAAAGCCAAGCAAACTCATTTTAGTTTTCTGAAACTTTATCAGGGAGTAATAGTTTCAACTAACTAAATTTTGTATCAGTTAAAGCTGATACATCTATTGACTTGATTGAAAATGCATTGTGGTTTCTATATTTTTAGATAGCATAAATAGTCAACCAATTTTAGACTGGTAGAAATAGTTGCAATTTTTGTTATTTCATCATATTAAAGTTGAAATTGAGTTTCATTAGGCAATTGATTTGCATCTTTATTGGACGCTTTGCCTTGATAATTATTCCATAGTAAGATCCACATGTTCTTTCAGTTCATTGGCATCCCTCTGTCTCTATCATCATTCTGTTCATTGGCATCCCTCTGTCTCTATCATCATTCTGTTCATTATCATCTCCACGATCTTCATTATTAGGACCTTGTTTGTTAGAGCCTCCATTTTGAGCATGATCCTTTTCATTAGCATCTCCATCTAGATCAACATTTTGTGAATTACCGCCTACATCTTCATCAACATTTTCCTCATTAGCCCCTCCATTGTGATCATGACCCTGTTCATTAACATCTCTATCTATAGTATTAGTTAAATATTAATTTTGCTGCTCTGCTTTTCCTATCATTTATAGATATTATTTTGTCTCTTGGAGAAGAACTTGAAAAAAAGGATTTAAAGTTAAAGTTCTCTTTTTTATTTTGTTGAGGAGTTGATTTTAATTTGTGAAGTTTATCTCATATATGATAGTTTCTTGGGCAATGATACCGCAAATTCTTCTCTGTTATGTCATCATCTGTGCATTATTGTTGTTTTGTCGTTTTAGTGAACGTATGCAAAGTGCTCAAGTAGAAAGTTTTATCCAGAATGAGATGCACAACCTGTGATGGTAACATATATTGGAGTTTATGCAGGATCAACTTTTCATTGTAAGTTTGCCTATGTTTAGAACATGACCAGTAGTCTTAATGAAGGCCAGTGTTTGATACATGTTACATGTAGTCTAGACTTCAGATATACTCCTTTTTGTTTGTAACTTTGTTCTTTCTCCTTGTTAGATAATTTTCTGGTGATGGTGGAAAGGTGTGAGGTTATTAATTGGTGGCTTGATAAATGACCCGTAAATGAAAATATACATCAATTGGAAATTCTCGAAGAACTATTTATTTCTTTGCTCATAAGTGTTTTTTTTATGATAATAAGTAATTCTTGATATATTCAAGCGACTAGGCTGTGTGAACTTCCTTTAACAAGTAGTTCGAATGTGTATGTGAGTATATGGGAATTGCTTTTTAGACCCAGGGCACCATTATTTCTTTATCATTTTCTGACTATTTGTATTTACTCATTCCACTTGCAGTTCAATAGTGTCTTGAGTATTAGTAAGAACTTATATCTTGTTATGGTAACATCACCTAATCTTGGCAGAGTTAGTTGTAGTTCACCTAAGATTTAAAACTAATGTATTCACAAATACAATGAACTAATTTCAGGAAGTAATAGTCTTCAAAGGAAACATAAATCCAATATTAATTAATTTAATCATTTGTTAGACAGTGTGAAATTTCTGATAATTAGACTTGTAGTAATGTACGCATTCATGACAAGATTGGTGTGCAAATATCTCTCAAGAAAGAATGATACAACTTAACATGGCTCACACGTGCAGCGCATGTGTCTGTGACTAGTAAAAAATAAAGGTAAAATTGTGGTTGGCCTTAAATCAACTTTCATGATATACAATTCAAGCAAGGACTCAATTACACCCATGAATATAATGTTGTTAAATGGTCACGCGTAGATATCTATGTGGAAAGCCTAGTTTCTCCTTTTTCTACCGGAGTGACTAGTGATACAACAAAAACACCGGCCAAAAAAAGATCGAATCAAGACATTGAAGTAAAACATAACTAGAGATAATTTTGTCTTCTTCTTCAAATTGTAGAATAAGCGTCCCGATTTGGATTGAATTTAAATGGAGAAGGCTAGAGAGACGAGACCATTATTCACATAGTTTTATGGCATTGATCCTCAGAGATTTCTCGGTTATCAAGAAAATTATATGACGTCATAATTGATCTTATTCATGCACACATATATTTTTGGATTTTTCTCGTATTGCTAATAGCTATGTGTGTATATAGTTCTAAACATGTTTAGGTATTTTCCTTGCTGCCATATTATTATATTGACTTCTTTATTTCTTAAAGAACAATAACATACTATTGATATTCGAAATAAAGAAAATGTTCAGTCATTGATAGAAATAATAATCCCTTAAAGTATATACCGAATTGAAAGTTTTGCCTAATCGTAAAATATGCAACTCAGGAAAATGCACTAGACTATGTAGCAAAAACTGCAAAATTGTACCTCTAAACGTGAGTAGGACTAGACATAGTTTAAATTAAAATCTAATTGAACTTTCCATGTGGATATTTTCAAATCACATATTGGATTCTAGATTTAACTTGTATACCTTATATTTATCCCTATAGGAATGTTTTGCAACCAAGGATAGCTCAAATAAGCTAGATGATTTAAATTTATTTTGACTTCCATAACCATACCATAAAATGACATATTATCTCCATGAGAAATTATATTTCTCCTTTTCCAGATTTGCCAAGTGATAAATGACGGGAAAACCTTGAAGAGAGGTCTAAGCCTTGACGAGCATCAGTCCCTACTCCACCATTTATGTATGGTATCGTTAAGCTGCAAAAAAGGTCCCTGCACATCAACAATAGTAGCAAAAGCACAACTTCTTAGCCATAGAGAAAGTCACAAAAATATGTCAAAAGTTTCATATTCTGAACTATTACAGCAGCAACACTTAACTTCATCCACCACTTTAATCTTGACAAGAACCTTCCCAATGGATATTCTTGTTTTTCCACAATCTCCAAAGAAAGGAAGAAAATTTGAAGGGAACTCCTTTCACCCAAATTTTCTTAGCAATTTCTTGTTCATCATTTCCTTGTCTCAACACCTCCCAAGCACTTCCAACCGTAAATTTTCTACAGCTTACACATCCATCTTAGTGAATCCATTCTTCAGTATCCTTTAATACTCCCATTACATTTTAGACATGTATACAGACATCTTCTGGCGGTAATTGGAGTATGAGATTTTCATTCCATTGTCCCTGAATCAACAATTGATTTACCTCATCAAAATTAAAATTGTTAGAATGAAAAGCATGTAAATAATAGTAAAGAGCACCCAATTGTGTCCAATTATCAAACCATACACTTGAATGACCACGTTTTGGTTCCCACCAAATCTGTTGGTCAATACAATCCCTGATTTCTAACATAATCTTCAAAGTCTAAGAACCTCCATTTCACTCCACCAATTGAGGTCTAAGTCTCTTACAATATTTGTTCCACGTGTATATAGTCCACATTGAATTTTTTGTTCTGAAAGGCAACCAAATCTTGGCAAACATTTCTTTGGACAGATCAAAAAGAGATATAAATCCCAACCCACCTTCCTCCTTAGGCCTTCAAATATTAGACCATGATATCAAATGTTTGCTTTTACCCTCTTCCTTAGAGTTCCACAGAAATCTAGAAAAAAAATCTATGTAAGCCACCAATCGTTCTTGCACCTAGACTCCTCAACAAGGTTGAAAGGAGATGCTTTGCGCACCATCCTTGAGGAGAAACTACTATCTACCGAGGGTTTGGAAGGCAAGTACCCCTGTGTAGCAGAGTTATTACAGTGGCACCGGTTCCAGATTTTTACCAGACACTGAGGTCCATATACTCTTTCATGGGCCCGTGAGTTCTACACAAGATATGGTGAACTAGTGCCAAAGAATAAACAGAAGGCCAGCGAGTTTAGATAGGTTAAGTCGGTCAATGTTCGAGGTGTACAAGTGAACTGAAGTGAGGAGTACATTAATGTTGTATTAGATAGGCCTCCAGGGTCCTCACTCTCATATGACGTCCTGCCTACGACACAAACTCTGGAGGATCTAAAGGGTTGGCTTGCCCCTCATAATTTTGATACCACTCTTAGGTGGATTAAGGTGGGAGTCGAGATCGAGAAAAAGGATTTGAATATAGTTGCCCGTTATTGGTTTGGATTCATCAGTAGTTCACTTATGCCTTCATAGAACGAATCCATCCTCCGACATGCAAAAATAGTCTGTCTGGGGTATATCCTATCAAAGAGGCGGCTCAACTTGGACCTTATCATCAAGCAGGAGATGACCATGAGAGGTCAACAAGAAGTAGACCTCTTTGCCCTTTCCTATACTGATCACAGAGCTGTGCCGGCCTGCTGGAATGCCACATGATGGTTCTAGAGATATTTATATTATCCCATCCTCTTCTACTGACATCCATTGCATTGAGGCCGAATATATTAGAGAGGAAGCTGACAGGAGGAGGTCAACTTCGGTGGAAAAATCCCGGAAGGTTGTTATGGATTTGATACCTGCAGAGGCGTCTTCACCTACTCCGGCTTCTGGGCCTTCAGGTACTTCTTCCCCTTCCACTTCTTCATAGGTTTCGGGCACCGCCACCTCGTCCGATCCAGTCAAGATTACTCAGGTGGTGATCCTAAAAGTTGGGAATCTATCATATTCAGCTGACAGGAGGGCGACTCGATTGGAGAGATCCATCCCAGGGATGATTGAGACTGTTATTTTGGCTGCACTGACCCCCCCTTCGGGCTCCTATTGATGATATGGCTACTAGAGTCACACATTGTAAGAGCAGACAGGGGGAGGCCTCCGAGGTTACGGCTTTGCAAGCCAAGGTAGCAGATTTGATGAAGGACGTAGACTATTTAAATTCAACTAACTTCACTTCATTACTAAAGGATTCTGATGATGTAGATGCTCCTGAGATCCCTCTAGATACCAACGGAGATGTACACCGTGATAAGACTGCAGTGAGTGAGTCGAATGCTGAGACCGATGAGGAGCAGATACAAATATAGGAGGAGAACATATATAGAGACTTGTCGGATCTTTCAGGGACAAGTACTCGTCCCACAGTCGGTGACCCAGACATCACTTACCGAGACCTCTTTGGCTGCTCCTAGTGCTATTATTGTTCCTGGTGAGGTGACTCCGGGTACTGAGACCCGAGACCAGATAGATGCACCGGGCACTGATGAGTCCACAAATTGGACTCATTTATGGCTTTATTTTAATGGAAATAGTGTCCTAGAATGCTTGTTTTATCTCAATACCTGATAAAAATGCTAAACTTTTAGGTACTTGAAGTTTTAGTGGAAGCATGGACACTTTGGCGCAAAACGGAGCAAATAGGGCTGAATAGAACAAGAAATGTAATCCTGCGGATCGCCGAGTTTAACTTGGTGAGTCGCCGAAATGACATGAATCGCCCTTCGTTCTAATACGTGAAGCCTTGAAGGAAGTGGATCAAAAGGCAAGGAAAGGAGCAATCGGTGAGTCACTGATAAGATCCGTGAAGTAGTGCTTCACCGCCCAATGATCCAGAATGCGAGGATGCTAAAGGCAAGACACTGAAAGCAATGAGCTCACCAAAGGGCGGATCGATGAGTTCATCGATGATCTCGACTAATGTCGTCGAACAATTCTCCGCAGCATAATCTGTGAAAACTATAAATACTATTTAGAGATGTAGTCCTATGAGAAGAGTGTGGAACAGTTATTATTATTATTTTCACTTTAGAACATACTTTAGCTAATACTTTTTCTCTCAAGTTTGGAGAGGGTTTTGTGGAGTCTTGAAGAAAGGAGTTCTTCTTCCCCAAGTTGGAAGTGGGTCTTCCCTATTCATCTTCCTTTGCATAATTCAAAGTTTAATTTCTTATACCCAATTGATTTCCTTATCATATTAGGTATAATTTCTTATTTCATGATTTGTGGCTAAAAACCCCCATTCTTGGGGTGTGATTTAGCAAATATGGGTTGATATTCTTGTTGGGTCTTGCTTATTGATAGGTTAGATGTATTTTAATGGTGATTTCACCTATTGGTTGTGGTTTAATCTAAAGGGTTTGTAGTTGCAAATACAAAGCCACCCATGTATTTTTCGACTTGCCCAAGAGGGAAGTCGCGAAACCAAAACCACTAGACTGATTGCCTAAGGAGTGGGTCGACATTAGGTTCAGCCCGAGAGAGTGAGCGCTAGTCCCATATCCTAACAATCAGCTCAAGAGAATGAGTGGGGTAAGGCGTAGGCTGGTCTTCATGCGGAAAATAGGTGTCCGAGAGGAACGCATTTGAAACGGGGTAAGTGCCCGAGAGGGAACTTATTTCCATTTAAAGCTTAGCCCAGTCACTATTATTTTGCAAATTTCATATCGAAAGCATGTACCTAACAATTTATCTCAACTTTTATTGCGGTCACATCCCAAGAACCTTTTCATACTTGATTTTCTTGTTTATTTTGCTGTTTTAATACTTGTTACAAAACCTCCTTTTGATATTTGACACTTTTGTGTCACCCCCTTTAATTTACAATGTCTTTTATCGCAAATGTCTTTAACTACAACTAACTTGAATGAAATTCTAATTGGTTATTAATTCTTAAAATTGCTCCCTTGGGACATGATCCCAACCCTTGGTTGGGTTACTATATTATCGACGATCGTGCATACTCATAACGTAGGTCAGTGTCATTAGTCACGATAAGCATCAAAATGGTGCCACTAATAGGGACTGGTGTTATTTGAGAATTTTTAGTTCACTAGAATTTCCGTCTTATTAATCGTAGAGTATTAACTTTACTCGTAATTTTGTTTTTCTTTGAGTTTTGATTGTATGTAATCCCAAGGATCATTGGCATGAATTTCTGTTTTTCTTAGCTTTAGCTTTACTAACTTATTTTTAGCTTTGCTTTTCTTGTTTGTGTTGAAAACAAAAATTATGAGTGAGGACGTGGGGTCATTTGCCACGCAAACAACCCATTGAATATTGATTTGCACCGAGATGACATTGACGATGCAAATAGTGTTTATGACCCCACTCCATTGGGTGAGATTGGTGAAATTCGCTTGCCGTAGGGTGGTGGAAACAGAAATTTTGAAGTCACTAGCACAATACTTCATCTCATACATGCAAGGGGCTAGATTGGATCAAGAAGACTCATATGAACATATCCAAAGATTTTTGGACGTATGTGCTCCGTTATCATTCAAAAATTGGTCGCAAGAAGCCATAAGGCTTCGCTTATTCCCATTGTCACTGACAAGAGGTGCCACTACGTGGTTGTCAGAGCTTCCCAAAGGTTTTATCACATCATGGAAAGAATTAGTCACTGCTTTCCACAATAGATTCTTTCCCCCGTCAAAAATGATGAAGTTGAGGGACGACATTCAGAATTTCAAACAAAAAGCGAGTGAACCAATTCATGAGTCATGGATCAAATATAAGAGGTCTCTGTGGAAATACCCAACACATGGGCTGCCAAGTGAGTTGCTACTCCAATATTTTTACCGAAGTCTTGATTCAGTCAACAAAGGGATAATGCTACAGCCCTTTGAGGTGGCCTCATTTCTCCTAAATGGTATGGCGAGAGTAAATCAAGCTTAGTACACTAAAGAAGATCAAGTCTGCCCTCTGTGTTTCAGGGTGACGCAAGAGCAACTTCATAAAGAAAAAGAGAGGGCTGAAAACATCAAAAAGATGTTGTCTCAGATGGAAGATTTACAAGAGCACATAAAAGGCAATTGTGAAGTGTTTCGTGCAGAGGGGGGTTCTTTTTCCGATAACTTGAAATTGGGAGGGAATAAAGGTTGGAACCACAGAACGAATGAGGAGGGTTTTCACCCGCACAATCAACCGCGGGTTGGAAATCAAGGTTGGAACTACCCTATAGGTGAAGAACCTAGGCGATATTTCCAAGAGTGGACTGAGCATAACGATCACGAAGAATACCAAACCTAATTAAGTGACAACCCGACATCAAGGGGTAGTGACAGCAACCCTAGGGTGAATGATCTACTAACACGAATTCTTGAGAAAGTTGAAGGTTCTGATGATTTGCTAAAGGGAATAAGAGATGATTTTTATTCACTAAATAGCAAGGTGAACTCGCATGCTAATGCAATCAAGATGCTGAAGGTCAATGTAATTACCCATAGAGAGAAGGTAGCCATAGGTAATGAAGGAGAAAAACGTGAGGAAAATAAGGGTGAGGAAGAAGCAGAAATTATTGATCATAAAAACATCGGCAAGAAAACTCAAGAAGGAATGAATCAACACAACGAAACTCCACAAATAATACAACCCTTACCCAAAATACTTCCACCTTTTCCACAGTGTTTGAAAAAAAAGAATGAAGATGAGAGGTTTAAAGAATTCTTGTATGTGTTCAAGAAGTTTTCCATCAACCTCCCTTTGGCGGAAGCATTGCTGGAGATGCCAGGGTATGCTAAATTCATGAAAGAGTTAGTCATCAAGAAGAGGATCTTGGATTATGAAACGATTGAAGTGCCTTATAGTTGCAGTGTGATCATGACAAAGGAGTTAATCACTAAAAGATAAGACCCTGGTGCTTTCACCATCCCATGTACTCCAATTTGCCAAGGCTTTATGTGACCTAGGAGCAAGTATCAACCTGATGCCATACTCCATATACAAGCAACTTGGATTGGGAGAACCAAAGGCAACTACCATGAGACTTCTCATGGCAGATCGATCGATCAAGCATCCTGTTGGGATCCTATACGATATCTTGGTCAAAGTGAATCGGCTCATATTACCAGCTGACTTTGTGATTTTAAACTATGACATTGATGTTGAGGTCCCCATTATCTTAGGAAGGCCATTTTTCTCAACCGACAGAGCATTAATGGATGTTGAAAGTGGCAAGTTGAAATTCCGTGTGAATGACGATGAGGTAACTTTCAACATTTGCAAATCCATGAAGCAACCAAGTGATATCCATGAAGTGTCTACTGAAGATGTTATAGATGAGGCAGTGGCAAGTGTGAGCCATCTGATGTGCACTAATGAACCTCTTGAGTCAATACTTGCAAATCATGACGAATCAGAAATTTAGGAATATGAGGAAATGATCGCAACCCTAACAGGGTTAGGAGCATATGCAAGAAATCTAATTAAGTTGGATATCGGCCTAAGAAATTGATGCAGCCCACCTGTAAAGCCATCAATTTAAGAGCCACCAACTCTAGAACTGAAAATACTACCATCCCACCTTAAGTATGTTTTCTTGGGAACTAACAACACTCTGCCAGTGATTATTTCAGCAAATCTGAGTGACGGGCAGGTAAAAGTGCTTGTTGAAGTACTACAGAAGCACATAAAAGCGATCAGATAGACCATAGTCGATATCGTGGCCATCTCGCCCGATATCTGCACCCATAAGATTAGGCTAGACAGTGCATGCAAACCCAGTGTGGAGCATCAACGAAGGTTGAATCCCCCGATGAAAGCGGTAGTAAAAAAGGAGATCATCAAATGGCTTGATGTAAGAGTAATCTATCCGATTTCAGACATCAAATAGGTTAGCCCAGTGCAATGCATACCAAAAATGGGTGGCATAACAGTGGTCCCAAATGCTAAAGGAGAGCTTGTGCCGACTACACCTGTAACAAGATAGAGGGTGTGCATGGATTATCGAAAGCTAAATTCATGGATTGAAAAGGACCATTTTCCAATGCCCTTCGTGGACCAGATGCTTGATAGGTTATCAGAAAGAGGGTGGTATTATTTTTTGGATGGATACTACGGATATAACCAGATATCTATCGCATCAGAAGATCAAGAGAAAACCACTTTCACATGCCATTATGGAACCTTTTCATTCAAAAGGATGCCATTCGGACTTTGTAATGCACCGACAACTTTTCAACAATGCATGTTGTCCATCTTTGTGGATATGGTTGAGGACTCTCTGGAAGTCTTCATGGATGATTTCTTAGTTGTGGGGGACAAATTTGTTGAATGCTTGACACATTTAGAGAGAGTGCTCCAAAGGTGTGTGGAAACTAATCTAGTCCTAAATTGGGAGAAATGCCATTTCATTGTGAAAGAAGGCATTGTTCTTGGGCATAAAGTGTCGCAACAAGGGTTGGAAGTTGACAAAGCAAAAAATGAGGTTATCGAGAAACTACCACCACCGATCTCAATAAAGGGGATTCACAGTTTCTTGGGCCATGCAGGCTTCTATCGAAGATTCATTAAGGATTTCTCAAAGATTGCACAACCATTATGCAAACTCTTAGAGAAGGAAGTGAAATTATACTTTGATGACACTTGTATGGCAGTATTTGAATGTTTGAAGCAGAAATTGATATTCACTCCAGTTATCATCAGCCCCAACTGATTAGAACCATTCGTAGTAATGTGTAATGCGAGTGGAATGGCATTAGGTGTAGTATTGGGACAAAAGTGTACCACACTGTTTCCCCCAATCTATTATGCAAGCAAGACTCTAAATAGTGCCAAGCAAATTACACAGTCACTGAACAAGAGTTGCTAGCAGTGATCTATGCTTTCGAAAAGTTTCGAGCATACATTCTAGGCACTAAAGTAGTTGTTCATTCAGACCATGTTGCACTCCGATACCTCATGGCAAAAAGGGATGTGAAGCGAAGACTAATAAGTTGGGTGCTACTCTTGCAAGAATTCAATTTTGAGGTGAAAGATCGAAAAGGTTGCGAGAATCAAGTTGCAGATCACCTATAACGGTTAGAGAATAAAGCACATACTGAGAAGGAAAAGGAGATAAATGACTCATTCCCAAACGAGCAGATATTCGCATTATCACTCACACACGTGCCATGGTATGCTGACTTTGCAAACTACATCGTATGTGGGTTGATTCCCGATGAGTTAAACTCTTACCAATGAAAGAGGTTCCTATTTAAAGTTAAAAGATACTTCTGGGTCGAGCCATACTTATTTCAGGAATGTGCTTATCATGTCATAAGAAGTTGTGTTCCAGAAGAAGAATCAACAAAGATCATACATGCCTGCCACACGTCATTAGTAGGGGGTCATCATAGTGGAAACCGTACCGCAACTAAGATTCTCCAAAGTGATTATTATTGGCCTTCTCTTTACAAAGATGCCTACGATTTTGCAAAGAGATGTCCTCAATGTCAGCAGCAGGGCAGAGTGTCAAGAAGACACGAGTTACCTCTTACACCTATTTTAGAAATTGAACTATTCGATGTGTGGGGAATTGATTTCGTGGGTCCATCATCAGCTCATTTGGAAACAAGTATATCTGAGTAGCTGTGGACTATGTGTCCAAATGGGTGGAGGTTGTGCACTCCCGAATAATGAAGGAAGAAGCATTGTCCAATTTTTGAAACGTTATATTTTTGCATTGTTTGGCACTTCAAGAGCAATCATTAGTGTGAAGGATCGCATTTTTGCAATAAGTAGTTTTCCAGTGCATTGAGCAAATACGGAGTAAAACACAAGGTTGCCACTCCATATAACCCCAAACAAGCAGGCAAGTTGAGGTGTCAAATCATGAGATCAAAAGCATTCTATCCAAGACAGTAAATGGCAGCAGAACCGACTGGTCTAGAAAGCTTGATGATACCCTGTTGGCATATCGGACTACCTAAAAGTCACCTATAGGAATGTCCCCATATCAACTATGTTTTGGTAAATCATGCCATTTACATGTTGAGCTAGAACACAAAGCCTTATGGGCATTGAAAGCTCTGAATTTAAGTTGGGTAAAGGCTTCAAGGGAGAGGTTGGACCAGTTGAATGAAATAGATGCGTTCAGGCTGAGATCTTATGACAGCTCAACCATTTACAAAGAGAAAATGAAGAAATGGCACGACACACGGATAGTCCAGAGGGAATTCAATGTAGGAGATTGGGTGTGATTATACAATTCACGACTAAGGCTATTCCTAGGGAAGCTAAAATCCAATTGGTTTGGGCCTTTCAAAGTGACACGATTGTTCACCAATGGTGCCATAGAAGTTGAAGGTAAGGAGGGAGCCCCATTTAAAGTTAACGGACAACGTTGGAAGTAATACCTTGGGGATTGCCAGGAAATCGCTTTAGTTGAAGAATTGTACCTGGAGGATGCTTGATACCATTCCTACGTCGAGCCACGACATTAAATAAGGCGCTTATTGGGAGGCAACCCAAAACCCTTTATTGCGTTGCTTTACTTTGAGAAAATGATGGTGTGTAGTTTATACAGGTTGAAGCAAGGGAGGAGAGTGAAATAATATATGGAGGAAAACAACAAGTCCAGTTGGCGGATCGCCGATAATATCGGTGAGCCCGACTCTTTCCGCCGGATGACTCAACGCAATGTCAGCTGGGAATTTGTAAAACTTGGCATTCAGTAGAAAATTAATGGCGAATCGCCAACCATGTTGGCGATTGCAATATAGACCGCTGTTGAGATCCTCACATGAGCTGCGAGTCCTGTTACATTTGGCAAAGAGACTAGACACTTCGCGTTTCACCGAATGAATGAGCGTACCCAATGTACATTGCCGAATGGGCAGAAACTGGACGATTTCTGCAGGCCATAAGTTTAAATATTCTGGTTCATTCATTTTCTCTCATTTCTTCATCCTACCAAACTCACACCTGCACTTTAGTTTTATATTTCTTGCAAGTCTAAATTATTGTATCTGTCAAATTGTGCGCGGATTTGGATCTCATTGCTATCTAGCACTTCATTAGCATTTGATTCGGCACTAAAGATTGGTGATTCAAACCCCATTTTTAATTTAGTAAAATTGTACTCATTAGCATAATGTTGATATTAGAAAGTCTTGGCTGAATCTCCGCATTGAGGACATTTCATACATCATTGATTAACATCTTTGCGTAATTGGTATTCAATAACTAACCTATGTGAGTGAGAACGTCACCAACTAGTGTGGCAAGGTGATCATACACGCACCATTCTCCTGCTCTGTTAAGTACTTTCTAACTTTTCCCCAAAGCCTTTGCAGAAATGAGAAGACCAAAAGTTGCAGGAAGAGACATGCCACCCCAACATGTAAGAGCACGGGATTTCAAAAGAGACAAAAAGATAGCAGAACTGACCAAAGAAAGAAGGGAGAGTAAGAAAGCAAGTGCCAGTAGGAGAATTCCCATTGATCCCGCCATTCCTTCATGGAGGCGCGACTTATACCCAACCGTGAATTTCTTCTTGGTGGCCCATGATGTGGATAGAATGGTTGAAGCTAACATCGCTGTAGAAGTTAGAACAAAGGAACACAATGAAACCCAAAATGACAACCCAGAGGCCATTGTCGAGTTTCAGGCTAATGCAGCAGGCAACAATGCTCCGACAGATAAAGCAAGCGTGTAGACAAGATTCCCCTTCACCTCTCTCTATCTTTACTTGTCTAAACTTTTGGATACTTCTACATGCATTTAAGGACATATGCTTTTATTTGTGGTGGGGTGAGGCCCACCTTTGTGTCTTATTTGGATATGTGGGCTGTCTATTTTAATTTGTGTTTTAAATACTGCTTTTCTGTTGTTGCTTGAGCTTATGGCTCCTGTTTTTTTAATTGCAAAAACAATTTTGATCCTTCGAAAAAAATATTTCACCACCTCTTGTGTTAAAAGTGGCTATTCTGCTGCAAAAATTTAAGTCTCGGTTTCGATCAATACCGATGACTTGAATAGTGCTCTCAAATAAACAAACATGAATGCATGGCTGTGACGAGGCCAAATGAAGTTACATAGACAATATGTGCACTCTTTGCATCTCGTTGTGGCTAGCCATTTATCAAATTGATTTTCTTGTGAGGACCGTTTCACCCTAGCAAACGTGTCTCATTCTGTTTGACTGAAGTATCGATGCCTTGTGTGATTAGCATTCTTTGAACCTTGCATAAATAAACCTAGAATTTGCCCTGTTAGTCTGATTGATTTAGAAAGGTTTACTCTTGAGATGATCTTAGGCAATTTTAAAGAGTGTGAGCCAATTTGACATATACCTCTTTCTGTGGCCTACATGTGAGCGTGTGAAACTCTCTTGAACACCCTTTGAGCATTACCTTTCTTTGGAAGAACCTTGATAAAGTCTAGACCTTATTTGATCCGCTACCTATAATCCTCTTGAATTGTGGTTTAGTGAATAGCCAACTTAGGCCAAAAGTCTAAGTTGAAGGTGTGGTGAAAAGGAAAAGGAAAAAGTCAAGAAGTGCAAGAGAGTCTCCTAAACCTATTGTATTGCAAAACAAAATGGAAACCCTCCATATAGAAAAAAAAAAGAAAGAGAAAAGAAAAGAAAGAAGAAGAAAGTCATGGAATAAAAGTGCAAAAGAAAGTAGGTTTCCAAGCAATACATGGAGAACGAATAATAGGATGACTTATGAGCACTAGGAGAAAGGAAAGGAAGAGGATATTTTGAGAACATCACATCTCACGGGGATAAAAGTCACTGAGCCTAAATGACCATACCTTCGCACTCTGCCCCATTACAAGCCTTAGAAAGACCTTTTTGATCTTGAGTAAGCTGGATCGAAAGTCAATTGGAAAATAAGGAGAAACCTATGGGTGAAAACATGCATTGTGATCCTCTTTTTGAGTGTGAGCGTTGTATCTGATTTTGGATCTTAAATTGACTCATATCTGTGCGTGAATATGGAATCATTCTTTACGAGAAGGCATTTAGATACTTTTGTTAAGCTTGAACTTGCACAAGTAGCACGTATTGCGAGCATGAGAATCTTTAGTGATGGTGTGTCAAAATTTGAATCTTTGAGTACGTAATAGATCCTTGCAAAAGTAAATTGAGTCTTGTTGTATGCATTAATGATTTAGTCTTGTGTAGCACTATTTGAGGCACCCTTTTGAACAGCTGAACTTGAGTTTGCTTGAGGGTAAGCAAAAGTTTAAGTTGGGGGTGTTGATGAGTCCACAAGTTGGACTCATTTAGGGCTTTATTTTAATTGAAATAGTGTCCTTGAATGCTTGTTTTATCTCAATACCTGATTAAAATGCTGAAGTTTCTGGTATTTGAAGTTTTAGCAAAAGTATGGACACTTAGGCGGAAAACAGAGTAAATAGGGCTGAAAAGAACAAGAAGTGGAATCCTGCAGATCGCCGAGTTTAACTTGGCTAGTTGCCAAAACGACATAAACTGCCCTTCGTTCCAGTACGCGAAGCCTTAAAGGAACTGGATCAAAATGCGAGGAAAGGAGCAGTCGGCGAGTCACCGATAAGTTCTGCGAAGCAGTGTTGTACCGCCCAATGATCCAGAATGCGAGGATGCTAAAGGCAAGACACTGAAGATGATGAGCTGACCAAAGGGCGAATCGCCGAGTTCATCGGCGATCTCGACTAATGTCGCCGAACAATCCTCCGGAGTACAATCTGTGAAAATTATAAAAACTATTTAGAATTGTAGTCTTAAGAGACGAGTGTGGAACAATTATTATTATTTTATTCACTTTAGAACATACTTTAGCTGATAGTTTTTCTCTCAATTTTGGAGTGGGTTTTGTAGAGTCTTGAAGAAAGGAGTTCTTCTTCCCCAAGTTGGAAGTGGGTCTTCTATATTCATCTTCCTTTGCTTAATTCATGGTTTAATTTCTTATACCAGTTGATTTCATTATCATGTTAGATATAATTTCTTATTTCTTGATTTGTGGCTAAAAACCCAATTCTTGGGGTATGATTTAGCAAATATGGGTTGATATTCTTGTTGGGTCTTGCTTGCTGATAGGTTAGATGTATTTTAATGGTGATTTCACCTAGTGGTTGTGGTTTAATCTAAAGGGTTTGTAGTTGCAAATACAAAGCCACCCATGTATTTTCGGCTTGCCCGAGAGGGAATTCTCAAAACCAAGACAACTAGACTAATGGCCTAAGGAGTGGGTCGACATGAGGTTCAGCCCGACAGGGTGAGCCCTAGTCGCTTATCCTAACACCCAGCTCGAGAGAGTAAGTGGGGTAAGGCGTAGGCTGGTCTTCATGCGGCAAATGGGTGTTTGAGAGGAACTCATTTGAAACGTGGTAAGTTGCCCGAGAGGGAACTTATTTCCATTTAAAGCTTAGCCTAGTCACTATTATTTTGCAAATTTCCTATCGAAAGCATGTACCTAACATTTTATCTCAACTTGTATTGCGGTCACATCCTAAGAACCTTTCCCCATACTTGATTTTCTTGTTTATTTTGCTGTTTTAATACTTGTTACAAAACGCCCTTTTGATATTCGACACTTTTGTGTCACCCCCTTTAATTTACAATGTCTTTTCTCGCAAATGTCTTTAACTACGACTAACTTGAATGATATTCTAATTGGTTATTAATTCTCAAAACCGCTCCCTTGATTTACGACCCTAACCCTTGGTTGGGTTACTATATTATCGATGATTGTAGACACTCATATCGTAGGTCAGTATCGTTGGTCACGATAAGCATCAGGCACTGATGCCTAGGCATATAAAGAGACTTCTTAGATAGGATCACCTCTTTACCTCCCTCTCTGTCTTACTTTATTTTACTTTCGGATATTTTCTTTTGCATTTGAGGACAAATGATTTTTGTTGTGATGGGGTGAGGCCCACCTTTGTGGATATTAGTTTTGTTTATTTATCGGGTTTTGAGCTAAATTCATGTTGTACACTATTTTTGTGGAAGGTTTGAGCTTGTGGCTCCTTGCTTTTAATTGTAAATGATTTTTGACCCTTTCGAAATTTTTTTGCCACCTCTTGCATGTGTTGAATGTGGTTGTTCTGTTGCAAATTTAATTATCGATTTTGATCAATATCGATGACTTGAATAATGCTCATAATCGAACATTAATGAATGCGCAGTTACGACGAGGCTAATTGAAATTACATAGACAATGTGTGAACCCTTTGCATCTCATTGTGACTGGCCAATTATCGAATCGAGTCTCTTGTGATGAAATTTGCACAATAGAGAAAGTGTGGAGCCTTGTTTGACTTTGGTGTCAATGCCTTGTGTGATGAGCTTACCATGAACCATGCATGATGACACCTTGAATTTGCCCCGTTGGTCCAGTTGACTAAGTAATGCAATTTTTTGAGATGATCTTAGGCAACTTTAAAGAGTGTGAACCAATTTGAAATTATACATCTTTTGTGGCTTAACTTGTGAGTTTGTGAACCTCTTTTGAGAACCCTTTGAACCTTAACCTTTTCTTGGAAGAAACTTGATAACATTGCTACCTTTTATTGACACATTACCCATAATCCTCGTGATTTGTGGTTTGTTTGAATAGCCAACTTAGGCCAAAAGCCTAAGTTGGGGGTGTGGTTAAAAGAGACGAAAAATCAAGTAAATTCAAAGAAGTCCCTTATACCCATGTTTTGAGAAAAATGGAACCCCTCCATATAAAAAAAAAGATTGAAAAAGAAAACGAAAGAAAAAGTTGTGGAAATACAAAGAAAATGGGGTTCCGAATGACGCATGGAAGATGAATAAGAGGTGACTGTTGAGCTTGAATTAAATTGATAAAAAGAAGGAAATAAGGTGTTGTTCACATCATATTTCATGAGGATTTTTAGCCTATAAGATTAAATGACCATATCATTACACTTAGCCCCATTTCAAGCCTTGACAAGACCTTTTTTATCTTGAATGAGATGAAGAAAAAGTCAATTGGAAAATAAGGGCAATCCTATGGGTGAAATCATGCATTGTGTTTATATTTTTGAGTGTGAGTGTTGATCTTGATTCTGGAACTTTAATTAATTGAACCATTGTGTGTGAATATGGAATCATTCTTTGTGTGAGGGCATTTGAATACCTTTGTTGAGCTTGAACTTGCATTTGAAGCAAGTACAGTGAGCTTGAGATTCTTTGGTAATGGTGAGTCACAACTTGAATCTTTGAGTGCACAATTGACCCTTGCACAAGTAAGTTGAGACTTTTTGTGTGCATTCATGATTGAGTCTTGTGTAGCACTATTTGAGACATCCTTTTTGAACTGCTGAACTTGAAGTTTTACTTGAGGACAAGCAAAAGTTTAAGTTAGGGGTGTTGATGAGTCCACAATTTGGACTCATTTAGGGCTTTATTTTGATTAATTTAGTGTCTTCAAATGCATATTTTCTCTCAATAGTTGATGTAAATCCTTAAATTTCAGTTATTTGAGTTGAGAGACAAAGCATGGACGCTATCAAGCAAAAAAAAAGAAGGAATAAGGCGGCTGAAAGAATGAAGAAATGAAGCCCTGAGGATCGCCTAATGCATTAGGTGAGTCACCGAATGGTCTTAACCTCTCCCAAAGTTCCAGTCTGCTGAGCCCTGAAGGAAAAGATCAAGTTGGCGATGAAAAGGAGCAGTCAGCGCGTCGCCGAACAGTTCCGCACAGCAACACCATATCGCGCAATGATTCAAAACATGAAGATGCTAAAGGCATCAACTGAAAGGAGATAAACTAGACCAAAGGGTGGATCGTCGAGTGCATCGGTGATCCGACTAACTGCGCCGAGTGGTCCTTCACAGCACAAATTTTCAAAACCTATAATTACCCATTTAAATATGTAGTTTAGTATCAAGTTATAGCGAATTATTACTAATTTTTAGATTATTTCAGTTTGAGTTCTTAAAGTTTTTGGGAGACATTGTTCTTGAGCTTTGAAGATTTGAAGGTTTACAATTCCAAGAAATTGGAAGTGGGTCTTGAAGAATCTTCATCCTTGACGTGTTTAAAGACACTTTATATCGTACCTATTTGATGGAAACACTTTTTGGTATCAATTTCTATCTCTTTGTCATGTCTAGCTAAAACCCCAATTCTAGGGGTGTGATTATGCGAATATGGGTTAAATTTACTATTGGGTATTGCTCATTGTTAGTCTATTTGTTATTTAAATGTGGTTTCGTTTAGTAGTTGTGTTTGAACTTAATGGGATTGTAGTTGCAAATACGATTTCAACTTAATATTTTTGGCTTGCTCGAGAGAGTGAATCCTAGACCTTCTCTCACGCATTCAGCTCAAGAGAGTGAATAGGTTAAGGCGAAGGTTGTTCTTAATTGGTGCAACTCGGTGTTCGATCGAAACCGAGTTGATTCGTGGTAAGTTGTTCGAGGGAAAATTTACCCCTACTAAAGTCTAGCTTAGTTACAAATGTTTCGCAATTTACTATCAATAGCATTTACCCAGTAGTTTATTTTATCCCATATTCCTATCACATCCCAAGAATCCCATCTCCTTATCTAGCATCTTTATATTTTTGCTAGTTTTGGTTTATTAGTTGAATACAAACCTCCATTGATAATTGACATTCATGTCATTTTTTGATTTAATATGTTTGTTTTTGTTAATGTTTATAGCTATGATTGATTAGAACATAATTTTACTTTTCTATTTAATTCTTGATTACTAATCGCTTCCTTGGGACTCGACCCTAACCCATTCGGTTGGGTTATATTACCACACATAATCGTTGACACTTGAATTGGAAGTTGCATATTTGATTACATCAAACGTCAAGATGCGAGAGGCCAATTTAGTGTTGAACTGGGAGAAGTGCCATTTCATGGTCAAGAAAGGCATAGTCCTTAGGCACAAAGTGTCACAAAAGAGGTTAGAGGTCGACAAGGCCATAATTGAGGTGATTGAAAAGTTGCCTCCACCTATCTGTGTGAAGGGTGGTCGAAGTTTCTTAGGACATGCCTGATTCTATAGGCGTTTCATCAAGGACTTCTCAGAGCCTTTTAATGCCTAAAGGAGAAGTTGATTTCTCCCCCAGTGATCATTGGCCCAGATTGGGCTGAGCCGTTTGAGCTAATGTGCGATGCTAGTGGTACAACTTTAGGAGTTGTGTTGGGGTAGAAGCGCAACAAGATGTTCCATCCGATTTACTATGCTAGTAAGAAATGCTATGTTGTTAGAGGACATGAATATATCTAGGCCCATGACTCATGCTCAGTAGGTTGAGAGAGATAAGTTTAGGGAATACGATAAAGACAACAAAAAGTCTAGGACATGCAACTATGATTACTCTCAGTAGAAATCGGGTGGTGGAAATTGCTCGCATTTTCAGCAGAAATCTTCATCCCCAACACCTTCATCAGTTAGTGCTCCATCCCATAAGTTTCGACGGGATCAGAAATGTAGGGCATCAAGCCCTAAGTCTAAGGGGAGTGTTTCAGTTACCAGAACCTACCTAACTTGTCCAAAGTGTGGTAAGAACCATCTGGGCGAGTGTCTTGTAGGAAAATATGGATGTTTTGGGTGTGGTCAGACGGGTCACACGTTGAGAGTTGGTCCTTCTTCTAAACAAGGACAAGGAGGTAAAAATAGTAGGGCTCAGTCTACCACTTCAGCAACACAAGCAGGTCACCTAACTTAGCAAGGTACTTCATCTGGTACATGTGGTGGTCAGTGCCAGAACAAGTTGTATGCTCTCTAGGCTCGCCCAGACCAAGAAGATTCTCCTAGTGTGGTTACTGGTACGTTTCGAGTCTGTCACTTAGATGTTTATGCTTTGTTAGATCCAGGAGTTACTCTTTCCTTTGTAACTCCATATATAGCGATAAACATCGGTGTCAATCTAGAAATTCTATCAGAACCCTTGTCAGTCTCTACTCCAGTCGGTGACCTAATTACAGCTAGACGGGTATACAAAATTTGCTCTATCACGGTCTCTAAGAAAGTCACCTCAGCAGATCTCGTAAGTTAGAAATGGTAGAATTTGATATCATTCTAGGAATGGATTGTTTAAATTCCTATTATGCCCCAGTCGATTGTAAAACTAGGATTGTTCGTTTTCAGTTTCCAGACGAGCCAATCTTAAAATGGAAGGGTAGTAACTCAGTGCCTATGGTTCAATTTATTTTTTACGTTAAGGCCAGAAAGATGGTCTCTAAGGGGTATCTCTATCATCTAATTTGGGTTAAGGATTCAAGCTCCGAAACCCCAACTCTTGAGTCAGTTCCAGTAGTAAATGAGTTCCCAGAAGTGTTTCCAGAAGATCTTCTCAGAGTTCCTCCTAAAAGGGAAATCGACTTTGGAATTGATCTCCTTACAGATACCCAACCTATTTCTATTCCTCCTTATAGGATGGCTCCAACTGAGCTTAAGGAATTGAAAGAGCAATTGAAGGACCTACTAGATAAGGGCATCATCAAACCCAGTATTTCCCCATGGGGTGCACCAGTGTTATTCATGAAAAAGAAAGATGGGTCTCTTACGATGTTCATTGACTAATGGCAGTTGAAAAAAGTTACAATCAATAATAAGTACCATATCCCCAGAATTGATGACTTATTCGACAAACTTTAAAGTGCTAGTCATTTTTCGAAGATAGACCTCAAATCCGGTTATCATTAGCTCAGAGTTAGAGATAGTGACATTCTGAAAACAGCCTTCAGAACTTGGTATGGTCATTGTGAATTTGTAGTTATGTCATGTGGACTAACCAATGCTCTTGCTGCTTTTATGGATTTGATGAACAGCGTGTTCAAGCAGTATTTGGACTAGTTCGTTATCGTCTTTATTGATGATATCCTCATTTACTCTAGGAATGAGGAAGAACATACGACTCATTTGAGGGTTGTTCTGTAAACTCGCAAAGATTGTTAGTTATTTGCTATGTTTAGCAAATATGAGTTTTGGTTACAATTAGTTGCTTTTCTTCGGCATATAGTGTCTAGCGAAGGGATCCGAGTGGATTCTTAAAAAATAGAGGCACTGAAACAATGTCCCAGACCTACCTCTCCTACAGATATCAGAAGTTTCTTGGTTTTGGCTGGTTATTACATTAGGTTTATGGAAGGATTTTCATCCGTAGCCTCCCCATTGACTAAGTTAACTTAGAAATAGGCTAAGTTTCAATAGTCAGATGAGTGTGAGAAGATCTTCTCAGAATTGAAAACTAGGTTGACTACATCTCATGTGTTGACTCTACCAGAGGGTTCAGACGGTTATGTGATGTACTCTGATGGATCCAGAGTCGGCCTAGGTTGTGTGTTGAAGTAGTGAGGTAAGGTTATAGCTTATTCTTTAAAAAGAAAGAGGTTGCTGAAGATCAATATACTTGATGACTGAACCTTCTTAGGATTCTCATCTACTTTTAGCAAATTATTTTCTGAATGAGTTACTATGTAACCAAAAAAGAGAAGAGAGAAAATTAGTTTGGTGCGGCCTTTTATCAAAAGATTGAAAATAAATAAAAAGTAAGTGTTAAGTGTAGATTTATAATCTATACTTGTAACCACGTCAATATCACAAAGCTAGAAGAAAACAACTCTGCAACCCAAGGGGACTGAAGTATGATCGATTATGGATCCCAACCACTATAAGAACATCAATCAGATGTTGAATTTTCCTTACCAAACTTTACTTATTGTTTTAATTTTTAATTACAATCTAGTCGACTGCAAATAGTTAGTTAAATAAGAAAAGTAAAATGGATTATTTCACCCCTGCCCCCCTCTTGCACTCTCAGCTTTAACATCAAAATGAAAAATATTAGCTTAAGAAATTGGCAGAAGTACACGAAAAAATATATATGCTCAAGACTTTTATAGAATTTACTGATGCTTTTGGTAAAAAAAAATAGATAGACATAAGACGATGAGTGCTCCAATGTTAAAACTTCACATATCCTTGTTTACGGTTTCATATCTTTATAGACAACTATGCCTCAGTCTTCATCAAATTAATAACACTATATAGACTCTCACCAATCAATTGAAAAACACCTAATTCACTATTGTTATTTATATTGGGATGAGAAATATATTAAACTAGGGATAGATGTAGGCTATAATATATGGCTATATTCTATGCCAAAGGTATTGTAATACCAGGTATTATTTCTGAATCATAGTTTTCCTTTGACATTCTTAATTAAAAGGGTAGTTTCTTGACATAAAATATTAGCTCTAAAGCAAAAGAACGATCTTTAATAAATAAAATAGTTGAAACAAGATTATGTCTTGAGAGGAATAAATGTGGAGAAAATGACAAGAAATTGTGGAATTTTCTTCTAATCTTAGTTGCGGATTGAGGCATGCAGTGGAGGGTTGCATCCAGACTATTCTATGATGAAAAGGTATCAATGAAATTTAAAAGTGACCTTTATAGAATCGTGTTTAAGGTTTCATTATTGTATGTGGTGAAGTGTCAGGTAGTGAAGAGTTTGGGATTTTGACTCGTTTAGCCCTTAATAATCATAGTTTTATTTTCCTCATTGCCTATCTTATGTTCTAAATTGATGTTTAGATGTTAATTTGAAATTGTAAAGGCAAAAGAGAAAGGCAAGGATATTATCGAGCAAAAGGGAGTAGAAAAGCTGAAGCAATTGAAGAAAAGCAAGGTTGGGGATCGCCAAGACCACTCAGCGACTAGCCGAGTAGTCCTTCATCCCACCTAAAATTATAGTGTGCTAGCCCTTGGACAAATGCAACTCAGCGGTGGAACGTACCCTTCGGCGATGCACCGATTGGATCAGCGAATGAGCCTCACCTTCCTAAAGATACAAAGTAATTATTGAAGATGCAAGAAAAAATGGTGATAAGAAGGGACAATTGGTGCATCGCCAACTAAGATGGCGAGCCTGACATCGATCGCATAAAATCACAACATAGAAAGTGTGAAGACTCAAACCAAAAATGTGATGGACAGGAGCGTTTGGTGCTTCGCCGACCTGGTCAATGAAGCTCGACTTATTCCGCTGAATGACTCCGAAGGCAAAAATCTAGGAACCTATAAATTGAATTTTGGAAAGAGAAAGGGGTGTTCCTAAAAATTATAATTCTGGGTCTTTTACTTAAACACAGTTCTTAGTAGTTTTTGAAAAGAATTTAAAGTTGGGTTTTGATTTTAAGTTGATTTCAAGCATTGTGAAGACTCGAATATTGTTACCCAACTAATGGAGAATATAGTTGGTAATGATTTCTGGCCTTTTATAATGTGTTGCTAAAATCCCCATTCTTGGGGGTGTCATTACGTGATTAAATGATATAATTAGCTAATGGGTGCTATTATTTACTGATTTAAATGTTGATTTGAAGTGGATTTTATTGGTAGTGGTGTTCTAATTAATCAATTGTAGTTATAAATTCAATTCTAGCTTAGTATTCTAGTCTTGCTTGGGAAAGAGGTTTTAGAATTAATTCTATCAATTGATGATTTTAGTGATTGGGTTGTTGTTGGTTCAACTTAAGAAAATGAATCTCATCTCAATCCTACCAATCTAGCTCGAGAGAGTAGATTAATTGAGGTTTTGGGTTGTTCTTACTGTTATGCCTGTCGATGTTTGAGAGAACTGTCTTGAATCGTAGTAGTTGATCAAGAGATGGCTACTGCATCTAGAGCCTAGCGTACCTACTAAGATTCATTGTCTTTTAGTAAATTATAACCACCCATATAGCGAAATTAACATTTAATCGATCACATCCCCGAGAATCCTTCTCTATTTGATTATTCCCCTATTTTCGTATTTGTTAACTGACAATCCTATTCCCCCCATTTGACACCTGTTGTCAACCCCTGCAATTCACTTTAATTGTTTCGATAAATTCTATTCCTACACCAGATTAGAACACATCGTTCACTTCATAATTGAATTCTCTACCGTATCACTCTTTGTGGGATCGACCCCAACTGTTCATTGGGTTTATAATAAATTGTGATCGCCTACACTTAGAATTGGATGAAGTGTAGTTGACCGTTTAAAAAATGGTGCTGCTGCCAGGGACTGGTGTTTAGAATTCTTTTATTGAAGTGCATCTTTGATCTAATCTTGTTTGTAGGTGAATGGACTTACTTTATTTTGTGTTTGTTGTTGGCTGCTTTTGAACATGTGACGAGATAAGTGTGAACAGGAGCAACGCTAGCCAACTTGAACAATTTCAATAATGCTCAATTGGGCAATGTAGGTGCTATTCAGTTGCCTCCGGCTATGGGCAATGTGGTATTCCATGTGACTAGCATAATGTTGCAGCTATTTCAAATGAACGGCTTGTTTGGAGGACTTGCTCCTGAGGATCTCCATGACAATATCCGAAATTTTGTGGACGTTTGTGGTCCATTTTCGTTCAAGAACATATCACAAGAGTCAGTTCGACTTCAGTGGTTCCCTTTTTCTTTGATGGGGGATGCGATAAAGTGGCTAGCTTACCTACTAAGGGACTCAATTTCCTCTTGGGATGATCTTACCGAGGCGTTCTACATAAGATTTTTCCCTTCTTCAAGGATGATGGCATCGAGAGATAATATGCAGGGTTTCAAACAATTGGATGGGGAACCAATTCACGAGTCTTGGTTGCGGTTCCATAAGTTGTTGCTCCAATGTCCAACTCATGGACACCAAAATAACGTCTTGTTACAAAATTTCTATTAGTGTCTAGATTCAGTCAACAAGGGGGTGGCTGACCAACTCATTCAAAGAGGAATCATGCAACAACCATTTAAAATCGCATCTACTCTCCTTGATGGAATGACCAACATTAATCGTTCTTGGTACACGAGAGAATATCAAATGTCTCCTTTGAACTTCAGGATGACAAAGAAACAAATTGAAAAGGATCCAGAGCGAGATGGAAATATTAGCAAGATTATGAGCCAAATGGAGAGTGTTGATGTAGACTTGAGCAGGATTCTTACATTGTCTCTTTAAATTCGGGAGAGAATCAAGGTTGGAACACACTTGTTGAGGATGGAAGAAGAACTTATAATCAAGATTGGGCTGGTCGAAATGATCTTTTGAGGAAAAAGGTCGACTATGATGCATGTTACATGCAAATGGGTAATCGCTCAAAATCTAAGAGCAGTTCAGAAAGCCTTCGTGTAGATGAATTGTTATCGTGCATTCTAGATAAAGTCGAAGCATCTGATGACATGCTTAAGGAAATGAAGTCTAAATTCTCAACCTTGAACAATAAAGTAAATTCTCTTTCGGAATCTATCAAGTTACTAGAATGTCAAATGATTCAAGTTTAAGCTGAACTAGACTCCAAGCCACTAGAAAGATGTGCAATTGATGATATAGCAAATTCCATGGCTGATCATGACAGATACTTATCGGTTTTGATCCGGAATAGAAAAGTAGCAGGTGGTGATGTGAAGGTGAATGATAATGTAAACACTAGGAGGGAAGAGAAATATATCACTAATGTAGAGGGGTCCAACCAAGCATCGGAGAATAACATGCCCGAAGAGGCCGAAGGAAGTCCAAGACAAAGCACCACCGAAAAGCTACAAACATCTAATGTAAGGGATGCGTCTTCGACAAAGTCAATTAAACTGTTGCCCAAAATCAACCAACCTTTTCCTCAAAGGATAAAAAAGTGGGATGAAGATGCAAAGTTCAAGAAAGTTTTTGCCTCGTTCAAGACGCTGTCAAGAAATCTTCCTTTAGTGGAAGCATTGTTGGAGATGCCCGGATATGCAAAGTTCATGAAATAATTGGTCACCAAGAAGAGGAGTATGGATTTTGAAAGGGTTGAAGTGTCTCATAGTTGTAGTTCCATCATGACAAACAATGTGGTTACTAAGAAAGCTGATCTAGGGGCGTTAACTATTCCATTCACTATTGGGATGCTCCAATTTTCCAAATCATTATCTGATTTGGGAGCTAGTATTAACTTGATGCCATATGAAATTTATAAACAACTTTGATTGGGTGTGCCTAAGTCTACAACAACGTGACTCCTCATGGCTGATCGATCTATTAAGCAACCCATTGGCATACATTAAGATATTTTGGTAAAAGTTGATAGGTTCATATTTCCGGCCGATTTTGTTATTTTGGTTTGTGAGATTGATGCTGAAGTGCCTATTATTTTAGGTAGACCATTTCTGGAAACCGGAAAAGCTCTTGTGGCTGTTAATAGTGGTGAGTAGAAGTTTTGGGTAAATGATGAGGAGGTTACGTTGAATGCATGCAAATCGATGAAGCAACATAGAAACATTCATGTGGTCTCGATAATAGATATGATTGATGAAGCAGTGACTAGTTTGAGTGAAATGATGTGTATGAATGAACCCAACGCTGTTGTCATTTCAAATTATGATGAAAAGGAAGTTCAAGGGTATGATGAAGTTGTGGCTGCTCTATCGGGATTAGGTGCTCATTCTAAAAACCCATTGAAGCTTGATATTAATCTAAAAAATTGAGATAATCCTTCCACTAAACCGTCCATAGAAGAACCTCGAAAGCTTTAGTTGAATGTGCTTCCATCTCATCTTCGTTATGTATCTTTGGAAGAAAATTATACTTTGCCCGTTATCATTATAGCAGACTTGTTGAGTGGCAAGTGAAATTTCTTGTTAAGGTGTTGAAATGATACATTAGGCAATAGGATGGACAATTGCTGATATTATAGGTAGTCCCCCATGATTTGCACTCATAAAATCCAATTGGATAGTGAATGCAAACCAAGTGTTGAGCATCAAAGAAGACTAAACCCACCTATGCAAGAAGTGGTGAAGAAAGAGATCATCAAGTGGCTAGACGCAGGCGTGAGGTACCCTATTGCAGATAGTAAATGGGTAAGTCTCGTACAATGTGTACCAAAGAAAAGAGGCATCACGGTGGTTCCAAATGAAAAAGGGGAACTCGTACCTATGAGGTTGGTCACCGGTTAGAGAGTATGCATGGACTACCAGAAGCTAAATGCTTGGATCGAGAAATATCATTTTCCAATGCCATTTATGAACCAAATGGTTGATAGGCTTGCGGGGTGTGCATGGTACTGTTCCTTGGATGGCTATTACGGGTACAACCAAATTTCCATTGCACCGGAAAATCAAGAGAAAATCACTTTTACATGTCCCTATGGGACTTTTTCTTTGAAGAGGATGCCTTTTGGGTTGTGCAGTGCTCCAGCGACAGTCCAATGTTATATGCTTTTAATTTCACAAATATGGTGGAAGACTCAATGGAGGTCATCATGGAAAATTTTTCAGTCGTTTGTGATTCCCTTGAAACATGTCTGGAACACCATGGACAGGTCCTCAAAAGTTGCGTGGAAATCAACCTAGTTCCAAATTGGGAGAAATGTCATTTCATGGTGAAGGACGGAAGTGTTTTGGGGAACAAAATTTCAGTGGAAGGAATGCAAGTGGATCAAGCGAAGGTTGAGGTCATTGCCAAGCTCCCTCTGCCTATTTCGGTAAATGATGAAAGAAGTTTTCTAGGACATGCGAGTTTCTATAGGCAGTTTATCTTAGACATTTCCAATAGAGCTCACCCTCTTGTAAATTGCTAGAGAAGGAATCTACCTTCAATTTTGATGATGCTTGGCTCAAAGTGTTTTTGTGCTTGAAAGAAAATTTGGTATTAGCCCCGATCATTATTGCCCCCGATTGGAGTACCCCATTTAAACTCATGTGTGATGCTAGTGTTGTGGCTTTGGGGGCTGTTCTCGGTCAAAGAAAAGGGAAACTATTCCATCCGGTTTATTATGCAAGAAAAACACAGAATATGGCTCAAAAGAATTATACGGTCACAGAGTACGAATTGCAAGCGGTGGTGTATGCATTTGAGAATTTCAGAGCATATTTGTTGGGAACCAAAGTGGTGGTGAACACAGATCATGTTGTCATTAGATATTTGATGGCTAAGAAAGATGCAAAGAGAAGATTGATTTGGTGGGTGTTGTTGTTACAAGAAATGGATTTTGAAGTGAAGCATCAGAAGGGATATGAAAACCAAGTGGCGGATAATTTGTCTCGGTTAGAGACCAATCTGGTTGATTGCAATGAGAGGGACATTGTGGCTGAATTTCCTGACAAAACAGTGACGAGGGTAACTCAAGGCAACTCACCTTGGTATTCTGACTTCTCTAACTATGTAGTGTGTGGAATAATACCCGAGGGCCTAAACTTCTACCAAAAAAGAGATTCTTGTTCGATGCAAATAGGTATTTTTGGGTTGAACCATATCTATTTAGATAATGCGCTAATCATATCATTCGAAGATGTGTACCACAAGATGAAGTCAATGGAATTCTCAATGCATGCCATGCTTCGCCTATCGGTGAACATCATAGAGGGATTCGAACAACTGCTAAAAATATTCAAAATTGATACTATTGGCCATCACTGCACCAAGATGCACATGGCTTTGTTAAACAATGCATACAATGCGAAAAGCAGAGAGGGTTATTAAGAAAGCATGAGCTACCTCTAAATCCCATCCTATGAGGTTAAATTATTTGATGTTTGGGGAATAGATTTCATGGGTCCATTTGTGAGATCTTTCGGAAACAAGTACATTCCGGTGGCAGTTGATTACATTTCAAAATGGGTGAAAGTTGTAGCCTTGCCCAACAATGAGGGCAATAGTATTGTTCATTTATTCAAGCACTGTATTTTTGCAACGTTTGGTACCCTACGTGCTATTGTCAGATATGGAGGGTCTCATTCCTGCAAGCAATTATTTGCTTCGTTGTTGAACAAATACATAGTCAAGCATAAAGTTACAACACCCTATCATCCACAAACAAGGGGACAAGTTGAGGTTTCAAATCGAGAGATCAAGGGCATTCTGGCAAAAACAATGAACGCAAATCGGACGGATTAGTCTCAGAAGCTGGATGATGCGCTTTGTGCGTATCACACCTCTATTAAACCACCAATTGGCAAAGTCACCATATCAGTTGGTACTTGTCAAATCATGTCACCTTCTAGTCGAGCTTGAGCATAAGGCACTATGGGTGTTGAAGGCATTAAATCTGAACTGGGAGAATGCTTCGTAAGGGAGAGTAAATGAACTTCATGAATTGGAGGAATTTATGTTGAGAGCATATGAAAGTTTAGTCCTTTATAAGGAGAAAATGAAGAAGTGGCATGACGGTAAAATCCTTCAGTGAGAGTTCCGAGTAGGCGCTTTTGTTTTGCTCTATAACTCTCATTTGAGACTTTTCTCGGGTAAACTCAAATTGAAGTGGTCCGGCCCATTCAAAGTAGCTCGAGTATTCACAAATGGGGCAATTGAAGTTGAAGGTAAACACGGACCAACATTCAAACTAAATGTGGAGCATCTGAAGCTTTATTTTGGAGAATTTTAGGAGATATCAATAACTGAACTGGTGCATTTGGAAGATGCATGAGAGCATTTCCACGTCATGCCACGATGTTAAATAAGGCGCTTATAGGGAGTCAACCCAAGCTTTAGTTGTTTTCGAATAATGTTTACTGAATGTGCAGGGACTAGCAATTATGTGCTGATAAGTTCCTTTCGGTGGTGCACTGAGTAGTTAGGCGGTCGCGATTTTGTTCGAACTGGAGGACCACAGTTCTGGAAATTTTGGTGAATCTTTCAGAGTGTTCGGCGGTTCGCCGATTTGTTCGGCGAGCCCGATTTAATTTACCTTTTTGTTCCAACTGTAGGGAAAACGTCCTATATATTTTGGTGACCTATCTTTGTTTCGGTGGTTCATTAACTTTTCGGCGGTCTCAAGCAAGCTTCGCTGATTGGCCATATAGTGAAGAGTTCTTCTGTTCCCACTCCTTTCATTCAGTGTTCTTTCATTTTTATTTCTATTTTTACTTTTATTTTTGCATTGAGGACAATGCTAAGGTTAAGTTAAGGGTGTTGGCGGTCTCATCTCATATCCCTTAACTCTTTTTTAGATGACCAGAATTAAAATTGTTGTCACCTCTTGATATTTGTGAATGCATTTTTTCTTTTGCAAAATTAAATGTCAATTACAATCAATATCGATAACTTGAATAGTTCTCTTGATTGAACTATATGCGTGTGCAATTACCATGAGGCAAACTTGAGTTGCATAAGTCATATATGAACTCTTAACATCTAATTTGTGACTCGCCGGTTGTTGAAATGAATCCTGTGATAGTCGTTGCATGGTAGCTAAACTTATAGAGTATTGTTTGATGATTTTGTTGTATGCAGTGTGTGGTTAGGTTGCCTTGAAATGTGTGCTTGATAATACCTAGAACATGCCCTGTTTGTCCAATCGACTAATGTAGGTGAATGATAGAAATGATCTACGATATTGTTTGTGGAGAGTGAACCAAAATTTCCATTATACTTCTTTGTGACCACCTTGTGAGAATGTGAACCTTGCTTGGCACCGTTTGAACCTACCTTTTTCTATAGATGAAACATGATCAACTTTGACCTCTTTGTCCTATGACCTATAACCTTCACGAAGCATTGGTTCGTTTGAATAGCCAATGTAGGCCAAAAGCCTAAGTTGGGGGTTTGGTGAAAAATGAGGAAAGTCAAAAGGTTTGAGAAATTCGCCTTTGAAAGATCATGCAGAAAAAGACGAAATCCCTCTGTGTAACAAAAGGAGAGAAAAGGGAAAAGTGAAAGCCGAAAAAGAAAAGAATTGTTCAAATAATATCTGTGAAATGGATAAAAGGAATGGGGTATCCAATGAGTCATGCTTAAAAGAACATAAGGTGGATTGTGAAAATCAAAAAGAGTTATACTTGGATGAAGAAAGACAAAACCTCTCTTTTCGGCCACAGCCAGCAGTTCGCTTTCCACTTCCGAATACCAAAAGAGCGATTGAGAGAAGAGCAGTACGTAGGACTTAAAAAGAGGGTTCCTTACTCTCTTCACTCTCCTAATTTCGATCCTCACCTTTCTGGTGCCAAAGGAGAGAAGGAGAAAATGTGAAATGCAGGCCATGTTTCATGGAGGTAGAAGTCACTAAGACAAATGATCATACCTTTAGCCTCATCCCCGTTACAAGCTATGAATGATCTTTGTGATCTTGATTGAGTTTAATGTCATGTTGATTGGAAAATACGGGAAAACCTAGGACGAAACTCATGGATATGTTTATCTTTGGGAGCGTGAGAGTTCTTTTGATTCCTAAATGCTGAAAACTAGATGATCTTTGTGTGAGTATGGAGTTATTCTTGTTGTGAGGGCATTCATATGCTTTTGTTAAGCGTGAATTTGCATTTGACGTAAGCTTTGTGAGCTTGAGTTCTATTTAATGATTGCTAGTCATAGTTTGAAATTTAGAGTGCACATTTTACCATTGCATGGGTAGTTTGAACCTCTTGTGTACATTCATGTTCAGTCTTGAGTAGCACGATTTGTAGACATCCTTGTTGAACTGATTGATAGTGTGCTTTACTTGAGGACAAGCAAAAGTTTATGTTGGGGGTGTTTAGGAGTCTCAGATTTTGACTCATTTAGGGCCTAATAATCATAGTTTATATTGTCCGCATTGCCTATCTTATGCTCTAAACTGATGTTTAGGTGTTAATTAGCAGCTCTGAAGGTAAAAGAGGAAGGCAAGGACATTACCGAGCAAAAGGGAGCGAAAAAGGTGAAGCAGTTGAAGAAAAACAAGACTGAGAATCGCCAAGACCACTCGATTACTCACCGAGTAGTCCTTCAGCTCGCCTAAAGTTACAGTGCAATAGCCCTTGGACAAAGACAACTCAGCGGTGGAGCGCACCCTTTAGGGATGGACCGATTGGATCGGTGAAGGAGCCTCATCCCGCCTAAAGTTACAGAGTAATTAGTGAAGATTCAAGCAAAAATGACGATAAGAAGGGACAATAGGTGCTTTGCCAACTAATTCGGCGAGCCTGACTTCGATCGCTGAAAATCACAAAACATAAAGTGTGAAAACTCAAGACAAAAATGGCGATGGACAAGAGCATTTGATGCATCACCGACCTGGTCAATGACACTCGATTTATTCTGCCGAATGACCCCAAAGGCAAAAATCTAGGAACATATAAATTGAATTTAGAAAAGATAAAGCAGTGATCCTACAGATTCTAATTCTGGGTTTTTTACTTAAACACTATTCTTAGTAGTTTTTGAAGATATTTTTACGTTTGATTTTGATTTTAAGTTGATTTCAAGCATTGCGAAGACTCGAATTTCGTTACCGAACAGATTGAGAATATAGTTGGTAATGATTTCTTGCCTTTTTATAATGTTTGGCCAAAACCCACATTCTTGGAGGTGTGATTATGTGATTAAATATTCTAATTAGCTTATGGGTGCTATTATTTACTTATTTAAATGTTGATTTGAATTGGGTTTGATTGGTAGTTATGGTTTAATCCATGAATTGTAGTTATAAATCCAATTCTAGCTTAGAATTCTAGGCTTGTTTGAGAAGGAGGTTCTAAAATTAATCCTATCAATTAATGATTGTAGTGATTGTGTTATTGCTGGTTCAGCTTGAGAAAGTGAATCTAAACTCAAGGCTACCAATCTAGCTCGAGAGAGTAGATTAATTGAGGTTTTGGGCTATTTTTATTGTTATGCTTGTCAAAGATCGAGAGGATTCGCTTGAATCGTAGTAGTTGATCGAGAGATAACTATTGCATCTAAATCCTACCTTACTCGCTAAGATTCAATGTCTTTTAGTAAATTATAATCATCCATATAACGAAATTAGCATTTTCGATCACATTCCCGAGAATCCTTCTCCATTTGATTCTTCCACTGTATTTGTAATTGTTAGTTGACAATCCTATTCCCCCCATTTGACCATTGCAGTCAACCCTTGCAATTTACTTTAATTGTTTCAATAAATTGTATCCCTAAAATCGATTAGCACACATGTTTCACTTCGTAATTGAATAATCTACAATATCACTCCTTGTGGAGACCCCAACTTTTCTTTCCCTTTATACTAGATTTTGATCACCTACACTTAGAATTGGATGAGGTGTAGATGAGCATTATCAAGTCAAGAACTCCAATGTTCTGAAGATGCATGCTGCAGTAATGAGGATGTTGAGATGGATGTGTGGGTAGATATTAGCAATGATGATATTTGCGATAAGGTAAGAGTGACCTCTATGATAGACAAGATGAGGGAAATAAGGTAGAGATAAATTGGACATGTGAAAAGGAAATGCACAAATGAACCAATTGGGAGGTGCGAGAGGTTGGTGATATTAGATATTTTGAGAGGTAAAGGTAGATCGAAAAAGTATTGGTGTGAGGTATTGCAAGTTCAGGAAGTATTCATTTCATGGAAGGATTTCTATTTTAACATCAAGAGCGTAGAGTTTTGAAACAAAGTATGAAAATCAAAGAACCAATATATTTTGTCCCAAAATAAATTTTGAGCCAGAAGGGTCCGTGACCGATCCCCGACGCGGCGAAGAATTCCCCAATCCTGAGGAAGTCGCGCACCTGGTACCCATATTTGCCCGACTTTTTCCTTCTTTCGTTTTCCAACTCCAATTCGCCTAAATTCAATTCTTTTTCCCAAATTTTCTTTATATGCAGATACCTAGTTAATGTACACAAGAATCTAACTTAAAACAATTCTATAACTCGACGCAGTAATCTCAAGAACTTCTCATTCTCAGCTAAATTCAAGAACGGAAGCAAATTCACGAACACATATCAAGAACATCAAACTTTCAACCTTTTTAGGACGAAATAACACTGAAATAAACATATTTGATGCATGGGTGAACGAACCCAATGCTATGAAAGTCTGACATACCTCGTAGGATTGAATCCTTGGCGAAATCCACAACCAAAATCGCAAGAACTTGAAGAGTCTTGAACTTTTCTTCTCCTTTCCTCCTCTTTTCTCTTCTCTCAAAGACCTAGCAAAATTCTCATTGCGTAAACTGAAAGAACTCAGTTTAGACCCTAAATAAATTACTAAAAACGTAATTAAAAGACCAAAATACCCTTCTAAAATCCGGTTTTGACTTTCCTTAGCTAGACAACGAGACTTCAAATGGGCATATCTCCTTCAGACGAACTCAAAATTGAGCAAACTTAGTGGCATTGGAAAGATAATTCAAAGATATTTCCTTAGGTATCTTGTAGAACACCTAACTCAAATTTAGCTAGGAGTTATGGTCATTTAAAGCTTACTCAAAACTCCTACTTAGTTTAACTTGTCAAACTTTCCAATTTTTATTATTTCCAAAAAAAAAAATTTCTTTCAAATTCTAGTTCTTCCTAGTTCTTTTAACTAGCAAGGTGTTACAATATCACCCCCTTGGGAACATTCTTCCTCGAATGAGATTACTCTTAGTAGGCTAAGGGTGTAACATCTAACATCTAGCTCGAACACCCAACAAGAAAAATGTAAATGGAACATGGAAACTTAAAATAAAAGCTAAGGAAAGGATTAGTACCTTAATTTGGAACTTCTCCTGATTTGAAGAGATGTCGGTATCTCTTCATCATGTCCTCCTCGGCTTCCCAAGTAACTTCCTCAACAAACTGATCTCTCCATAGAACTTTGACTGATGCTACTTCTTTAGTTCTCAACTTGCGAACCGTGGGATCTAAAATCTGAACAGGAATCTCCTCATATGATAAGTTATCCTTGATACAAATATCTTCAGTAGGTATGAAAAGTGAAAGATCTCCCATGCACTTTTTCAACACAGAGAAATGAAATACCAGATGAACCGCTGCTAATTCTTGGGGTAGCTCAAACTCATAAGCTACATTGTCAATCCTCTTGGATATTTTGTACAGACCACTATATTGGAGACTATGTTTCCCCTTCTTACCAAATCTCATAACACCCTTCATGGGTGAAACTTTCAAGTAAACCCAATCATCTACTTCAAACTCTAAGTCTCTTCTCCTAACATCTGTATAGGATTTCTGACAACTCTGCACTGTTTTCAACCTCTCTTGAATAACTTTTACCTTCTCCATAGCTTGATGACCTATGTCTGGTCCTATCAACCCAGCTTCACCAACCTCAAACCATCCAATAGGAGATATGCATCTTTTCCCATAAAGAGCTTTATAAGGAGCCATTTGGATGCTAGTGTAACACCCCGACTTCTCAAAACGTCTAAATTAACTTGTATCTCCATGGAAAGACAATGAGGGTGGGTAATATATTAAGAATGATGTGATATGTCCTATTTTAAGTGTTCAAGTGTTGCATCTCAAGTTTTGACGTTAGGTAAGTGGTAAAATAAAAGTTGGCGGAAGTTATCATAAGTTCCTTCTTAAAGATTTCTCTGAAATTTGGGTCAAATGTCTTGGAGGTTTTCTCCCAATCTATAAAGAGTTATGGGGCCCACAAACTATTGAATCAAAGGTCTACGAGTCTAGTTTCCAACGCATCAAACCGTTCATTCATACGACTTCAGAATAGAGAGATATTTGCATTTTCGTGGGACTGCGCAAGCAGGCACGTGAGGTGGGGCCCTAGGTCGGTGGAAAGTTGTATATATCTTCTTCTTCGAGTTTTTTCTCCATTTTAAGCTAAATATACAGAGAAAACATAGAAACCCATTTTTAGGATCAAGTAAAATATCGATTTTCTCGACGTAAGTTCTTGACGAAAGTTGTTCTACGCGTTGGGCTCATCATCGTGGTATAATTTGTTTTATCGATTGCGTAGCATATCACATTTTAATGTTGGGACAGCAGGGGTTTGAATATATTTAAAGGTTTTGAGGTGAATTACGAACCTAAGATCGAGGTAAGACCCTTCTTTCATCGACTCTAGCTTTTATAAGCACCAAATAGCAATTTGCGACGGAAATACATATCTTTTATTGTATTGTCATGGTATCTTTTATTTTGTGTGTTGATTACGGTCCTACCTTGTTGTAGTATCGAGGGAGTTACGGGTTAAAGTCTTTAGGCGACGTGAATTTAGCGAAAAAGGTATGTTAAGGCTATTCTCTTCCTATGGCATGTTCCTTAAAGCTTAGGAGCAATGTAATTGAGATGTTATCGTTGTTATACTTGTAGCCATTATTGTTGATTGTTGGCTGCTCGAGTGCGTATAATCCTCTCTTATCGGGATTCTTATTCAGTAGTAACATTCGTATGTTGGACACGACTTAGAGGCTAATTGTATAAGTTGCCTATAACTAAATTGCTCACTTTTAGCTGTTGGATTGTTATTGTTGCCTTTGGGCTATTGTTGTTAGCTGCAGGAATGTGATCTATGCCTAGCAGGGTTATGTTCTGCCTACAGGGCTGTATGGATGCCTAAAAGGGCTATGAGTTGCCTACGGGGCTATATTGATGCCTAGAAGGGCTATGAGTTGCCTACGGGGCTATATTGATGCCTAGAAGGGCTATGAGTTGCCTACAGGGATATATATTGATGCCTAAGAAGGTTATGTGCTTCCTACAGGGCCATGTTGTTGCCTAAGAGGGCTATGAGATGTCTATAAGCTATGTTGATGCCTAAGAGGGCTATGTGACTGCCTGCGGGGCTAGGAGACTACCGATAGGGGTATACAGGCTGATTGGCACCTTCCGGGCTTATGTGGGCCTGAGTAGGTGGTCTTGTGTGCTGTTTGTACCTACCGAGCTTATGGGGGCTTGGTTAGGTTGTTGTTTTATTATATTTGATAAATTTAGATTTAGAAGCAGGTCAGTACAATTATCTTATCCTTAATTTATTTATCAGATTATTCCAGTATATCAAGATACCTTATCATAGTCTATTGCCTTTCATACTCTGTACATTATTTCGTACTGACGCCCCTTTGCCTTGGGGCGCTGCATTCATGCATGCAGGTCCTGACAGACGACCGAGTAGACCTCCTTATCAGCAGGATTGACTTTTATCCGGTTGGTCAGCCCCTTTCCTCCGGAGCTGCCAGAGTTGGGAGGTTTGTTAACTTTTGTTGTATATATTCTCATGGGTAGGCTGGGGCCCTGTCCCACCAATCTTTACTACTCTTAGAGGCTTGCAGACTAGTGTGTGGGGTTTATAACTACGTTATGGCCATGCTGGCCTAGTTTTGTTGGTTTGCTGAAGCTTGCTGGTTGTGTGATGCGTTGTCTTGTTATATGCATACTTTCAGTTTTGGTATAGAGATCATGGTGGCCTTGATGGCCCAATCAGGACTTCGGTGCTAGTTGACAATTTCTTTATATGAATTTTTAGGAGTAGCTGTTTCTTTTGTAGATCTGTTGACAGGGGCCTTGCCGGCCGAAGACTTAGTTTTAAGCCGAGATATACTTGTTTGTTTTCTTAATTGCATGTGATTGCCATGCGCTGGTAGCAAATGGTTCAGCAGGGTCGGCTCGGGCATGGGTTTTGGCATTAGGAGTTAGTTGCGCCCCCTTGAGTTTGGGGCGTGACAGCTAGAATGGAAAATATTATTGTAATCAAACTCAATTAGAGGTAGGTGATCATCCCAATTACCCTTGAAATATCAATCACACAAGCCTTCAACATATCTTCTAAAGTCTGAATAGTTCGCGCTGCTTGACTATCTATTTGACGATCCGAAACAGTACTCAAGTTCACCTTTGAACCCAAGCCTTTTTGGAATGACTTCCAAAACTGTGTAGTAAATTGTTCTCTTCTAACTACCTCTTGAATATACAACTTAGCTTAATCATCTGCTGAATGGGTAGTCTTTATCGGTAAAAATTGGGTTGATTTCGTCATTCTATAAACAATCACCCAAATAGAATCATGCTGTATGCGAGACCTTGGTAAACTTGTGATGAAATTCATATTGATCGTCTCCCACTTCCACTTCGAAAGTTTTATATTCTGAGCCATAACACCAGGCCTTTGGTGCTCTACTTTAACTTGTTGACAATTTGGACACTTATCAACCAACTCTGCAATGCCCTTCTTCATATTACTCCACCAATAGACCTCTCTCAAATCATGATATGTCTTTGTGGAACCCAGATGGATAGAATATCTGGAGCTATGAGCTTCCTCCATGATCCTCTCTTGGAGCTCATCCACCCTTGGTACACACAACCTACCTTGATACCTCAATACACCATCTCCCCATTGTTCAAAAGCCACTACTTTTTTCTTCTTAACATTTGCCTTTAATTGAAGAAAAATAGTATCTTGGTCTTTTTTTTCTTTCACTTCTCACACTAATGATGATTCTGCCCCATTCATCATCACTACTCATCCTTCATTGGAATCCATTAAACGAACTCCCAATTATGCAAGTCTATGCACATCTTTTACAAGTTCTTTCTTTTATTCCTCAACATGGGCAGTACTACCCATAGACAACCTACTTAAGGCATCAACAACAACATTAGCCTTACCTGGTTGACATAGAATACTTATGTCATAATCCTTGATTAACTCTAACCACCTCCTCTGTCTGAGATTAAGCTCTTTCTGACTGTCACATACTGAAGACCCTTGTGATGGATGAACACGTCTACATGAAAACCATAATGATAATGAAGCTAGATCTCTAAAGCAAACACTATGGCAGCCAACTCTAGATCATGGGTTGGGTAATTCTTCTCGTAAACTTTTAGTTGTCTGGAGTCATAAGCTATAACTATACCATTCTGCATTAACACAAAACTCAAACCAACTCTGGACGCATCACAATACACTATAAAGCCCTGAGTACCTTCTAGTAAGGTCAATATTGGGGCAGTAGTCAATTGCGTTTTCAATTCCTGAAAGCTTTTCTCACAAGCTTCAGACCATTGAAACATAACTATTTTCTAAGGTAACTTAGTCAAAGGGGTCAAAATGGATGAGAACCCCTCTATGAACCTTCTATAATATCCAGACAACCCCAAGAAACTCCTAATATTAGTTTCAGATGAGGGTCTGGGCTAATTCTGCACTGCCTTTATCTTTTGACTGTCAACTTGAATCCCATCAGCAGAAACAATATGGCCTAGGAATTCCACAGACTTAAGCCAAAACTCACACTTAGAAACATACCATATAACACCTTATCTCTGACAGTTTGGAGAACTATTCGTAGATGACTAACATGATTTTTCTCACTTTTTGGATAGTTTAGAATGTCATCCATGAATACGATAACAAACATATATAAATAAGGCTTGAATACTCTGTTCATAAGGTCCATTAATGTTGCGGGAGAATCAGTCAAACCAAAGGACATAACTAGAAACTGATAATGACCATAATGGGTCCTGAAGGTTGTCTTTGGAATATCACATTCCCATACCCTCAACTGATGGTAGCCTGATCTGAGTTCTATTTTTGAAAAGCAAATGGCACCTTGAAGTTGATCGAAAAGATGATTAATTCTCAGAAGAGGATACTTATTCTTGATAGTAACCTTGTTCAACTGACGGTAATCTATACACATTCTAAGAGAACTATATTTCTTTCTCCCAAATAAGACCGGAGCGCCCCAAGGTGAGACACTCGGTCGAATAATACCCTTCTCAAGGAGATCTTTCAACTGCTCTTTTCACTCTTTCAACTCTGTTGGTGCCATTCTATATGGTAGAATAGAGATAGGACTCCAGGAAGATTATCTATGCGTAGTCTATTTCCCTCTTAGGAGGGACTCAGGGAATATCATCTGGAAAGAATTATGGAAACTCATGAACTGATTGAATAGGTGGTGTCTCAGCACTAGAGTCGTTAACTTGGACTAAGTGATAGACACACCCCTTGGAAACTAACTTTCTCGCCTTAAGGTACGAAATGAAATGACCCTTAGGCACTGTTGAACTATTCATCCAATCAAAGACTGGGTCATTAGGAAACTGAAACTTAACAACTCGAGTTCTACAATAAATTAAGGCATAACATAAATGAAGTCAGTCCATACATAGAATGACATCAAAATCTACCATGTCTAACTCAACTAAATCAACCATGGTGCTCTTGTGATTGACGGAAATAGTACAATCATGATAGACTCTTTCAGCTAGAATAAACTCACCAATAAGTCTAGAAACACTGAAGGGCTCAAGACGTTGTTCAGGAAGAACATCAAAATTTATTGCAACATAAAGAGTCACAAAATATAGACTCGCTCCTGGATCTAGCAAAGCATAAACATCAAAGTTAAAGACTTGGATCATACCAGTGACAACATCTGGTGAATTCACTTGGCATTGAGGACTAGTGATGGAAGAAAGACGATTGTCTCCTCCGCCTGCCCTTGAAGTAGCTCCTTTAGATGCAACACTGTCTAGTGGAGCAACTGATGAAGATTGGAGCCATAGTGATACTTACCTAGGTGGTTTCTACTAAATTTAGCACATGTAGGAGCCCAGTTACCTCCTTGTGCCACACTACCTTGGGAATGAGCAGGTCTTGCTCTGAAATTCTGTGAATTATAACTATTATATTCACCTTTGTTCCTTGGTGTGGGTGCACTAGCAGATGATGAAGCAGGTCCCTTTCGCTTTTGTTGGAAGGATGCCTGGTTTGCATTACTTTTCTTCTGCCTGGTTTCATTCTCGGATGTCTTAGCCTTTTTGTTTTTGGACTTTTCCCTATCCCTCAGCTTATCCTCTTCAACCTACTGCACATGAATAATCAGCCTCGCTATGTCCATATCACCTATTAGCATCGCAACCTTACCCTCCTTACTCGATAGATGAGACAACCCAACAACGAATAGACTCATATAACTCTTTCATATCCACACCCATCTCTGGGGCATAACGGGAAAGTTGGGTGAACTTCATACTATTCTCATGAACACTCATAGATTCCTGCTTAAGAGTAAGGATTTCTCGTACCTTTTCTTCTCTCAGTTCCCGGGGAAAGTAATGCCCCAAGAAAGCCTCTTCAAACATAGCCCAACTCAAATTCGGTGCACCCTCAGCTCTACACTTCTTCCATTGATCGAACCATCCTTCAGTTGGTATGCAACTAGTTCCATTTTCTCGGGATCGGTGACATGCATAATGTCAAAGACCTTCTAAAGCTCTTCAACAAAAATTTTCTAATCCTCAGTGATGCTTGAACCAGAGAAGCTTGGTGTATTTATCCTTAAAACTCATGGATACTTAAAGTATTAGCATTTTCCTGTCGAGCCCCTCTCTATAGCCCAACTTGATTTGTCACTGCTTGACTTAGCATTCGGATAACTTCCCGGAACTCAGCATTGCTAACCTCTCCTTGGGGTTGCACTTCTGGTGCATCAGGTACCCCTTGCTCTTCAACATTACTCCTAGTAGGACGACCTCGGACATCTCTTCGTGGAAGCATGTTTTGAAAGACACGCGCAAGCATGAGTTAGAAAGAAACTTTCATAGAGATAAACTATAACGCACGAAATGAGTATGAACGAAGTGAGATAGTTCCTAAAATGTTGCAGCCTCCTAATTATAGATATGACACGCTTCACACTGATAACTAGAACTATATAGATACGGCTTAATAGACTCCCTAGGACTTTTGAACTTTGTGCTCTGATACCAAGTTTGTCACCCTACGAGCCTACACGTTGGGCGAGACTGGCATTCGAGAACCAATGTTGGCCTCAAGGGAACCCTTGGTCTGGCTAGGCTCTCATCGAAGAACTTACTCAACAAAAATAAACCTAAATACAACCTTAAATAAACTGTCTAAATGGCAGATAAACTGAGAATTTTTAGAAAATAACATTCAACATAGTCAAATGGCCACTCAAGTCTTTAAAATCAAACAACTGAAATATCAAGACTAAAGAACTCATATGTAACTGTCTATGAAGCTTCTAGATACTAAGAGGGATGTCGGGACAAGACCCCAAATCGTCCTAACAACTGAAATAGCCAAAGTAAATAAAACAAAACATAACCTAAGGGATCCTCCGGAAAGCAAAGAGACTCACCAATTGACTCTGAGTGCTCGACTGGATCAACAAGGCACTGGAAGTTGATCCTGGTTACCTGTATCTACATCATAAAATGAAGCAGGCCAAATGGAATCAATACATTTAATGTATGAGCATGCTAGGGGAAAACTAACCATCACATAAGCTTGAACTGATTTCTGAAACAAACACTTACCTCAGCTTTACTCAATTCATTGATACTCAACTCAATGCAGAAACAAACAACAAAAAAGTTGTAGTTTATATAAACCATTTAAACAATAGGTAGCAGCTCAATGGATTGAAGAAATACAATAACAAGTCAGTTTATATATAATAGAGTAAAATAATTCTATGGGAGTTTCTCTAACCGACAACCATCAATATGAGTTGTGTGATGATATAGTGTCTCGCCCACGCTGCCAGAACTATCCTATAACTTTCCAGGATATAGAACGCCTAAACTAAGTTGATCCACTAGTCTATGCCAAAAGGCATTAAGGAATCATCTAAAATGTATGACCCTTTCTACCCACGTTGGCTACATGGCTTATGGAGACATTGAGTTGTTATGAACTCGTCCCCAAATCAGTGCTCAATACTACTCCCAAAATACTCAGCTCATATTATTAAAAGAGATCTCTTTATGTGGTTTGAGATTGTTAGTAAAAATACTAGCTCAAACGCTCTCTTGGAAATCAGTGTTTCCTATTTTTTATAAATGTGAAAACATTTACTCTTTGGGAATACGTAGTTCCCATATAATATTTTTGAAAAAATGAACTTCATTTGTTACTCTTACTTAACTCAAAACTCAAGTCTTAAAACAAGTTTAAATCCTTTGCAAGAGACTATTTGAAAGGACTCTAAGAACTCTCTAGACTTGGCTCTAATTTTTCCTTCAATTTGAATTTATGGATTCAAGGATTGTAATTTATGGTAGGAAAGATCTCGTGATATTTAGGAGTGTTTTTAGATAGTTAAACATGAGACACTATCAAGAAATCACTGTCTGGAACAAGTCCGCAACGTGGAGATGCATTTTAATATTTGGTGGCGAAATAAATTTTGATGCAGAAGGGTCCTTGACCGATCCACGACGCGGAAAACAATTCCGCAATCCTGAGGAACAGATACCCGTTGCGGACCTGGTACCCAGATTTGCCCGACTTTTTCCTTCTTCATTTACCAACCAAAATTCACCTAAATTTGATTCTTTTTCCCAAATTATCTTTAGATTCAGATACCTAGTTAATGTACACAAAAATCTAATTCAAAACAACTCTATAACTCGACGCAATAATCTCAATCTCAGTCCAATTCAAGAACGAAAGCAAACTCATGAACACATATCAAGAACATCAAACTTTTAACCTTTTTAGGATGAATTCACACTAAAAGAAACATGTGTCGGTGCGTGGGTAAACGAACCCAAAGCTATGAAAGTTTCACATACCTCGTAGGATTGAATCCTTGGCGAAATTCTCAACCAAAAATCGCAAGAACTTGACGAGTCTCGAAGTTTTCTTCTCCTTTCCTCCTATTTTTTCTTCTCTCGAAGCCCTAGCGAAATACTCAATTGTGTAAACTGAACTAACTCAGTATAGATTCCAAATAATTTACTAAAAACGGATTTAATTAAATCGCTAATGAAAAGACAAAAATATCCCTCTAGAATCCGGTTTTGACTTTCCTTATCTAGACAACCCCACTTCAAATGAGGATATCTCCTTCATACGAACTCGAAATTGAGTACACTCAGTGGCGTTGGAAAGATAATTCAAAGATATTTATTACAGTATCTTTTATCACAAAAAATGCATCTTGAGCTAGGAGTTATGGTGGTTTAAAGTTGACCCAAAACCCATATTTAACTTGTCAAACTTTCCAAATTTGATTATTTCCAAAAAAAAATAGTTTCTTTCAAATAGCGAGGTGTTACAGGATTGAAGAATATAAATCCTTGAGTCATGTAGGAGGAAATCTAGCCTGGGGACTAGACATCCTATAACCACGTTCAAATAGAAAAACTAATTATAGGATGACTTGTTGTAAAAAAATGCACTAGTTAATATTCCCTCCCTATGATTTGAGCTCATTGTTTACTGTAGTGATTTGTGAAGGTTGAGTTGATAAAACTCTTCATGATCATATTTAGCCCGTATGAGTGTAGTGTTAAACTTACAGGAGCACAATCGACAGTTTTCACCTATGTGAGTGTGGAAGTAGGTCGCTTCCTTTGAGAATTTGGCTTATTCTCAAAAGCACTCCTGAAATCACAATAGCCTAAAGTCGTAAAGTGATGGCTTTTAAAGATCATGTCCACACCTTGATTATTGTGTGTGAGAAGTAAAATTTTATTTCCTTTAAGATGTCATATTTCAAGTTTGAGACCATTACAAATCTGGAGTAAAAGTTATTGTTTCACTAAGTTGAGGTTCAATATTGAGCACACCTTCATTACGCATAGTAGTCTTCCATCATCTGGTATACTATCTTTTATAAAATTATGATGAGGTTGGTATTGTTGGTGTTGGGAGCATTTAATATTATTAAAACTATTGTTAAGGTGCATATTCCCATTCCAAGGACATTATCCTCTTTTACATTATCTTTTGGATACAATGTATTGAGGCTTAATTTCCATTTTCTACCGTTTCTAACATTTCATTTGGTGCACATTATTATGCCATTTTGCAGCTCTTCATTTGCTCGTTAGTGGCATTGGATGCCCTCACTTTATTTCATTTTTTACCCCTCCATTATACTTTCTAAACTATGTAACCTCTAGGCCATTTATCTTCACTATTTACTACCCCATTATATTTCTACTCACTGGTAGGAAGACATCCTCAACTATAAATAGTGTTGTTCTTCATTTGGTTTGGCTACATACACAAGAAAATAAAAAGTTCATAAAAGTTAGTCGAAAAAGAGAGTCCTTATTAGTTGAAGGGAGTTGTTCTTTTTGTGGTGCTTTGGACTCAACTCTTTTCCAGAGTTTGTTGAGTTACACCTTTTTATTAGGTTGTTGTATCCCGGAGGGAACGAGTCAAGGAGGACTACTGCTGGACCGGTGAAAAGATTTATTGTAGTGGACTTGAATCTCCTTAAAGAGAGCGAGATATACGTGCCTCAATCGGAAAAGATTTTTAGTTCTTCATTTTAATTTCAATTGTAATTTGTAATCTTGTAATTTTAACTAACACAATTCATATGAATGAAGGATATGCAGTAGAACCATCAATAACCATCAGTAACAAAGTGTATAGACTTACCTTATTATCGTGCAGGGAAGGTAGGACCCATGCAACTCCCTTTTCTGGTATTATGTCACTCGGAGTTAGAGGGCCCTATAGGGGATGTGGGAAATCCATATACACTAGTTCGATCCAAATCCAGGTCTTATCAAGGATAAAGACCAGCATGACCAAACCATAAATCTATGACTAGTAGGAATCTACTTTGTCGCGGTATCAAAGGAACGAGTAACCAAAACCATATAGGAAAGGTCGTCGATGCGTTGGCTAGTCAAGTAAAAATTTAGCACATCCTAGATGCCTCTAATGTCTCAAGTAGGAAAGGAGCACGTCAATGACACCTCATAAGTCCCAAAATCAATAAATCCAATGATCCAGGTGGTAGAGCTCTCTAAAACCAGTTTAGAATGGTGACTAAGAGAAAGCCATCCTATTCCATGAATGATCATGATGTAACAATGCATGAACAAGGATCGTACCACAAAACAATTTATGAATGAACAACCAATGCATTGTATGCCATCACCAACATTCAAACAAGGCACTCACAATTAAATATTTAAAAATCTAACCAAACCAGGCTACCAAGGTAGAGAGTACTAACCTGGAATCCTACAGGTCCTCAAACACGGCCTCATGCCCAACAATAATAATCATAACCAGCCTACTCTTAACCATTAAGTGAAGGAATCAAATAGAGCTCCCAAATCAGAAAAAGGGGAGAAAAACTAAAGAAATGATGCCTTACCCTCATAACACAACTCCAGTCTATGACTAAGCACAACTAGTGCCAACCTACGGCTTCAAAGAGCCTCCAAAGTCTCAAACACCAACACATGATCAACAACCTAAAATCAAGCCCTACCGGGAGTAACCTACCACTATAACTGCAAAACTACACAATCTAAGGAACCTAAGGCTCAACCCTAGTCTAAGATCATGATTACAAATTCTAACGAGGGTACACATTCTAAGGCATATAACAAGCTCGCTACAACCTATACTAAGGATCCCTTCACCCAGAATAAGCCTAATGCTTCTACATAAGTCAAGAAAAATAAGAGTAAAACAGTTTCACAATACACAATTCACAAGGCTTAATAGTTACAGTCAAACGGTCACAGTTCAATAACCAACAAGTATTAAGTATGACAATAACAAATGTCAAGTAGACCAATACAATTATCAAGTAGATCAATCACAAGTATCAAGTAGATCAATCACAAGCATCAATTAGATCAATCTCAATTATCAAGTTCATCAAATCACAATAACCAAACACTTACCAGAACCATTTCTCATCGGCACAATATCACTAGCCAGAACCATTTCCCATTGACTATATATAGTATCACTTGCCGGAAAAATTTCCATTCGACACAATATCCCTAGCAGGAACCATTTCTCTTTGGCTTTATATCATATCACTTGCCAGAATCATTTTTCTTCGGCTTTATTATATCATATCACTTTCTGGAACTATATTGCTTTGGCTTTATATCACATCACTAGCGGGAACCATTTCCCTTTGTCATAGTAACATATGTCTACTCACAGTGCACAATAATCAATGCAAATAAGCAATTTCACACCATAAGGAAGAGAAAACAACTCAAGAAATTCAAATCCACAATAATAAAATCAAAGCACTTTATCAATCTACAAAATAAGATCTGCAATACGGCAATTTAGGAAAAGCATAAAAAATCACTCAAAGGTCGTTAATAAAAAAAAACCTTATCAAGAACCTCCCGTATACAAACCAAATATGCTACTAGTTTGAAAATTATATTTGAGAGTCAATGGAATCGGCTAAATAACCAAACAACGTCACCTTAATCGGATGTTGACCAAAGTCAACTTTTACTTGAGAATCTCCAAATTTCCAAATAAGGACGTGAGACTCATTTAAAACATCCAGGGACTGAACCAAACCTTCAACTGGACCCAATATCACCATTTGGATCTAGTAAAATCATAAAAACTCAAAAATGACCTTTCTTACCTCAAGCGTTGACTAAACTCAAACTTTAGCCTTAACTTTCTTCACATTTCGTCTAATGACTCAAAATCAAACCAAAAGCCTTGGGACCATGGTGCTCAATTCTAATGGTAGTGCCCTTGATAATCTGAGAAGGATAGGTGTTGCTAGTATAGTAAGGGATAACCATGGTGCCATTATTTATGGTTATGCTACTCCTATTGGTTTTGGTACGAAAAACTAGGCTGAAGTTGAGGCAAAAACATAGGGACTTTCTTGGTGTCTCAACTATGGGTATAACCAAGTGATCCTAGAAGCTGACTCTGAGGTGGTGGTTGAATGGATCAAGTTACTGGAAACAACACCTTAGAAACAGCAGCATGCTCTTGATAATCTTAGGCACATTTGTGATCAATCTATTACTTTTAGTTGACAACATACCCTTAGAGAAGCTAATTTTATCTAAAAAACCAGTCACCATCGTGAAGAACCCGAACACTATTTCCATTAGAACAGACAAGAGCAACATGGCAAATCTAATAAGAAAAATGTTGAAGAGGATTAAAGAACCATACGGATTAACTTTGCTTAGCCTTTTTAATACTTAGTTTTCTTTTTTGCTTCTTTGAGTTTTATCATCTTCATCTAGACTATATTACTTTTATACAGCCATCTAGAAGATGCCGTTTGTTTTTAGGTTTTGATTTTCCTTTTACTTGTAAGGGGAGATTCTGCCTTATTTATGCTTTCCTAGCTTTACTTTGTATTTAAGAGGAGTCCTCTTCTTAGGTGCTCAGTAACTCTAGGTTTTACATTGATAGAACCGGGGATGAATTGTTCGACCTTAGTAGTTTAGCTGACTTATGAACCACCATAGAATCGGAGGTAAGGTTTATGTCCCCATCCTAGTACTGTTGATTATTTTATTTATGTTAAGGCGTGGGGTTGTTGCTCATCCCTGACCCTCCTCAAGGGTAATTACAAAAAAGGCTTGGGACCTAAGCCAACAATCCTACTAACCCAAAATTTCATTTTGGAGCAGATGTAATTGATAGATTTCCATTTTGAGTATCACAACTCTGATTGTTATTACCAAAACCAGTTTTAACAACTTTAACTCTCCAAACCTCTAAAACTCTTCAAAAATCACCAATTTTCATAAAAAATGGGAAAAAGTTTAAGGCCTCTTTTTGCATTTATCTTTAGGCCACTAGTGTGCTTCAGTCACCTTGCTAACACCTAATAGGACAAAAAAAGGTTGGGACAATGGAACGTGGCGAGTTTGAGGTTTTGCTGAGGCGGGGGGGGGGGGGGGNGGGGGGGGGAAGGTTCAATTTTTAAAGAAAAATCAGGTCGAGCAGGGCTGGATTGCCAATTAAAATCTCAAACATAAATTAAACCTAAAATAATTTCAATCAGGTTGATCGTTGTTATGCATTAAGATTCATTAATATCAATCCATCTATTCCAATTGTTTTTAATTATGTTTTTAGTTTACCAATTGTTGATGTTAAATCAAACATAAACTACTTTCACCATCCGAGTTAGATATTCATCAATAACTATAAGAAAGAGTAGTAAACGTTCCAAATTTTTTTTAGAGAAAAGGCATAAAGTGACACATGGAGTTTGTCCCAAATATTCAAAATGACACCTTAATTATGTGGGCGTCCTATTACCCCTCCCCATCCCCCACCCCAAACAATTGTCCGCTCATATTATTACATCATTTTTTTACTAGTCTCTGGTTTTAAGAAACAAGTGTTATTATGCACCAATCATTATGTGACATTTGTTAATTTAATTTTTAAAAAATCATTTTAAGTTTTTTTTATCCTTTTTTCTCTCTTACTTTTTGAATTATTTTATTTTTATTACTTTAATTTTAATTTCATCTTAAATTTCACTTCATGTTCCACTCCGCCCCACCCACCCCCACTTTCAAGTAGACCCCTTCACTCCATTTTCGTTGTTTCTTTCTTCTTCACCTTTGACCCTAATTGCACACCCACGTCAAACTGAATCCCTCCCACAACAACCAAATTCATGTTGAGTTTAATCCAAGGGTTCATAAGACTTTGAATGCTAAAGATTTCTTTGTTCACGTCAACGATGCTACTCTAGCAGTTTCAATGAAGTTACTGCTAGGATAGCTGTAATATAAAGTAAAAGTTCTCACATTAGTAGGAGAAGCCAAGTTTTAGTTCCTTTTAAGGCTTAGCACATTTAGTCAATTTAATTGTGTAAGTCTACTTATATATATTTAATAGAGATATGTATCAAAAACACACCTAAACTATCTCCTATTTTTTATTTTCATATCGAAACTATTACTTATTAGATTGAGAAATACACCTCAGTGGTGTGTGTAATGCACTCTCTCGTTTATTTCAAAAAACCTTGACACATGGCATTTGACATGGATAAAATAATCCACCTTTACAAAAGATTAATAATAAAATATTAATATTAATTAAAAATTAATGAATATAGTATTACTCCACCACCTCCTTCCCGTACCTGTCACCCCCTCCCCCCGTACACCTTGAAATCGAGAAGGTTATAAAAGGGTTTGCAGGCAAGTTACCAGCCCAAAATTGGGCCATGGGACCCTCCACGGAGCCCTTGATAGGCTGTGAAGGGGACCACAACTCGTTACGGGGCACGTGAATATTTGCCAGAACCATTAGGGCCAGAGTCCCTCCCATCGAGGCCTTGATGGCTCGTGGTGAGGTTGTCGGGCTGTGGAGGTGGTCAAAAAGTGGCCTACCTGGAAGGAGTCCCTCCCCTTGCCACTGGTAAAGGACCACGACAGCCATAACGGCTCGTGCAACCCTTGACGGGCTGTGAAGGCCATCGTGAGGTAGGGTCCGTCAACTTTAAGTTAGGGGCTTTTGGGTCTTTTCCTAGTTATTTTAATTAAACACTATGTCATTTTACCCTTTAAACAAATCCTTACATAAAGATTTTTACCCCCAAAATCACCCAATTTAATTCATTCTTTCAATTTCCCAAAAGAAGAGCAAGTTCATCCTCCCCAAATATTTCTCTCTCTAGAAGAAGAAGAAGAAGAGCTTCCATCTCTAAATATTGTACGTGATGCCAGGGTTATGTCCCGATAACTCATGATGTAATAGATGATTATTGATACTATGTAAACTTCCGCTTCATTTTTTACAACTCATTTATGATATAAACTATCTTTTAAATTACCTTAAATTTCTTTTATCTTGTTTATGTATACCAAGTGGCTTGTGTAGGGCCTCTGGGGGGTCCTATATGCCATGTTACACGTAAGGTCTACCTTGAGTTTTCACAAACATGGTATTTAGAGCACAAGGTTTAGAAAGGTCCTAGGAAGTCTCATATGCCACGTAGAGTAGAGTCTTGTTCACTAGTGTGAAGCACGCCACATTTATGAATGAGAGGCTATAAGATGTTTAGGAATGTCCACTTCTTTCATTACTCTAAAGTCCTGCAATAGATTTTAACTCTATAATGTCTCTCTCCTAATCTCTATCCGTTGTTTTTCTAGGAAATGGCCCCTCGAAGAGCATACGTTAGGAGGAATGCAAATGAAAATGTGGGAAAAGAAGCTCCTCAAGTATCGGTCGACCCTTTGGCCAAGCAAGTGACTAATGCGGAGTTTAGTACTGCTTTTCAAGTGTTCGTTCAAGCCATGACGGCTTAAGCCAATAGTGAGGTTGTGGTCCCCATGAACCCAAATGTGGGTATGGTGGCATTTAGAGTGAGTGATTTCACTAGAATGAATCCTATGTAGTATCATGGTTCTAAGATTGAAAAAGACCCTCAAGAGTTCATTAATGAGGAGTAAAATATGTTTATGATCATGGGAGTGATAGCGGTGGAAAAAGTGGAATCATCCTTTTAGCATCTTAAGGGTGCTGCTCAAATATGGTTCAACCAATGGAAAGAAGAGAGGGCAGGAGATGCGGGTCCTCTTGATTGGGAAAAATTCAAAGTTGCTTTCCTTGATATGTTCTTTACCCTTGAGATAAGGGAGGCAAAGGTACTTGAATTCATCAACCTTCGTCAAGTAAACATGAGTGTGAAGGAATATGCTTTGAAGTTTGCACAATTGTCTAACTATGCTCCTACTATGATTGTCGACCCTAGGGAAAGAATGAGTAAGTTTGTTTTGGGTGTGTCTGAGATGGTGGTCAAAGAATATCATACCGCCATTCTTATCAATGATATGGCCATTTCTTGTCTCATATTTCATGTTCAATAGATAGAAGAGGAGAAACTTAAGGAAAGATCTAGGGAGGCAAAGAAGGCAAGGACTAGTGATGGTAACTTCTCACATTCAAGGTCCGATGGACATGGTCGTTCTAAGTTCCGACAAATGTTCTTTCAATGCACCTCCTAAGTTAAACAAAAAAGGGTATCTAACCCTAAGCCTCAAAGAGGGAATGGTGGTGGATCTTCATTGTCTACTTGTGCTAAATGTGGGTGGAAGCATGAATGCAAATGTTTAGCTAGTATGGATGGTTGCTATGATTGTAGTACGAGTGGCCGTAAGATAAGGGATTTTCTAATGGTTACAACTAAGGGAATTGAAGGTAAGAAATCTCCTCCTAGTGGTTCGGGTTCAAATGCTCCAAAGCATAACCGATTCTATGCGCTTCAAACTCGTCATGAAGAAGAGGTCTCTCCCGATGTGGTTTACTGGTATGTTTAAAGTATTCCAACTTTATGTTTATGCTTTAATTGACCCAGGAGCTACCTTGTCTTTTGTGATGCCATATGTGGCCATGAGATTTGGTATTCTTCCAGATCTGTTGTAAGATCCTTTTTCAGACCCTACCCAGTTGGTGATTTTACTGTGGCTAAGAGGGTCTATAGATAGTGTCCCTTATCATTGGCTTTTCTTGGACACATTGTTTCCGATATAAGTATTGAGGTAAATCCTAATAAGATGGATGCGGTCAAGAGTTGGCCTAGACCTCTACCCCCTTCGGATATTCGAAGTTTCTTTTATTTGGCTGGTTAGTATAGAAAGTTTGTTAAATGGTTTTCTTTGATTGACTCTCCATTGACGGCATTGACCCAAAAGAAGATTAAGTTCATATGGTCGGAAGGATGTGAGAAGAGTTTTCAAAAATTGAAAGATAGACATACTTCCGCTCCGGTGTTGACTCTACCTGAAAGAATTAATGGATTTGTGGTTTATTTTGATGTCTCAAGAATTGTGTTAGGATGTGTCCTTATGCAAAATGGGAAAGTCATTGAATATACCTCAAGGTAACTTAAGATTCATGAGAAGAATTATCCTACCCACGACCTTGAACTAGCGTCGGTTGTTTTTGCCTTAAAGATTTGGAGGCATTAAATATATGGTGTTCATGTGGGTATTTGTACTGCCACAAGAGTTTGCAATATGTGTTTAAATAGAATGATCTGAATATTTTCTAAAGAAGGTGGCTAGAGTTACTAAAAGATTATCACATTAGTGTTCTCTATCACCCTAGTAAAGTAAATGTGGTTGCGGATGCTCTTAGTGGATTATCGATGAGTAGTGTTGGTGATATTGGGGATGATAAAAAGGAGTTGGTTTGATATGTTCATAGATTGGCCCGGTTGGATGTTCGGTTAGTCTACTCTACCAAAGGTGGTGTTATGGTTCACAATTGTTCAGAATCGTCTTTTGTAGGAGATGTAAAAGCCAAGCAAAGTCTTGATCTGACTTTACTTAAGTTGAAGGAAGTAGTTTTTAAAAAGTCTGTAGAGGCTTTCTCCGAAGAAAGAGATGGTCTGCTTCAATATCGTGATTGTTTGTGTGTTTCCAATGTAGATGACTTGAGAGAACATATCTTATCACAAGCCCATAGTTCTCGGTTTTCAATTTATCCAGGATCCACCAAGATGTGCCGTGACTTGCGGGAGGTCTATTGGTGGAATGGGATTAAGAAGGATATTGCAGAATTTTGTGACTAAGTCTTCTAATTGTCAACAAGTGAAAGTTGAGCATCAAAAGTCGAGAGGTTTGTCTCAAGATATAAGTATTCCTACTTGGAAGTGGGAAGATTTGAATATGGACTTCATCATGGGTTTACCCATGATATTTCTGTAATCAATGACACATATTTCAATGCAAGTGTCTACAATCGTGCAATAGTATAATAACCCAACCAAGGGTTGGGGTCGAGTCCCAAGGGAGTGGGCGTGAAAATTAGTAGTTAAGCGCAAATGTGCTAAAGCTAATCATAGCTAAATATTTTTACGAGTGAATACATAGCAAATTAAAGGGGGACACAAAGTGTCAATTAACAATTTGGGGGTTCCGTCAGAAGTAGAGCAAAAACAGCAAAATTAACAAGAAATCTATACGTGAGAAGGGATTCTTAGGGTGTGACCGCAATATATATTGATTTAAATTGTTGGGTAGATGCTTTCAATAGGAAATTTGTAAGATAATAGTGACTAGGCTAAGCTTTAGATAGAAATAAGTTCCCTCTCGGGAAACTTACCCCGTTTCAAATAGGTTCCTCTCGGACACCCATTTGCCGCATAAAGGCTAGCCTACGCCTTACCCCACTCACTCTCTCAAGCTGAGTGTTAGGATATGGGACTAGGGCTCACCCTCTCGGGCTGAACCTCATGTCGACCCACCCCTAAGGCCATCAGTCTAGCGGTCTTGGTTTCACGACCTCTCTCTCGAGCAAGCCGAAAACACATGAGTGGTTTTGTATTTGCAACTACAAACCCATTAAATTAAACCACAACCACTAGGTGAAATCACCATTAAAATACATCTAACCTATCAGCAAGCAAAACCCAACAATAATCTCAAAACATATTTGCTAAATCACACCCGAAGAATGGGGTTTTTTAGTCACATATCAAGAAATAGAAATTTACACCTTCAATGATGTTGAAATCAAATGGGTATGAAAATTTAAGTCTCAATTTAAGCAAAGAGTGAAGACTCCAAGAGACCTGCTTCCCAATTGAAAGAGATGAAACTCTCTTGTTCTTCGAGTTTTCAAAACCCTGTCCAAAACTTAGAGAATATTTCCAAAACAACTCTCTCTACTTTAAAATCTAAAAACTAGGAAAGCAATGATGTAAAAGAAATGCCTAAGAATAAAAACTGAACAAGTATTTATAGTTTTCAGAACATGTGCTATGAAGGCTCTTTTGGCGACGTTAGTGAGAATCACCGATGCATTCAGTGATTCGCCCTTTGGTCTATTTCGTCGCCTTTCATCAGTTGCCTTCAGCATCATTCTGTCCTTGGTAATTGTGCGATGTAGCACTGCTTCGCAGAGTCATTCGGTGATACGCCGACTGTTCCTTTTCATCGCCGATTTTCTCTTTTTCTTCAGGGCTCAGCACACTAGAACAAAAGGTGAATATGCGATCTGTTGGCGATCCGCCGAATGTGTTCGACAATTCGCAGACCTTCGTCTCTTTGTTCTTTCGGCTTCTTTTTGCTCCTTTTTGCCAAGTAATGTCCATGATTACCTCAAACTTCAAATACCTGAAACTTAAAGGTTTTCATCAGATATAGGGATAAAATATTCATTTGAGGACACTAATTTAATCAAAATATATCCCTAAATGAGTCCAATTTGTGGAGTCATCAACACCCCAACTTAAACTTTTGATTGTCCTCAAGCAAACTCGAGTTCAACTGATCACAAAGGGTGTCTCAAACTGTGCTACACAAGACTCAATCATAAATGTACACAACAAGACTCAAATTACTCATGCAAAGATCAATTGTGTACTCAAAGATTCAAGTTGTGACACACTATTACCAAAGATTCTCATACTCGCAATACTTGCTATTTGTGCAAGTTCAAGCTCAACAAAAAGTATCTAAATGCCCTCACATAAAGAATCATTCCATATTCACACATAGAGGTTAATCAATTCAAGATCAAAAATCTGATGCAACGCTCACACTCAAAAAGAGAAACACAGTGCATGTTTTCACCCATAAGTTTGCTCTTATTTTTCAATCGACTATCGGTTTGGCTTACTTGAGATCAAAAAGGTCTTTCTAAGGCTTCTAATGGGGCTGAGTGCAAAGGTATGGTCATTTAGGCTCATTGACTTCTTCATCCTCGTGAGATATGTTGTCCTCAAAACTTCATTTTCATTTCCCTTATCACTTTTTCCTCTAGTGCTTCTAAGTCATCCTTTTATTCACTCTCCATGTATTGCTGAAGAATAAGAAAAAGAGGGAGAAGGAAGAATAAGAAGAAAAAGAAGAAGAAGAAGGGGGAGGAGGAGTAAGAGGAAGAAGAAAAAGAAGAAGTAGAAGAAGAAGAAGAAGAAAAAGAAGAATAATAAGAAAATGGAGAAGGAAAAGAAGAAGAAGAAGAAGAATAAGAAGACGAAGAGGAAGAGGAAGAAAATGAGGAAGAGGAAGAAGAAGAGGAAGACGAAGAGGAAGAGGAAGAAGAGGAGGAAGAAGAGGAAGAGTAAGAGGATGAAGAAGGGTAAGAAGAAAAGAAGGAATAAGAAGATGAAGAAGAAGAACAACAAAAAAAGAAGACGAAGAGGAAGCGGAAGAATATTAAGAAGAGTAAGAAAAGGAAGAAGAGGAAGAAGAAGAAGAAGAAGACGAAGAAGAGGATGAAGAGGTGGAAGAGGAGGACGACGAGGACGAGGAGCAAGAGAAAGAGGTGGAAGAAGAAGAAAAAGAGGAATAAGAAGAAGAAGGAGGAGGAGGAGG
>NC_064288.1:36235881-36261487 GCF_019186545.1 Solanum stenotomum
ATACATGCTCCGACAAGAGTAACAAATGTGGTCTCCTATTCTGATTTATGCACATATATACGGGTATTTGATTTCATTTGAGCCTTGTTTTACATGTCTTATTGTCTTACATATTCAGTATAGTTTTTCGTTGTGACGTTCCTTACGGGGACGCTGCATTTGATGATGAATGCATAGGTACTCCAGCTAGTATGCCTCTTTACTAGGAGCACATGTACTCAACTGTTATTGGTTAAGCTCCAGGTCGGGGTTTACCGACTCTTTGGCACCTATTTTGTTATTGTATGATAGTCAAGGGTAAGCCGAGGTCTTGTCCTGCCCTAAACTAAGATTTCTATCTTTTAGAGGCTTTGTAGACTAATGTATATCGTTATGTTGTGTCTTGTCTCTTAACCAGTTGTGGCCTCAACTGCCAAGTCTTATATATAAGTTTTGGGTCTACTTATGTTGGTTTGTATTGCTGCATCCTATGTGAACTTGTCTCAACCTTAAGATTGTCATAGGTATATGCATAGCAAGCACAAGTTACATGTTGGTTCTCTCGGGCCTTCAGAGCATCGGGTGCCTGTCCGTCTTAAGGGGAATTGAGGCGTGACATTTAAAATATATTTATTCTTTATGTGGGAAATAGAAGGTCAAAGTAGTAAATATTTAGGCTTTTCAATTTTATTAAATAAACATACAATAATATTGTTGAACTTTGGTTAATAGTTAGAATTACTACACACAAAGATTACAATAACTAATTTGAATCTAAACAAAAACAAAGACTTGCAACAATAAAAAATTATACAAATCAAACTAAAGAAGTTACATGGAGAAAACACAAACACACATCTTCCTTAAAACCTTATCATAATAAAATAGATAAAAGATTTGAAAAAAAAATAAGTGCCTACTTTTTTGAGCACTTGGCCGACACCCTTTTTGACAAATTAATCAACATTAAAGAGTCGTCTTCATCGTGTCAAGTTAACACATGAATTTGATAATAGAAGTATACTACAAATAACAATGAAATATAAAAAATAATCTTTAGTTGGAATTTCATGGGAAAAAACTTTTGAATTTATATTGACAAAAATTGAGGAATATCATAAAGTATCTTAAATTATAATTTAACTAGGAAATTTACCCGCGCTTCGCGCGGCCATAAACAATATTTCTAAGCTCTTGAACAATCTTTTCAATAATCGACTATAATAAGAAGAAGAAAAGTGAATTTTAGTAGGTTTTAAGAACATTTCAACAAAAATTAAATGATTTGAAATTATCACATATCTCAAAAATTGTAAATATTACAAAAATGATCAAATATATCTTGATCTCTAATCATTTTTATATTTTACATAATTTATCATAATATATCTTTGTTGATATAATTGTCTTGTTAAAATTGAGTGATGTTTTTATGTAGCGATGATGTATCACTTTTTCTATTTTTTTGTACATGAAATATATAGAATCTGATCATTTTATGGTTAGAATAAATGTAGACCACAACAACATAAATATTTTTTTTTAGAGACAATCTACTTGTCTGAGATCCAACGTTCCACACTTTTCGTTATTGTTACTTTGTTACTCAAGGCCTTTCTAAATGCTCCATCAATGAAACTTTACGACTTTTTCAGAAATATGTACGTATAACTGTTGCATTATGAAAGTACAAGTAGATCAAAAATTGATTCTAGACTCATGTTAAAGAAATACATCGAACATGAAAAAATAAAAAATGGGTCTAACTTAGATAACTCAAATGCTCAGCAATGACTTGGGACATGAATGCCAACAAATCTATGTTAATAGACATATATTTTGTAGCTTAAGCTATTACTTTTATTTATAGTAGGTTTTCTTTCATATTCTTCAAATTAAGATTGCTGAAAATAGTCATTACTCACACCAAAAATATTTAAAAGAGTCGAATGAGAACGAAAAAAGAAAAACATTAAAAGGACGAAAGTTTTGTCCAAGTGAGATCATATACATACCAAAAGAAAAATAGTCAATACAATTTTAAGTGGACAACAAAACAGCGAGAAAAACATACATTAAATGGAGTAAACTATTATATATCAAATGATGATAACAAATCATTCTAACCAGAAAACTTTCTATATTTTGAAATAGCATACCTCAAAAAATTGACTAACACTTCAATCAACTCTCAATTCTTAAAGTACTCATAATACCCACTGATAAAATTTAGTAAAAATAGATAACTTACAGTATAAAATCCAAAAAATATGGGCATGCAAAGTTATTAACTTTCAAATGATTTTTTAATGAACAAAATTCTCATCCTTGTATGTGAATGAATGACGTTGTTGATGAAGAAACTAGAGATTTGTAAGATATTTTTTTATTGTACGTTCAATACTTCCAATAGAGAAAACTTGTCTGAATACTTAATTAATGTTTGTTAATATGCACTAACAAATACTTATAACAATAACATTGCAGAAACATAAACAACAAATTTGAAAGTATATACTCAAAAATAACAATTTATAATATAAGCATAAATTAATCATTGTAAAAAGCATACTAGTGTATTGATACAAAAATAATGATGTCAGTGAGCCATTCAATAGGAGCAAAGTACACAAATATTTAACTGTCAAGAAGAAGTTCAGAATTTTTGTTGTTCTTAAATAAGAGAAAATTCCTCTATTTATAGACAACAAAGGGTAGTGTGAACAAATGTTTATCGTGCCTTATCGGAAAGGTCACAACTCTCTAGGAAAAGTTACAACCCTTCGGAAAAGTTAGAACTATTCGGAAAGGTCACAACCTTTCATAAAAGTCACAACTTTTCATAAAAGTCGCAACTTTTCATAAATGTTGAAACTTTTCGTAAAAGTCACAACTTTTCATCAAAGAGGAAGGCTAGTTTTGGAAATAAAATAAATTAAAAGGGATCCTGGTTTGTGGTGGTGCCACATAGGCAGGCCTAGGGTTCTCTTTTATATAAATATATGATATTTAAGTATTAATGATATTATTTAAAGTAGAAGTTGGGATAAGGCACAAGTAGCCCCTAGACTATGACCGAAATTCTAAAGACACACATAAACTTAACTAGGGTCCAATTCCCCCCCCCCCCCCCAAACTAATTCAAAATGGAATAAATACACCACAAACGCTGACATGGCATATAGAGTGTGTACACTCTCTTGAAGGCAAGTGATGAGTGCAGATTGAATACATGTCCTTTTTCAATTGGTAACTTTATAATTAGTTAGTACACATATTTATTGATATTAAAAATTATATATATTTAATTTTTTTTGTTTCTTTCTTTGTCAAATATTTATTTTCATTTCTTTCTCACTATAAAATTTTTAATTAATTTATTATCTTTTCACTTTTAATTAGTTTTATAAAACTATCTGTATTATTTTTTGAAAAAATAATTGAAAAGTGTCATTTAATTTTTAATTTTTTTATGTTTTATTTTATTTTCTTCACTTATTTGATATTCATTCAAAATTAACTTAATTTAAATACAAAACTTTTGGATTAAATTTGAAATCAAATCAAAACGAAAGACAAAGAGAATAAAAACAATAGAAAAATAAATGAGAAAAAATAATGAATGAAGGTAAGAAAAACAAAAGTTTCAATACAAGGTAAAAAAATGTGTATTAACTTAATTTAAATACAAGATAGAGAAAATAAGATAATTTTTTAAGAAAAATTTTAAAAAATAAAATAAAATTTACACATGTGGCAGACGAGTGTGTACAAACACAACCAACTTAGGTGGTTGAAGGTTCCACATCATTAGCACAAAAAGTGCACAAAAATATGAAAAAATGAGTTCAAGAGGGTAATAAGACCCTAGTTAAGTTTAGGTGTGTCTCTAAGATTTCAGTTATAGTCTAGGGGGTACTTGCACCTTATATTGTAGAAGTTCAATAAATATAAGTTATAGAGGTGAAACTCTAAAAATAAATAAAGAAGGAAAAACACAAATAAAGAAGATAAAAGAAATACCTTTATATTAAATATAGACATAAAATGTCTTTCTAAGGCTTTTAATAGGGCTGAGTGTAAAGGTATGGTCATTTAGGCTCATTGACTTTTTCATCCTCGTGAGATGTGTTGTCCTCAAAACTTCATTTTCATTTCCCTTATCACTTTTTCTTCTAGTGCTTCCAAGTCATACTTTTATTCACTCTCCACGTATTGCTGAAGAATAAGAAAAAGAGGGAGAAGGAAGAATAAGAAGAAAAAGAAGAAGAAGAAGGGGGAGGAGGAATAAGAGGAAGAAGAAAAAGAAGAAGTAGAAGAAGAAGAAGAAGAAAAAGAAGAACAATAAGAAAATGGAGAAGGAGAAGAAGAAGAAGAAGAAGAAGACGAAGAGGAAGAGAAAGAAAAGGAGGAAGAGGAAGAAGAAGAGGAAGAGGAAGAGGAAGAGGAAGAAGAGGAGGATGAAGAGGAAGAAGAGGAAGAGTAAGAGGATGAAGAAGAGTAAGAAGAAAATAAGGAATAAGAAGATGAAGACGAAGAAGAACAAAAAAAGAAGAGGAAGAGGAAGAGGAAGAATATTAAGAAGAGTAAGAAAAGGAAGAAGAGGAAGAAGAAGAAAAAGAAGAAAAAGAAGAAGAAAAAGACGAAGAAGAGGATGAAGAGGTGGAAGAGGTGGACGACGAGGATGAGGAGCAAGAGAAAGAGGTGGAAGAAGAAGAAAAAGAGGAATAAGAAGAAGAAGAAGGAGGAGAAGGATGAGGAGGAGAAGAAGAAGAAGAAGAAGGAGAAGGAGAACGAGAAGAAATACAAGAAACAGAAGAAGAAGGAGCAGAAACAGAAGGAGGAGGAGAAGAAAGAGGAGGAGGATAAGAAGAAGAAAAAGAAGAAGAAGAAGAAGAAGAAGAAGAGGAAGAGGAAAAGGAAAAGAAGGAGGAGGAAGAGGAAGAGGAAAAGGAAGAGGAAGATGAAGAGGAGGAAGAGGAAGGGGAAGAGGAAGAGGAAGAAGAAGAAGAAGAAGAAGAAGAAGAGGAAGAAAAAGAGGAGGAAGAGGAAGAGGGAGAGGGAGAGGAAGAGGGAGAGGGAGAAGGAGAAGAAAAGGAAAAGGAGGAGGAAGAAGAAGAAGAAGAAGAAGAAGAAGAAGAAGAAGAAGAAGAAGAGAAGGAAGAGCAGGAAGAGGATGAACTGGACGAAGAGGAAGAAGAGGAAGAACTTGTAGAAGAGGAAGAAGAGGAAGAACTTGTAGAAGAGGAAGAAGAAGAACAAGTAAAAGAAGAAGAGGATGAGGAAGAAGAAAAAGAAGAAGAAAAACAAGAGAAGAGGATGAGAAAGAAATGGAAGAAAAGGAAGAAGAAGGGGGGGAAGAGGTGGATGAGGAAGAAGTGGAAGAAAAGGAAGAAGAAGGTGAAGAAAAAAAGAAGAGGATGAGGAAGAACTGGAAAAAGAGGAAGAAGAGGAAGAAAAAGGGGAGGAAGAGGTGGATTAGGAGGAAGAGGAAGATGAGGAGGAAAAAGAGGAAGAGGAGGACGAGAAACAATAGGTAGAAGAAAAAGAGGAATAAAAAGAAGAGAAAGGAGGAGGATGAGGAATAGAAGGAGCATAAGGAGAAGAATTAAAAGGAGAAGAAACATACAGGGCAGAAGTAGAAGGAGCAGAAGCAGAAGCAGAAGGAGGGGGAGGAGAAGAAGAAGAAGAGGAGGAGGAGGAGGAGGAGGAGGAAGAGGAAGAAGATGAGAAAGAAGAAGAAGAATAAGAAAAAGAAGAAGAAGAAGAGGAATATGAGGAAGAAGAGGAAGACGAAGAGGAAGTGGAAGAAGAAGAAGATGAAGAAGAAGTAGAGGACGAGGAACAAATAGAAGAAGAGGAAGAGAAAGAAGAAGAAAAAGAAGAAGAAGAAGAAGAAGAATAAGAAGAGGAAGAGTAAGAAGAAGAGGGAGAGGAGGAGAAGAAAGAGGAGGATAAGGAGGGGGGGAGGGGGAGAAGAAGCAGAAGTAGCATAAGAAGAAGGAGAAGAAGCAGAAGGAACAGAAGAAGAAGGAGGAGAAGAAGGAGAAAAAGAAGAAGAAGAGGAAGAGGAGGAAAAGAAGAAGAGGAAGAAGAAAAAGAGGAAGAGGAAGAAGAAGAAGAAGAGATAAGAAGAAGAGGAAAAACAAGAAGAAGAAGAAGAAGAAGAAAAAGAAGAAGAGTAAAAAGAGGAGGAAGAGGAGGAATAGGATGAGGAGGAAGAAGAAGAAGAATAAGAAGGAGGAGATGGTGAAAAAGATGGAAGAAAAGCGGAAAGAGAAGAAGGAGAAGGAGCAAAATAAGAAGGAGCCAAGCAAAATCCTCTGATGTGCTAGTTTATATATTGTATTTACAAATGCAAGCTTGGTGAATTCTCCTCTTAGTTAATTGAAGTCAATTGTGTCATTTAAGCTCATAAGTAATGCATTGATGTTACAGAGCTCACTGTGTCATTCTTACTGCCTTGAAGTTATTATTTTCATGTCTTCTACTACTGTCCATAGTTCCGAATCACAAAAATGGTTATGAGCACCGAAACAACAATCTGAAAGATTAATGAATCTAAGTGAAGTAATACGTATAATTATATGTGGCAGCCCAGAGAAAAAAGCCTAGGATGGGCCGATCTCAATTGGTACAGAAGGGTGGCAGCTCAGGGGTGAAAGACCAGTATGGGCCAATCCCAATTTTTGTAACTATGAGGACAACATCCTAGGGGTTAAAATGCCTAATATGTGTCATCATCTTCTACCACTGATCAGCTGGTCATTTACATCACATGTATTATAAAGATCATAACACACAGAAAAGTAAAGAAATGAATGTAACATACATGCTCCTGCAAGAGTAACAAAGGTGGTCTCCTATTCTGATTTATGCACATATATACGGGTACTTGATTTCATTTGAGCCTTGTTTTACATATCTTATTGTCTTACATATTCAGTATAGTTTTTCGTTGTGACGTTCCTTACGGGGACGCTGCATTTGATGATGAATGCATAGGTACTCCAGCTAGTATGCCTCTTTACTAGGAGCACATGTACTCAACTGTTTTTGGTTAAGCTCCAGGTCGGGGCTTACCGACTCTTTGGCACCTATTTTGTTATTGTATGATAGTCAAGGGTAAGTCGAGGTCTTGTCCTGCCCTAAACTAAGATTTCTATCTTTTAGAGGCTTTGTAGACTAATGTATATCGTTATGTTGTGTCTTGTCTCTTAACCAGTTGTGGCCTCAACTGCCAAGTCTTGTATTTAAGTTTTGGGTCTACTTATTTTGGTTAGTATCGCTGCATCCTATGTGAACTTGTCTCAACTTTAAGATTGTCATAGGTATATGCATAGCAAGAACAAGTTACATGTTGGTTCTCTCAGGCCTTCAGTACATCGGGTGCCTGTCCATCTTAAAGGGAATTGAGGCGTGACATTTAAAATATATTTATTCTTTATGGGGGAAATAGAAGGTCAAAGTAGTAAATATTTAGGCTTTTCAATTTTATTAAATAAACATACAATAATATTGTTGAACTTTGGTTAATAGTTAGTATTACTACACACAAAGATTACAATAACTAATTTGAATCTAAACAAAAACAAAGACTTGCAATAATAAAAAATTATACAAATCAAACTAAAGAAGTTACATGGAGAAAACACAAACACACATCTTCCTTAAAACCTTATCATAATAAAATAGATAAAAGATTTGAAAAAAAAAATAAGTGCCTACTTTTTTGAGCACTAGGTCGACACCCTTTTTGGCAAATTAATCAACATTAAAGAGTCGTCCTCATCGTGTCAAGTTAACACATGAATTTGATAATAGAAGTATACTACAAATAACAATGAAATATAAAAAATAATCTTGACTTGGAATTTCATGGGAAAAAAAGTTTTGAATTTATATTGACAAAAATTGAGGAATATCATAAAGTATCTTAAATTATAATTTAACTAGGAAATTTACCCGCGCTTCGCGCAGCCATAAACAATATTTCTAAGCTTTTGAACAATCTTTTCAATAATCGACTATAATAAGAAGAAGAAAAGTGAATTTTAGTAGGTTTTAAGAACATTTCAACAAAAATTAAATGATTTGAAATTATCACATTTCTCAAAAATTGTAAATATTACAAAAAAGATCAAAAATATCTTGATCTCTAATCATTTTTATATTTTACATAATTTATCATAATATATCTTTGTTGATATAATTGTCTTGTTAAAATTGAGTAATGTTTTTATGTAGCGATGATGTATCACTTTTTCTATTTTTTTGTACATGAAATATATAGAATCTGATCATTTTATGGTTAGAATAAATGTAGACCACAACAACATAAATATTTTTTTTTAGAGACAATCTACTTGTCTGAGATCCAACGTTCCACACTTTTCGTTATTGTTACTTTGTTACTCAAGGCCTTTCTAAATGCTCCATCAATGAAACTTTACGACTTTTTCAGAAATATGTACGTATAACTGTTGCATTATGAAAGTACAAGTAGATCAAAAATTGATTCTAGACTCATGTTAAAGAAATACATCGAACATGAAAAAATAAAAAATGGGTCTAACTTAGATAACTCAAATGCTCAGCAATGACTTGGGACATGAATGCCAACAAATCTATGTTAATAGACATATATTTTGTAGCTTAAGCTATTACTTTTATTTATAGTAGGTTTTCTTTCATATTCTTCAAATTAAGATTGCTGAAAATAGTCATTACTCACACCAAAAATATTTAAAAGAGTCGAATGAGAACGAAAAAAGAAAAACATTAAAAGGACGAAAGTTTTGTCCAAGTGAGATCATATACATACCAAAAGAAAAATAGTCAATACAATTTTAAGTGGACAACAAAACAGCGAGAAAAACATACATTAAATGGAGTAAACTATTATATATCAAATGATGATAACAAATCATTCTAACCAGAAAACTTTCTATATTTTGAAATAGCATACCTCAAAAAATTGACTAACACTTCAATCAACTCTCAATTCTTAAAGTACTCATAATACCCACTGATAAAATTTAGTAAAAATAGATAACTTACAGTATAAAATCCAAAAAATATGGGCATGCAAAGTTATTAACTTTCAAATGATTTTTTAATGAACAAAATTCTCATCCTTGTATGTGAATGAATGACGTTGTTGATGAAGAAACTAGAGATTTGTAAGATATTTTTTTATTGTACGTTCAATACTTCCAATAGAGAAAACTTGTCTGAATACTTAATTAATGTTTGTTAATATGCACTAACAAATACTTATAACAATAACATTGCAGAAACATAAACAACAAATTTGAAAGTATATACTCAAAAATAACAATTTATAATATAAGCATAAATTAATCATTGTAAAAAGCATACTAGTGTATTGATACAAAAATAATGATGTCAGTGAGCCATTCAATAGGAGCAAAGTACACAAATACTTAACTGTCAAGAAGAAGTTCAGAATTTTTGTTGTTCTTAAATAAGAGAAAATTCCTCTATTTATAGACAACAAAGGGTAGTGTGAACAAATGTTTATCGTGCCTTATCGGAAAGGTCACAACTCTCTAGGAAAAGTTACAACCCTTCGGAAAAGTTAGAACTATTCGGAAAGGTCACAACCTTTCATAAAAGTCACAACTTTTCATAAAAGTCGCAACTTTTCATAAATGTTGAAACTTTTCGTAAAAGTCACAACTTTTCATCAAAGAGGAAGGCTAGTTTTGGAAATAAAATAAATTAAAAGGGATCCTGGTTTGTGGTGGTGCCACATAGGCAGGCCTAGGGTTCTCTTTTATATAAATATATGATATTTAAGTATTAATGATATTATTTAAAGTAGAAGTTGGGATAAGGCACAAGTAGCCCCTAGACTATGACCGAAATTCTAAAGACACACATAAACTTAACTAGGGTCCAATTACCCCCCCCCCCCCAAACTAATTCAAAATGGAATAAATACACCACAAACGCTGACATGGCATATAGAGTGTGTACACTCTCTTGAAGGCAAGTGATGAGTGCAGATTGAATACATGTCCTTTTTCAATTGGTAACTTTATAATTAGTTAGTACACATATTTATTGATATTAAAAATTATATATATTTAATTTTTTTTGTTTCTTTCTTTGTCAAATATTTATTTTCATTTCTTTCTCACTATAAAATTTTTAATTAATTTATTATCTTTTCACTTTTAATTAGTTTTATAAAACTATCTGTATTATTTTTTGAAAAAATAATTGAAAAGTGTCATTTAATTTTTAATTTTTTTATGTTTTATTTTATTTTCTTCACTTATTTGATATTCATTCAAAATTAACTTAATTTAAATACAAAACTTTTGGATTAAATTTGAAATCAAATCAAAACGAAAGACAAAGAGAATAAAAACAATAGAAAAATAAATGAGAAAAAATAATGAATGAAGGTAAGAAAAACAAAAGTTTCAATACAAGGTAAAAAAATGTGTATTAACTTAATTTAAATACAAGATAAAGAAAATAAGATAATTTTTTAAGAAAAAATTTAAAAAATAAAATAAAATTTACACATGTGGCAGACGAGTGTGTACAAACACAACCAACTTAGGTGGTTGAAGGTTCCACATCATTAGCACAAAAAGTGCACAAAAATATGAAAAAATGAGTTCAAGAGGTTAATAAGACCCTAGTTAAGTTTAGGTGTGTCTCTAAGATTTCAGTTATAGTCTAGGGGGTACTTGCACCTTATATTGTAGAAGTTCAATAAATATAAGTTATAGAGGTGAAACTCTAAAAATAAATAAAGAAGGAAAAACACAAATAAAGAAGATAAAAGAAATACCTTTATATTAAATAGAAACATAAATTTCTTGAATTTAATAAATAACAAATAATAATAATAATAAAGGAATAAACAATGGAATAGAAGTGATTTAAGGAAATGTTTAATGTGATAAATGATCAGATTTTGGAAACAAAATCGTAAAAAAAGTCTTTTTGTTAAAAAAAAAAAACTTTATTCTCTTTTTTATTATACTAGAAGGGCAAGTGAGCACGGGCCCAACAGTGATCCGCTTGTGTTCTAATCCGAGGATAAATAAATAAGGAGAAAATAACATCAATTTTAATCCCAAGAAAATGAAGATGGAAAAATAATTCCTATCAAGGTACTTATCAAATAGATCAATTCAACTGTTACACAAATTTCGATAGGCATATATTTTATATACGGAGTAGGGATAGGTAACATTCCAGAAAGTTGGTCCGCAAATAGGTCACAGATAGTGCCTCTGACTTCTTGCAGCTTACCATACAGATGAGAGTCTTGAAGAACACCTGTGAAAAAGGGAATACAATAAACGACTACTTAGCTATTTTAAGTAAGAACACTGTGCGTGAACGAATGGAAGACATGTTAGCAACCTAGCTATTTAAAGCAAGAGCACTAAAAATTCTCAATTTGTGCACCATAACTTTCTGAAAGATCTTTCGCTGAAGGAGATTAGGACAGAAGATGAGAATGAAAAAAAAGGAGTGAAGAAGAGAAGGTTGTGAACTCACCTGAAGAGAAAAGACGACAAATTGTTTGTTGATTTTTTATTTTTTTAGTAATACGAAGACCCAAATGACATGGCTTGGTGTATAGGATGATATACATGTGATTTGCTAAAATAAAGAAGTAGATATATGTGTTCAGTATCAATGAAAGACCCTTTGGAATTAGTTTGTACAGATGTTCTTTCCCTATAGAAAAGACAACAACATGAGAAAGTTATGGTAGCCAAATTGGTTTTTGTGAACCATATAAACATTCCAAAACAGTTAATACAAAAAGTTTGGAGTAATGGAATATTTTACAACAAGTTGTATCTACTTTTATTTATCATATTCAGCTGTGCTTAAAACCACCTCATCAAAAAGACAATAATATTGCTAGCATCACACATATCCTTTCTATAGATATTAATATCTTTTATTGAACTAATGCATAATCTTTAAATATCTATCAGCTCTTTAGGAGTAGTGCCAGAAGCGTAGACGTCACTCTTCTTAATTAAATTTTTCCTAAAATTCAGTAAAGAATGGTCAGTAATGTTGTAGGGAAATGAGAATAAAACACATTGACAAATGAGTTTGAAGGCAAATGAAAATCCAAAGAAAAGAACCTTTATTTCAATCAAACTACTCGTCCCGGTACTCTAACAAGCTACTTCTTCATGGAGATCAAATCCTTGGTGAAGCAAACAAAGCTTCTATATGTATGGAGTAGTACAGGTAACCCTTAAAAAAGTTGGCCCGCAAATAAGTAACAAATAGTAGCTCTGACTTTTTGTACACTGGAAGGCCTTTTAGTAGCATAATAAAAAGGCATAATACATAAACATGACCCTTAACTTGGCGTCAACTAACAACTATGACATTTAATTTTGGGTGTGCACAAGTAGACACTTAAACTTGTATAATATTGAACAAATAGATACAGTAATCCTACATGAAAATTTTGTGTCCTACGTGGCGTCCTACATGTATTATGTCATGTAGGACACGTGTGTCAACTTGTTCAATTTTATACAAATTTAAGTGTCTACTTGTGTACACTCAAAAAGTTGGAGGGCATAGTTGTCCGTTAACGCCAAGTTAAGGGTAATGTTTATGTATTATGCCTAATTAAAAATTTGACATTGCATTTGCAAGTGTACCTGAATTATATCTACAAAAGTGAAGCAATACAATGACACTCCAATTAAAGATTATAGTATTTATTAACTTATTCACATGAAATGATTATTGATAGATCAATCAGTACAACTTAAATTCCAAATAAAAGAATCAAAAACAAAAATCAGAAATTTTTAGCATCCCATGTTTGTCAATCAACAAAGTAGATCCCTTAATTCTCGGTGCAAAATACCCCTTTCATGGCAATGTTGCAACCATATAAGCAACTGCTAAGTAATACATAATCTCCTGCATACTTTTACAATCTAATAATATTTTTAATGTCTTGTTCTTATAAAATTGTTGCATCTATCAAAACTAAGTTAGATTCAAGAGAAGTTATAGTTCCCAATTTCGAAATAGATAAAATGATAGTCACTCCAATAGGTTTTGGAGACTCTCATTGAACTTAAGAAAATGGATGAAGGTTTATTGCATGATCTTCTCAAAAACTATTTTTATCACATTTAGAAGTAACTTGAGTAGATAAAATAGCTGACAAATTAAATAACCATTTAAATCATGAGGTGAGTAGAAATATAGAAATAAATAGGACGACATTTAAGTAATTAATCAACCTAAGCACATACCCAAAATGAAACTGACTTTCTTGAGAGCATCTTCTGAAATCGATCTATTAGTGAGTGATATGTATTTGATTTTTGGGCAAAAGAATCTGGCATGCCATGGCTGCAAGCTAGCTGGTGGCTCATCAGCCGTTCTGGTTACCTCGCCAAGATACACGTGCATGAGTGTTTTTTTTGCCTTACCACTAATTAGATACTTTGTCATCACCTTTTGTCAAGTGGCCCAAACCGAGGGACATTTCAATGGAGCATGGCCTCAAATTGAATTTCAGCGGCCAATAGTATCTGCTCGAATCAATAAAATATTTAAAGCGCAATAGATGAAAATATTTAGGTGACGCAAATGTTTCAAACAGCCTTAATGTAACAATTTTTTCACCAAAAATGCAGAGCAATAATGAACCCCAACCAACACAAAATTGGCCAAAAGTATAGCAAATAGCTTAGTCCAAAATTCAGCAGTAGTAAAACAAAAAATACAACAGCCCATGGCTCAGAATACATCACAAAATGGAGCAAATAAAGGCCACAATGCAGCAGTGATTCAATCTCAAAATGAGGTGTCAAACTGTAGCAACCAAACACATCAAAGGCAATAATTAATTCTCTTCAAAGACACGAGATAACAATAAACATGCCAAGAAGAAATTAATCTAGCAAAGTTGTTTCACTGTTAGCCTCAACAGATTGTAGCAGAAATATGGTCAAAGTGCTGAAATTGTTCATCAAGGGAAGCAGCTATTATCAACAACATCAAGCCACAAATTCTCCCGAAACACAACAGCTATATTTTTCGATACCAACATAAGTGTAGCTGCTTGAAGTTCAAGTTTGTTACTGCTACTTCCCTTTCATGTGCAATTGTACTTAAAGAGGTCATTTTCCTTTTGTAGTTCGGTACACTTGTACTCCATTGCTTAATGATGCTACAGAAGTTGACAAAATATATACTAAGAACCAATGGATCTTTCTTTAACAGTTTGAACATAATTTTCATCAAACATGTTATGTGCAAAGAAATGAAGACCTTTGTCCTTGAAAGAAAATAACAGACCATACTATAGAAAAATCAGGACACCAAAAATACTATTACATTCTAATAAGCATGTTCTAATTAATGGGTTAGAGAAAACATCAATAGCTGTTGGAATGTACGCGTCCACCAGTGTTCATAGGACCACGTCCCCGACAGAATGAAAGTGCAGAAAATAAATAGCACAACGTAAAAACAGGCACAAGAGTTCTACGTGGAAACCTCCTTGCTCAAGGGAGTAAAACTACGACCTGTCACACAGGACTTTTCAACTGTTTTAACTTATCTTCTCAAGCAAAAGTGAAACACAGATTACAACCACAACAGTGAGATTAATACCCTAATCCCACAATAAGTAATACTACTATTATGAAAACGAGCCAAAGCAATGCATCCACTGTCCACTATACTAACCCTCACTGATTAATATAGACTTTAACCGTAAGACACAAAGTTAACTCTAACAATGTTCTTACAAAGACTCAAACAAAGATTTGAAACGTTTCTAACAAGAGTGAAACTAATCCTACAAGTTTAGCTCAATACAAACATTCAAGAACAGCAACAAGTACAAAATACACTTCTTCAGTTGATCAGGTCGTTGCTGTATGTTTTCTTGTGCTTGAGTTCTTCCTTGAAGATGACCTTCTCTTTTTAAGCATGTGAGTTTTTGTTTGCCAAATCTTGAGTTTGTGTTTTGTGTTAAGAGATTATATCAAATGAACACAAACTCTTTCAAACGACCTCATTGGATGAGAGTCTGCTTCCCTAATAGGATGTGCACCTACCACATCAGAGGTGGCAACTTTATTGACAGTTGTCTTGTCGTCCTTTTCATATTCGCAGTGTTGCAGGGACCAGGTCCCTTGCAATGTTTTTTGTGAGTTCTTGAGAATACTTGCTAACTCTCTTCCTCTTTTGAACGAATGAATCTTCTTCTTGTTTGTCATTTTGATTATATCAACCAAAAAGAATTATTGTCCATTTGACGAACAACTTCATCTATTTTTATTGGTGAAGTACGTTGACGACTTCACCAACCCACTGAATGGACAAGTTACAGATGTACACCATTATACATCTGATGGAAAGAACTCTGCCAGGGACCGGGTGCCTACATTTGTGAGCCACTTAAACATACAATCTCGTCTGCTCTTCCTATTGGTGCAGTACAGTGCATTTTTAACCTACCACCTGACATGACAACTTTACAGTTGTACCCAATTTTGAATATGGATGAGAGCACCCTGCAGTACCCCATTTTGAATCTGGATGAGAGCACTCTGCAAGGACCGGGTCCCTGCATTTGTGAGGATTATCAAAATACCTAGAATATAATATTTTCCCCATTTTTGATGATGACACACAAATATTCCTCACACTGAGTTTATTCATTGATTTCACTATCGTCAGTCCCAATTACAAGGATCTGGTTCCTTCTTAGATCTCTAAGTTTGTTAAATCATCAAAACTTAACATCCACTTCAAAATAACATTTCCCCCCTTTTTGATGATAACAAACTTATTTACCTTCTTCCCCCTTTCACAAGTTCCCCCTATCAACATGACTCTTCAGGTAAATGGATTGATCCTCTTATTTTCATCATCCCCGAAGTTTGTCAAATCATCAAAACATCAAAATATCATTTCCCCCCTTTTTGATGCTGACAAACTTGTTCAACTTCTTCCCCCTATCGTCTTGACCATGTCCTCTTCATGTAGCTAGCAGTTATTCCCCCTATCGGCATGACCATGCCTTCTTCAAGTAGCTATCATCATTTATCTCATACCTTAACAATTTACCCCCTATTGACATTATAAAAAGGGTTAAAGCAGTAAACCAAGTTGACAGAAATGCAGTTCAAGCAAATTCATGGCCGCTTGGGCAACACTAAGCATGAGTAAAAATGCATAAAGTAATTAGACAAGTCAGTAGAAACAAGGCATTTTTCATTCATAAATGAAAAGATCAGCAATCAAAGCATTGCACATATTATTACAAATGAGAACCAGGACAATGCCCACTGAGTTTCGATAGAAAACGAGGTTGACTGACATGGGAGTTTAGGAAGAGAGGGGATGGCTTAGGAGCAAGGGATTTTTAGAATAGAATTAGTAGAGAATATCCCTTAGCCTCTCTTGGATTTCACATTCTTTCCTGCCCAGGCTTCATGTTGAACCTTCAGGGTTGTCATTTTGTTTAACCTGGTCCCCTGGTTGTGCTGTTTCATAAGCTGAGCCTTTAGGTAAACCATTTCAGTATCCTTGCTAGCAAAAGCAACTATCATAGCTTCCAACACTAGCTTGAGTTTCTCATGACAAAAAGATTAGTAGAATCAAACTTACTCAAGGCCTCCGAGATGGATAGATCAATAACTAAGGAACCATTTCATTTTTTATTTAATTTTTTTTATTTCAAGGTCAGACACCGTCATATTCTGAAAATTTTGAGTTCTCAAAATATCAACCTCTTCCTTTTGAACATCATCTGTTCCACCTTCTTCTTTTTATTTGTTGGACATGGTCCCTCTTCACACTTAAAAATATCTTCATCAGAAAATTCTCCAGTAAGAACTAAGGGTTTAGCCATTTGAAGTGTTTTTGAGAGAGGAAAAAAGAGGGTTTTAAAAATTTCTGATTTTTGATAGGGATTTGAAAAGAAATATGGAGTATAAAGGAAGTGAAAGGGTGTATTATGTGAAAGAAAGTGTCATTTTGGTATTCAAAAGATAGGACAACGGTCAGATACCTGAATGACAGACATGTGGCAATTGCAAGGGTTCTCATACATAATTCAAACTGCATGTTAAGAGTGCTAACTTTCGAGAACGGATCGGGTCCCTCTTTGCAGTTTGATGATTTCCTAGATCTGTCCTAACCCCTTATTCCTTCAGCCCTTTTGCCATGTGTGTAAACCTACAAAAGGTATGACACTGAATTTGCTAAAACATACATAACTAAAAAGCAAGGATACCTGATCACTTTTCATAGTCATGAGAGATTTTATTGCTTCAGGAATTATCCATTCAAGAAGGTTTCAACATTCCCACATCAGTTTGATTACCTCAGTCAAATCTTCTAAGAGCTTCAACATACTGTTTCATCCACAAGAGTTGAGCACATCAAGCTGCACTTGCTACATTCTCTGCCTCAGTTGTTGAAAGACCAATTGAATCTTGCCTTTTAGTTCCCCATAAGTGAGATATCAGCCTATAACATAAGCCACTCCTGAGGTACTCTTTCTATCAACTTGATACCCAACATAATCAACATCATCAAGTACTCCAAATAAGAAAGTCTCCTAATGGAAAAAATAGAACCGGGTCCCCTGTCTTCTTCAAATGTCTCAATATTTTCTTATCAGCTTCAAATGTGATTCCTTTGTGCAAGAATAGAATCTTTGAACCAGGTTCATTAGCATCCAACTTCAAGTTAGTGCCCATGGAAGTATGAATTGTCTATGTATCCACAATATGAAACCTTTTAGCAACTTCTCTGAGCTGGTACCAAGTCCCTGTCTTTGCAAAACTTCATGATGACATTGTTTGGAAAGTGGATTTATCCATCAAACTACTGCCCAATTCACCTCAATCTAATGAAATTGCAAAATGAAAAAAAAATGAACTTTGAAGGAAATGATGGCTACATTACTTATAAGTTCAAGTTTACCACAAAACTTGTGTGAAGAAGCTATCCTTACAGCAAAAGGGAACAACAAAAAGTTATGTCTTTCAGAAAGAAATCAATAAAAAGTTTTGTTTATTCAGGACACAATCTGTTCCATATGAGAAATGGAATAGATTGTGATAGGAATGGAGAATATAAATATCATTATGCAGATTTATGTTTGGAAAGTGGATTTATCAATCAACCTATTGCCCAATTCACCTCTATCTAATGGAATTGCAGAATGAAAAAAAATGAACATTGAAGGAAATGATGGCTACATTACTTATAAGTTCAAGTTTACCACAAAACTTGTCTGGAGAAGCTATCCTTACAGCAAAAGGGAACAACAAAAAGGTTTTTCTTTTCAGAAAGAAAGCACTAAAAAGTTTTGTTTGTTCAGGACACAATCTATTCCATATGAGAAATGGAAAGGAAGGAAATCCAACTTGAAATATTTCAAAGTGTGGGGATGTCTAGACAAAGTCCAAGTTCCTATTCCTAAAAAGATAAAAATAGGACCTAAGAATGTGGACTGTAAAATTAGACTTGAGTAGTCTTGTGAAGGGTCTAAAAGTCCTTGGAAAAATAAAAGGGAGAATGTACTTAATAAAGAGCTTCAGAGGTGTAGTAAATGTCAAAGGACATCTACTTTCTTCGGATATGATTTTGTAACATTTCCTATGTCTTATGTGGACTCATCTTTTTGGAAAGATGGTGTCAATAGTTAGATTGGTTCAATCTTGAGCAATCCTATTGGAAGTTAGTTGATCTTCCTCCAAGAAATAAACATTTGGGTTCAAAGTGAATCCTCAAAAGGAAAATGAAAGTCGATGGAACTGTTGACAAATATAAAGCAAGACTTTTTGTCAAAGGCTTTAGACAAAAAAAGGTCTTTATCTTATCGACACATAATCATCAGTAATTAGAATTACATTCATTCGGATGTTAATATTATTAGTTGCGGTATATGACATCCAAATTCATCAAATGAATGTGAAAACATCTCTCTTAAATGGAGAATTGGAGAAAGAAATTTACATGGAACAGCCTGAGGGTTTTTGTGGTTCCTAATAAAGAAAAGAAAGTGTGCAAACTTGTTAACTCACTTTATGGACTAAAACAAGCACCCAAACAATGACATAATAAATTTGACGAAACCATGTTGGCAAATGGATTTAAGAATGATGGAAGTGATAAATGTGTTTACATTAAAATCACACGGTCATTTTTTGTTTGTATATTGATGACATTTTGATTATCAGTAGAGACACTAATGACATAAATGCTACTAAACGTATGCTAGAAAGCACGTTTGATATAAAAGATCTTGGAGTTGCTGATGTGATCTTAGGTAGAAGAATCCTTAGAACTCCATAATGTTTAGCATTGTCACAGTCTCATTGCATTGAAAAGGTACTTGACTTGTTCAAATATTTGGATTTCAATATTTTCAAGACTCCAATAAATGTGAGATTTGCATTTCAAATGAATGAAGGCGATAGTGACTCACAAATGGATTGTGCTAATGTATTGGAAGTATGATGTGTATCAAGAACTGTACACGATTAGATATAGTATATGCTATTAGTAAACTTAGTCGCTTCAGGAGTGATCCTAATCGAACTCATTGGATGACAATGAAAAGAGTTTTGGGGTATTTAAAACATATGTTTTGCATTATCACAATATCCAATAATATTGAAAGGATATAGTGAGGCAAATTGGATCACCGGGATCAAATGAAGTAAAATTCACGAGTGGATATGTATTTACTCTTGGTGGAGGAGCAGTCTCTTGGAAATCTTCCAAAAAGAGAGGTATCACTAGCTTTACAGTGATCTCTGAGCTAGGTTTTCTAGATAAGGCCGTTGAATAAGTTGAAAGACTCCGGAATTTCTTGATAGATATTTATTTTGGTCCAAACTTTTGGCATCAGTATGCATACACTTTGATAGTCAAGCTGGAATAGGTTGGACATAAAGCATTATGTATAGTAGAAAGTCTCATCATATAAGAGATAGACATAATACCGTTAGAAAACAACTACTCTCTAATGGAATTATCACAATTGACTATGAAAAGTCAAAGGATAATGTGTCGGATCCACTTACAAAAAGGCCTAACTACAGAGAAAGTTGAAAGATCATCTAAGGGAATGTGTTTACGGATTAGGACAAGTTATCATGGCGGTAACGCTATCTAGCAGACTGGAGATCCCAAGAGCTTGATTCAAGGAGAAAAACAAAGTTGTGACTGACGGTTCGACATTGTCAAACAACTCAATCCATTCTCATGATGAAGATAATGTTTAGGAACGAGGTTAAAACATTAAGGCTTGTTAATGAGTTAATAAAACTTAATGTTTTTAATGATTTGCTAAGTTTAGTAGACTTGACCAAATAGTGTATCTACGCGATGACATGGTTAGAAATAACCTATATGAGTGTGAAGTGTAAGCCGCTTCAAAGAGAATTATTGTCAAAAGCCTATTCTCTATACACTCATGAAACCAGGAGGTGTTCAAGGCTAAAACAAACACAACCATAAGAACCATAAATGGTAAAGAGTTAATTATGTGACATGTGGCTGTCTAGGTATACACCAAAGCTCGACGGTTCAAAAATATCGCATCTACTGATTGACCGAGTATATCCGACATATGGTCACTACGAAAAGTCCAAGTGGAAACCTAGTTATCCAGATGCAATTAATTCTTGCTTGTAAAGTACACATACTTGTCCGTTTCTTTGTCTTGGAGTTATTCCCCATTTATACATAGGATTATTTGGTTTTAAAAGGTGTGAATGGAAAATGAAGAGTTGTGACTTTTATGAAGAGTTGTGACTTTTATGAAAGTTGCGACTTTAATGAAAAGTTGCGACTTTTATGAAAAGTTCTGACTTTTATGAAAGGTTGTGGCCTTTCCAAAAGATTGTGACTTTTCCAAAGGTTTGTGACCTTTCCGGTAAGGTACAATAAGAACCTTTTCACACTACCATTTGATTTCTATAAATTGAGGGATTTCCTCTCATTTTAGTTGAACTAATTTTTTTGGACTTCTTCTACTACTGCTAAATCTAGTATTCTAAGTGTACTTTATTGTCGTTGAGTGGTTCACTGACAGCGTGGTTTTAGGTACCGATACACCGGTGAGTAAAATCGTTCTATCTTGGGAGGATATATTCCATTAACCTCGGGTACTTGAGGGGAATAATTTTCTTAAGGGGACACTGTGAATTCAGTGGGCTCGATTTTCATTCTTTGAGAAAAACATTTTTATATTGTTTCTAATATGTTTTTGATTCTATTTTCTCTACTAGTTTTAATTTTCTAATTTTGAAAATACTCTTTAAACTTTGTTGTTTCTTACACAGTTCTTTAAAGTTTTTTTCTAAGTATCTTAGGAATACAAGATGAACAAGACAAAGTCCTCATATACTCCCTCTCGTTTTCTCTCTCTTCTTGTCCTATCATGTTTATGTTCTGCTTTCACAACTATAAACTTTCATATTTCACATTTCTCTGCATTTTCCAACCTAAACTTCTACCCTTCTGTTCAGTTCCCAATTTCATCACATTACCGTGTTGTGTCTGTCTCTCCTCGATCATTGAGTGAAAATAGTCCTCCAAAGAGGCTCTTCTTCCATTTCATCACATGGAAACTCTACTTCCATGAAATATTTCCTAAAGTATCTACCTCCTCAAGTTTCAGTTAAGAAACAAAAAGGGAAAAAGGAGTGCCCATTTTTGCTCCTTGATAATTGTTAGTGTGAAGAGGGAAAAACATACGTGAGTTGTTACTGTGTGAATTGATTATCCTGCAACACTTTGCTATTTATGCTTTATTTAAGCCGAGGGTGTATCAAAAACAACCTCTCTGTCTCTACGAGGTAGGGGGTAAGATTTGCATACACTATGCCCTCTCCGAACTCCATTTATTAGATAACATTGGGTATGTTGTTGATAATCTTTTATCCATTTCAACACCTCATGATCTACACTACTAACTTATTTCAAATGTACTCGAGCAGTTGCGTTATACCAATTACTTGAGCAGGTTAGGATTTTCTTGTTCTGTTTCCAAGCATTTTTCGAATGTTAAGATCTTCAGGCCCTTTTTTTATTGTTTCCATATCAGGCTTAAACATTCTTCTCATAGTGAAGGTAAACTTTTTGCCTCCTAATAATACACACATACAACTATCAAATGCATAACGTCTGTCTTTGCCGATATCTTTAGACCAACATCATCTTATTTTCATCCGTACGAAAAGGAAGAAAAGGGATCCTTATCATCATTGTGTAAGTAAACTTGAAGTTGTTAATTTAGCAAAGCCTTCAAAAAGCTTTTGATGATGACAACATGAACATGAACCACGTTCACATACACTTATCAAGTTAGAACAAGAAAAGAGGCAGTTACACATTCCACTCAGAAATAGGAAAACACGTCTCAAGAAGCATATCACGGTAGAACAAGAAAAGAGTCAGTTTCCTAGGCAAATACAGAAAGAGGCAAACAAGTTATATTTGAAAAGAAATTAGTTTTCTAGAAGAAATAATTTCCTTCCTTATTGAAGTCGGCTAAAGGCAAACACATTATATTTGGAAAAGGAATTAGTTTTTTAGGAAAAATAATTATAGAAGTCGGCTTAATCAAAATTATATACAAGGAAAATGCACGATACAAAAGAAGCCTTCTTTATGAAATCACAATCAAAAGAGTTATTATACGCAAAGGCCAACCTATTTGAGAGTTCGTAAAAGCGGAAGAAAAGAAGTTCTAGATTTAGGATATCTTTTGTGTTTAGAGTTGCATTGATTCATCTTGAATCACTGTTTAGAGTTGTGTGAGAGTTGTAACAAGAAGTGGGTTTGACTTCTTGAGTAGTAGAGTTTTGTGAGAGTTCTAACAAGAAGTGAGTTTGACTACTTGGAGAGTAGAGTGTTTTGATTATAGTTAATTGATAGAGATGTTTGAGTTAGTTCATTGATTATTGAGTTGTAATCGTGAATCAAGTGTTGAAGAATAATAAAACTGTGTTTTTCCCTTCCTTGAGTTAGGAAGGTTTCATGGGAAATTATTGTGTTCTTAATAGTACTCTTTCTTAGGAAAACATACAAGAACCTGGTTCTTGTCCTAGGGGTAAGGTTTCTTTAGAAGTCATACTCAATCGAACAAGCATTGGTATTATAATCACAATCTAAATGAATTTCGCGAGTAAACTCTTATAAGAACAACGCCGACTCTGCCATCTGATCATCTCTTTCTATTCACCTTCCGAAAGTGCGTCAATGATCATTATCCGAGTGAGATGGATTGGAGAAGTTAAGGGATTGTGAAACTTTGGTTATATTTAGCAAGGAAATCTTTCACTATTTCTCCAGTCCCGGTGTTCAGGTTCGGCAATCACCTAATCCCAAAATTCGTTTCTATCTTCCATGACTTCATTAAGCTCCTTTCCCATCTCAAATGAGTGTTGAATCTGTTACCATTGTTTTGTTTTAATTTCCAAATATATTAAATTTTAAGACCAAGCTAATCAATTTTCCAACTACAGACAAGTAATTACATTTCTCTTTCATTTTGGACTGCTGCAATACCTTTTAATTTTTATTTTGTATCATGTTATAAAGATTCTACATTTTTATACATGTATAAACAAAGGCTTTTGACTGACTGAATATATAAGTTCATTCTGCATACTTTTCTCATAAGTAGGTAATTTTCCTTTACATTAGTTGTTTGGTTTACTTAATAGGCCAATAGCTTTTATATGCCTTTACTTTAGAATAACCCTCATTTTATCTTATGTCACTAGCTAATGGTTGCTTGCTATACATATTGAGATTTACAAGTGTTAAGTTATTGATAGAAGATATGACAACGGAAGCATACACAGGATCACATAACCTACAATTAATCTAGATGATATATAACAATTGTAAATAGGATTCACTAAACTGTTGAAGATTTCACAAAGATAGTCAAGAACCGTAGTCTCCAGGACTGAGGTCTTCTACTAAAACCAGATTTTGCTTCAATGGGCGCAATATATTTTGTGATGTGTAAAATGGATGAAAACAATTTGTGAGAGCCTTCTCCTTTTATCCATGTTTCTCCAACTGATAGTTGGAAACGTGAGGGAGTCTATCTCTCGCCAAAAAGATTCTGCACGTTTCAAATTTTGAAACCTGTGATGAAGCACAGTAAAAAAATAGTTTTATTTGCTTCTAGAATCCTCTATTTTACATTCTCAAAATAAAATAAAATATATATATATATATATATTTAATCTAGTATAGTCGGGACCACAAATTTAATAGTAGAAGCTTCCAATTATGGTATCAATTCGAAAATAAGTGAATTAATCTTACCATAATAAATTATAGATTATTCCACCAAAAATCTATAATTGCACTCCTCAGTTTAATTTCAAAATTGAACATTAAATCTTATTTAACTCCCCATGTTAGACATACCGATACCAATCAATTAAATTAGGTCTCTGATAATTTAATTCATTTATTAATTTAATTCTTTATTACTATGCTTAATTTATTTAATGTGATGAATATATATATGTATATATAAAATCCACCTGCAGGGTTTTCACATGAAAACTTACAAGCAATCAGAAAGGGGTATCATCAATCTCTAGGTCGAGTCATTGATTCTATCAACTAATTATTATATCACAAATATAATTTATTATCGTCCAATTTATCATTAATATATTGACCCACGATAGGGTCTCACTTTTTGCCAGATCAAGATGACATGTGCAGCCCTTTAATTTTGACATTTTGTACAAGATGGTTGGGGTTCCGTCGCTCGGATAAGCTTATGTTTAATTGCAATTTGGCCAAAAGGAGTGGACAATTAATCTTCTCCCGTAACTTTGATTGGAGTTTGAAGTAGAGATAATCAAACAACTTCTCCGAGGTAGAAAATGTACACGCTCTCAACTTTACAGAGATTTCGACTGATGGTTAGTATAAACATAAATCTGCACTTGCATCATTCCATCTTGCTTTCTGTTTTCCATCTGCTAAGATTAAATGGCGTGTGCAAGTTATGCCAAAAATAAGAGAAATATGACTAACCTTATACGATTATGCTTAGCGAAATTTTAGTACATAGAAAGCGCTGCATTTCAAGTAGACATAATTAGTGAAGAAAATGCACTCCAACGCATTTACCAATCAATTTGAGAAATTTACACAGAAAATGAAAATTTTACCTTCTCTATGAATCTAACAGTCTTTTTATTAGCAGAGACACGACACTTTGAACACCATGCTGCACATTCTCTATTTTAACATATTGTATAAACTTTTAAAAATTTATAATAACACTTCGTTCATGTTGGGCCATTTTTTACCAAAAAAAAAAAAGTTCATGTTGGGCCCGGACATCCTTACTAGTATTATATAGAAATACAAGTTTCTTGAATTAAATGAATTATAAAAATAAGTAAAAAGGAACACAAAAAGGGAAAAAAATGATTTAAGGAAATGATATAAATATCATTAATGGTGAGATGTAGGGATGAAATTAAAATATTAAAAGAAGAAATTGAGAAATATTAAGGAAAAGAGAATAATAACAATAATGATAAAATAAATT
>NC_064288.1:36263823-36400376 GCF_019186545.1 Solanum stenotomum
AGCCAAAGAAGGCTCCCCGTCCCTCGAGAACTGAGACGACACGTGGTGAAGCCTGTGAAAGGGGAGGTAGTATCTGCCTTAATGGTGACCCTTTACACGAGCCACTTGACGGCTCATGGAGTGGGTCGTGAAGGAAAGGGGGTCTTAGGGTGTTTTCCAAGCCACTAGTCAAGGACCACGACTGCCAGCATGGCCTGTGTGAACCTTGACATCATGTGAGAGGTGGCGAGTGGGGGTTTAGTCCGCTGTAAGTTCAGGGGTAGTTGGGTCTTTTCCTAATTATTTTATATTGATACTATTTCATTTTACCTATGCGTAGGTCCCATATATAAGTGATTTTAACCCCAAATTAAACTCATTCATGTCATTCTTCTAAAAAATCCAAAAGAAGAAGAAGTTCTTCCTCTCCCAAATATTTCTCTTTCTAGAAACTTGAAGAAGAAGAAGGGTTCAAGCTAGGATTTCAAGGCAAACCTCCATTTCCATCATTGAAGGCAAGCTCCCATTTCCACCATTTCAATTCATGGAGTTCCCAAATTCTCCTATTTTCAAAGTTAGAATTCCTCAATTGAGTTAGGGTTTTCTTCAATTGACATAGATTCTCTTCAACGTTTATTTAAATGATTGAATTTTGATCTCTCATGGATGAATTGATGATATTCTATGTTTTTTATGATGATCCCATATGAACCCGTGTAAATTCCATGTTTTCCAATTATGATGATATAATGTGGGTTTGGATTATGAAAGAAGATTTTTATGAAATCAAGCATGAATTTATAGAATTATATGATTTTAGGATGAATTTCTATGTGCCCGTATCTAACCCATGATTTCTAGATGTTGATGTATGAATATGGGTTTGGAACCATGAAAAGTGAGTTATGAAAGTTAGCATGTTCTTATGAAAATTATGTATATGTTTTAGGGAATGGTTTGAGAGTGAAGTACCAATAATGATGTTGTTGTTGTTGTGTTGTTGAAAGTATTTTTTTCATATACACATCTACACATGATTGTGAATATTCTCACATAATAAAGGTTCCTAAGGTTGAAAAGATATTCTCACCAAAAATGAACCAGTGATTAAGGAATTATGTTAATGTTGAGGCAAGAGACGACTACCCATGATCTCCATTGAATGACAAGATACGATTACCCATATCATGTGATGTATGGACAAGAGGTGATTACCCATGTTTCATTATGAGAAATGATTAATAGGATTAAGAACTATTCCGTGGGAGTTAAGCTTAGCACCGAGTGGACAAGTAGCGATTACCCAAGCCCCGTACCTATGTGCCCTCATAGAATTGTCTAGAAATACATTAGCTAGTACATCCATAATATCTAGAAGTTCATGGTCCTTTTATTGGCAAGTAGGACACCCCTTTTCGGTGTGGGGTAGACACCATATTCCATGTTGATAGCTCTCATGGTCTTTTATATTGGTTAAGGCTTCTTCCCACAATTAAGAAAAGTTATGATGAATTAAGATTACTTCAATAAAGTATCGTAAGTATGTTTTAAGGTGATGTTCACTTGCATTGATCATGGTTTTTATGACTTCTGGTTTCTAACCTCTCAACATACATGTTTTAGCTTGATCATTGCTTATCATGAAAATGTCTGATTTTATCATTTTTTAAAATGTTTTCTGCATGGCTATCATACTTGGTACATTATTTTGTACTAACACATACTTTTGCCTACATTTCCCTAAATGTAGGGTTCGACTACCAAGGTTCTCAGTTTTTTTGCTAAAGGTTGATTGGCGAGATTTCAGGTGAGTCCTCATGCTTCGAGGACAAACTTTCATTTTCTTTAGTTTTCTTTATCACTTTCCATTTTAGGACATGATGTATGGCTAGGCCCAATTTCATTCTTATGTACTAGATGGATAATGAGACAAGTGTTTAGACTTCCATTTTTCTTTTATAAACCTTTTCAGACTTGAAATGCTGTCTTTATCTCTTTTGCTTCTATTTCTTATGTTATGAATTCTAAGTGGCTTGTATGGGGCCTTTCAGAGACCTATACGCCATGTTACATCTAGGGTGTACCCCATGGGTTGTGACAAACTTGGTAATTAGAGCACAAGGTTTAGAATGGTCCTAGGATGTCTCATAAGCCATATCGAGTAGAGTCTTGTTCATGAGTGTGAAACGTGCCACATTTATGAATGAGAGGCTATAAGATGAATAGGAAACTCCACTTCTTTCATTACTCTAAAGTCTTGTGATAGAATTTAACTCTATAAGATATCTCTCTTAATCCTTACCTGATGCTCTATAGTATATGGCTACTCGAAGAGCTTATGCTAGATGGAATACGGGAGAGAATGCAAATCAAGAAGCTCCTCCTCAAGCTCCTCAAGCTTTAGTTGACCCTTTAGCCGAGCAATTGACTAATGCGGTGTTTAGGGCTGTGTTTCAAGTATTGGCACAAGCCGCGACAACCCAAGACAATAGGGAGGTTGTGGTTCCCGTTAACCCAAATGTGGGTACAATACTATGGAGTTTCATGGTTCTAAGGTTGAGGAAGATCCTCAAAAGTTCATTGATGAGGTTCACAAGGTATTGATGATTATGGGAGTGACGACGGTAGAAAATGTGGAGTTGGTCACTTATCAACTCAAGGGTGTTGCTCAAATTTGGTTCAACTGATGGAAAGAAGGGAGACCAGAAGATGTGGGTCCTCTTGATTGGGAAAAGTTCAAAGTTACTTTCCTTGATAGGTTCTTTTTCCTTGAGATGAGGGAGGCAAAGGTGCTTGAAATCATTAACCTTTGTTAAGGAAGCATGAGTGTGAAAGACTGTGCTTTGAAGTTCACACAATTGTCTAGATATACTCCTACAATGGTTGCCGATCCTACGACAAAGATGAGCAAGTTCATTTTGGGTGTGTCCAAAATGGTGGTTAAAGAATGTCTTACTGCCATGCTTGTTAATGATATGAACATTTCTCGTCTCATGGTCCATGCTCAACAGATCGAATGGGAGAAACTTAAAGGAAAGTCTATGAAGACAAAGAGGGCATAAATCAGTGATGGTAATTTCTCTCATGCAAGGTCCAATGGACATGGTCATTCTAGGTTCCGATAAAGGTTTTCCGATCAAGGTTACTCCAATGCTCCTTTTAAGTTCAACAAAGATAGGGTGTCTAATCCTAAGCCTCAACGAGGAAATATTAGTGGGTCCTTGTTGCCTAAATGTGCTAAGTGTGGAAGGAAGCATGAGGATAAATGTCTAGAGGGTTCCAATGCTTGTTTTGGTTGTAGTAAGATGGACCACAAGATAAGAGATTATCCTTCAGTTGCTAAGAATGAAGAGGATAATCGTCGAAGGGCTCAACCTAATCCTTCATCCGGTCCTAGTGGTGGTCAGAAGCAAAATAGGATTTATGCACTTCAAAGTTGTGGTGAGCAAAAGGGTTCTCCCAATGTGGTTTCTGGTATATTGAAAGTCTTCCAACTTTATGTTTATACTTTACTTGATCTCGGTTCTACCTTGTCTTTTTTGACACCATATGTGGCTATGAGGTTTGATGTCCTTCTAGATGTGTTGTTAGATCCCTTTTTTGTCTCTACCCCTGTTGGGGATTCTTTTGTGGCTAAGAGGGTCTATAGAAAATGTCCCATTTTCCTGTCCTATTGAGTTACTTTTGTTAAATTGGTAGAGCTTGATATGCTAGATGTTGATGATATCCTTGGTATGGATTGGCTGCACTCATGCTATGCTTTTATTGATTATAGAACTCGTGTAGTCAAGTTCAGTTCCCGAATGAGCCTGTCCTGAAGTTGAAAGGGGGAAATTCTATGACTAAGGGTCATTTTGTCTCTTGTCTTAAAGATAGAAAGATGATTTCTAGGGGTTGCATATACCATCTAGTTAGGGTGAGGGATGTGGGTTCTGAAACCCCTACTCTGAGTCGGTCCACGTTGTGAATAAGTTTCCAAAAGTGTTCCCATATGATCTACCCGATATTCGTCCCAAAAGGGAAATAGACTTCGGTATTGACCTAGATAAGCAACCTATTTATATTCTTCCTTATTGAATGTCTTCGACATAACTAAAGGAGTTGAAGAAACAATTGAAAGATTTGTTGGATAAGGGTTTCATCCGACCAAGTATCTCTCCATGAGGTGCTTCAGTTTTGTTTGTTAGAAAGAACGATGGTTCTCTTCGTATGTGTATTGACTATTGTCAAGTGACTAAGGTGACCATTAAGAACAAATATCCGCTTTCAAGGATAGATGATTTATTTGACCAACTTCAAAGAGCAAGTTACATCTCTAAGATTGCTCTTTGGTCGGGTTATCACCAATTCAGGTTGAAGGAAAATGTTATTGCGAAAACGTCTTTTAGAACCCGATATGGTCATTTTGAGTATTTGGTGATGTCTTTTTGTTTGACTAACGCTCCAACCGCATTTATGGATTTGATGAATAAGGTGTTTAGAAAATATCTTGGTATGCTTGTGATTGTGTTCATTGATGATATATTGATCTATTCGAGAAGTGAGGATCAACATATTGATCATTTGAGAACTGTGTTGCAAATTCTCAAGGAGCAACAACTCTTTGCAAAGTTTAGCAAATGTGAGTTTTGTCTATGGTCTATGGCTTTCTTTGGTCATATTATTTCGAGGAAGAGTATTGAGGTAGATCCTAAGAAAATGGATGCGGTCAACAGTTGGCCTAGACCTATATCCCCTTCGGTGATTAGAAGTTTCTTGGGTTTAACTGGTTACTATATGAGGTTTGTTAAGGGGTTTTCTTCGATTGCCTATCCAATGACAACTTTGACTCAAAAGAAGGCTAAGTTCATATTGTCCGAAGCATGTGAAATGAGTTTTCAAAAAGTGGAAGATAGACTTACTTCTGCTCCGCTGTTGATTTTACCGGAAAGTACGAATGGTTTTGTTGTTTATTGTGATGCCTCAAGAATTGGGCTAGGATGTGTGCTTATGCAAAATGGGAAAGTCATTACCTATGCTTCAAGGCAACTTAAGATTCGTGAGATGAATTATCCAACCCATGACCTTGAACTAGAGGCGTTCGTATTTGCCTTAAAGATTTGGAGACATTATTGGTATGGAGTTCATGTTGATGTTTTTACTGACCACAAGAGTTTGCAATATGTGTTTAACAAAAAAGATCTAAATCTTCTCCAAAGGAGGTGACTAGAGTTATTGAAGGATTGTGACATGGGTATTCTCTATCACCCCAGTAAGGCGAATGTGGTGGCAGATGCTCTTAGTAGGTTATCTAAGGGTAGTGTTGCTCACATTGAAGGTGATAAAAATGAGTTGGTTTGAGATGTTCATAGATTGGCCCGGTTGGGTTTTCAGTTAGTAGACTCTACCAAGGATAGTGTTATGGTTCACAATGGGTCAGAATCGTCTTCTGTGGCAGATGTGAAATCCAAGCAAGGTCTTTATCCCACTTTGGTTGAATTGAAGGAAGCGGTACTTAAGAAGTCCGTTGAGGCTTTCTCCCAAGGGGGAGATGGAGTAATTAGATATCAAGGTCATTTCTATGTTCGTAATATTGATGACTTGAGGGAACAAATCTTGTGAGAAGCCCATAGTTCTCGGTATTCCATTCACCTGGGAGACACCAAGATGTACCGTGATTTTCGGGAGATCTATTGGTGGAATGGGATGAAGAAGGATATTGCGGAGTTTGTGGCCAAATATCCTAATTTTCAACAAGTGAAATTTGAGCATCATAGAACGGGAAGTTTATACCAAGATATTAGCACTCCTACTTCGAAGTGGGAAGATGTGAATATGACCTTCATAGTTGGTTTTCCCCACACCCGACAACAACATGACTCTATTTGGGTTATAGTAGATTGAATGACGAAATCGGCTCATTTCATCGCCGTCAAGATTTCTTATTTAGTGAGGATTATGCTAAGTCGTATTTGAGGGAAATGGTAAAGTTGCCTTGAGTGCCTTTATCCATTATCTCTGATCGTGGTACTCAATTCACTTCTTAGTTTTGGAAATCTTTTCAAAAGGGTCTAGCTACTCGTATTAAGCTTAGTACAGGCTTTCATCCCTAAACTGATGGGCAAGCGGAGCCTACTATCCAAACTTTGGAAATATGTGTAGAGCTTGTGTGATTGACTTCAAGGGTAATTGGGATGATCATTTGCCTTTGATAAGTTTGCCTATAATAATAGTTATAATTAAAGTATTGGTATGGCTCCATTTGAGTCATTGTATGGTAGGAGGTGTATATCTCCTATATGTAGGGTTGAGGTGGGTGAGGTGGCCCTAATAGGTCTCGAGTCGGTACATGAAGCTATGAGGAAGGTTCGAATTATTAGACAAAGGTTGAAAATAAGTCAAAGTCGACAAAGTCATATGCCAGTGTTAGAAGAAGAGATCTTGAGTTTGATGTTCTTGATTGGGTTTACTTGAAAATTTCACCCATGAAGGGTGTAATGAGATTTAGTAAGAAAGGGAATCTTAGTCCCTGTTATATAAGCCCATATCCGATTTTTAGGCATGCTTGTAAGGTTGCTTATGAGCTAGATTTGCCTAATAAGTTGGCATCGGTGCATCCTGTTTTCCACGTCTCTATGTTGAAGAAAAGTTTATGAGATACAACATCTATAGTTCTCTTAGAAGGGTTGGGAGTTAAGGAGACTTATGAAGAGGTTCTAGTTGAGATTTTTGATCGGCAAGTCAAGAAGTTGAGAAACAAAGAAGTTGCATCCGTGAAAGTGTTCTTGAGGAATTAGTTAGTTGAGGGTGCTACTTGGGAGGCCGAGACCGAGGCAGATATGATGTCCCGATATTCTCATCTTTTTCCTTCTACTCGTACTCTTGCTTGAGGTATTGAGCTCCTCATGGTTTACTCTTTTGGTGTCATGTGCTTTAGATATTTCCATAATTTTCGTATTTATGCATGATCATGAAAATCTTAAGTTTTGAGAAAATGAGTCAACTTGATTGATTTTTACATCTTTATGTGCATTTGAGTATGACTTGAATATAGACATTATGTTTTGAGCATGCTTTAGCTTGGAGTTGTTGTTTCCTCCTCGAATATGTACATTTTGGTGATTGCATACATGATTGGCTGCTAGTTTTGAGTTCTTTTCCATCATGTGATGTCTAGAATCCCATTCGAGGATGAATGTTCCTAACAGGGAAATAATGCAACACCTCGAAATCTAGTAGGCTATGAAAGGGACCAAGTGAGTGGTCACAAGCAAAAGACTCAGCATGGGAATCCTTCACGAAGGCCCAGACGAGCCATGAAGGGAACCACGAGGCATGGTGTGGCTCGTTAAGGCTCAGTGTACCTAGACAAAGAGGGCTCCCCTCCCAGGATCACCTAGACAGCTCGTGCTGAAGCCTATGAAAGGGGAGGCAGTAGGTGCCTTAACCCCTAACTAATTACTAATTAACCCCTAAGTCCCCTAACTAAAACACTTAACTCAAAAAACTGCCCTTACCTACGAAACCCCCACCCACAGACCGTGGGTGGGTTCATGGATCGTGCTGCACACTCATAGGTGCTCGACTATGGCTAAATGTTGCAGGCAAACTCAGGCCTTGACCCACGAGCAAGATCTATGGAGCGTGGCTGGACCTACGCTCCGTAGGTGCAATTTGTAGCTCACTCAAAATTGCAGATTTAGGGACTGTTTTGCGGTCCTCCTCAAGGATCTCTTTGATTAGTCCATGGGGAGTCTTGTCTTGACGTTCAACCCCTAAAACCTTCATTCTAGGTACAGGAATAATTTTTACGATTTTAACCCTCATATGAAACTCTAAAACTTTCATGCAAGACTCTAGAATTCTCTAGTTTAGTTCACTAGTTTCCGGGGCATTACAATATCTCCCCCTTGGGATCACTCGTCCTCGAATGACGATTCTAAATACTTCTTAAGGTCACAACTCTAGACTAGTAGTCCATCATGCATGCAGTACATCTAAATGCAAACAACCAAGGAAGAAAGCTTCAATTCCAAGTTAAACACATTCAATGCAACACAAGGGAGTAGGAACTACTTCTACCAACCCAAAATGTATGAAGTTCTATATTTACTTATTTTCAAGGAGGAACTAACATCTTCTAGCTAAAACATGCTCAACACACACCCATGGAGCCTAAATGCAAATTACTCTCAAGTGTTTATTCAAGGAGGAATCTTTCAACTCTAAACTAAGGCATGCTCATTAACTCATCTTACGAAGTCTATATGCAACTCTACTCAAATGCACTACAACATGAGGCAAAAGAATGCATATATATCATTTCTAACAAGACCTAAGCATTTTCATGAACATGCATATCAAGAAATCATGGAAACACATAATCACATAATAACCCTACTAGATAGGCACAATATATCCCCCTTGGGAGTAAGCCTACACAAACTCTTTCAAACATCATTCATTCTAAGGACAATTTCAAAGTCCAACATAACAAGTCACAGAAGACAAGAAATACGAAAATTTACTAAAGCATAAAAGACATACTGGAAGCGACATGAAGAGATCATTATTGATCTTTTCTAGATTATATTGGAGAGCATAAAACCTATTCTTCTTTTGAGGCTCCACATCCCCACTACTAGAGGCAACTTTCTTACGCTCTCTTCTTGTAACCTTAGCCTTTGGGCAATCTTTCATCTAGTGGCCACTCTCACCACAACTAAAGCAACCCTCTCTACCAGCCAAACACCTGCCCTCATGTCTCTTACCACACCTAGCACAAGGGGGCCATACAGACTCATTACTTATCCCTTGTGGCCTAAGGGTAGACACCCTCTCATCCTTATGCTTAGGAACATTAGAAAAGCCTTGTCTGGAAAACTTTTGTCGACTCGTAGAACGACCATGTCCATTGGACCCATCATGAAAGGACTTATCATTATCCATCCTAGACCTCTTTTTCTCCCTATATTTTTCCTCTTTAATCTTATCCTCCTCCATTTGTTGAGCATACACCATAAGACGTGAGATATCCATATCATCAAGAAGCATTGTCGTACGACATTCTTTTGCTACAATTTTGGACACACCCATCAAGTACTTACTCATCATATCCCTTGGACTTGCTGCCATAGATGGAGCCTACTTAGACAATATGGTGAATTTCAAGGAGTACTCTTTAACACTCATACTACCTTGCTTAAGGTGGATGAACTCCTCCTTCTTTGCCTCCATCAACTCCTGGGGAAAGAACCTATCTAGAAACGCCTTCTTAAACACTTCCCACAATATAGGACCCACTTCTACCAGCCTAGCATCCTTCCATTGTTCATAACATATTTGGGGAACATCTTTTAAATGGTAAGCGGCAAGCTCCACTTTCTCTATCGAAGTTTCCCCCATGATAGCAAGTGTCTTATAAACCTCCTCTATGAACCCATTTGGATCCTCTTCCACCTTGGAGCCACTAAAATCCGAAACGTTCATCCTTAAAAACTGTCTCACTCTAGAAGTAGCCATCCCCCTTATTGGGTTTGCCAAAGACACAACATCTCTATTGGCTTGTGCCCTCAAGGCTTGAGCCAACAATTCCATAGAAGCCCTAAACTCTGCAAGAGTGACATTCTCAACTCGAGGGTCATTTGGAAGTTGGGGAGGATCTTGGTGTGGAAGTTGGAGAGGAACCTTTTGCTCCTCATTGCCTTCCTCACCTCTCCTAGCATTTGCCCATGTATCAGCCATACCCTGAAAAACCATAGGGCATGAATTAGAAGAAGGACCTACTAGAGCAAAACTCTATGGCACGACTTAGAGAATGAAGAAGTTAGATTTTCTAAGCATCCAATAGTCTCCTATTCATAAATGTGGTGCACTTAAGATTTATGAACAAGACTCTACTAGACGTGGTTTGAGACAATCCTAGAACCATTCTAAACCTTGTGCTCTGATTACCAAGTTTATCACGACCCAGGGGTACACCCTAGATATAATGTGCGTACTTGACCCCGGAGAGGTCTCATACAAGACCTCAGCATATCATAACATACGATAATAGAAAAGTACGAAAAATTGAAGAACTTTTATCCATACAATCGAAGTCATTTTCTTAAAAGCAAGCGGAAGTCTTTACTACACTTTGTCTCAAACCATCTAATACAACTTCAGAATAAAAATCTTGGGACATAGCCCATACAATAGTCTCAACATGAAAATAAAAGACATAAAGGAACTAGTGGATTTTGTCCTCGAAGCTATGAGGACTCACCAAGATCTTCAACTCCTTGCAACTTCTAGAAACTTATCTCCAAGAGTAGAACTTAATCTCGAAAACCTACGTTTGATGAGAATGTAGGCAAAGTATGCGTTAGTACAAAATGTACTAACTATTTTAGCTAGCATAATCGTAAGAGCATAAGACAAGGGTTAGTCAATATAAGACATAATCCATAATCATATGAAATACTTCATGAAACATAAAGTATAAGCTTAAGAGACAATGTCATAATAATAAGCAAAGTCTCCAACATAAGCATCATATAAGCCTTACTCAACTCTTAGCCATTCATATCATAAAAGGACTGTTCTCAAGTAACCTCAAGGCATACTTGTGCAATGCATGGATAGCATCCCATAATACCACCCAAGCTAAGCATCATCTTGATCATAGTCTACATGCATAGAAGAGTCTTAGGCTTTCATATCATAAGAGTACTATACTCCTAAGTAACCTCAAAGCACACTTGTGCAATGCATGAAAGACATTCCATACTACCCTTCACACTAAGCATAACCCTGAAGTTATCACAGTCAAACTTACCCTCTTTTGGTCTCATTCTAAACCTATCTCATATGGACAAGGGAACTATCACCTTTAGTCAATCATATCTTGGAAGGCAACTATAGAAACAACCCAAGCTAAGTCTATACTATATAAGAGAACACTTCACAAGTAGCTTCAAGTTATACTTATGCAATGTATGAATAGCATCACATACTAATATGCACACTAAGTACAACTTTAGGCTATCATATATACTCACTAGTTGGGGACTAGTCCCTCTTTACTATTTGTCATTAATCATTTAGGTACTTCTCTACTTAGTATAAGGCAAGTCAATACATATGAATGAGTTCTATTTATCAATTCAAGGCTACAAGGTATATCACCCTACTAGGCTAGACCAAACAACTATAGAGAGCATACTATCATGCAAGTCCAAGCTATAAAAGGAAATGTACAATATTCAATCCTAGCTACCATGAAAACACTCTATGATGCTAGTGCAAGCTACCCTTAGGAGAGTGTGATTCCTCAATCCCAAGCTACCACGAAATTGTCTTTGCCTAACAAAGTCATTCTACTATGAAGGCATTCTACAATGCAAGTTCAAGCTACCCTTAGGAGAGTATAAGTCATCAATCCTAGGCTACCATGACTACTACTAACTCAAGCTACCATGAAAGCATCACACAATGCTAATTCAAGCTAATCTTAGGAGAGTATGGATCCTCAATCCTAAGCCACCAAGCTTGGTCTTGTCTTAGCAAGTTAATCTATTCATTAAGGAATACTATTACTCAAGTTCAAGCTAGTCTAGTCTAATATGCATGATTCATTTTAGGTGAATAAGTCTTCCAACCTAGAATCATTCTTTCTGAGAGATCCTTTCATCTCCTAGCATATCCGTGCATAATATTATATCTAGAATTCTACATTAGACATGGATATCATTATAACTCAAGTGATTCTATCACTTTAATCATTCTATCATTCATAATGTAAGTTAGGTGAGTATAATCCTTTCACCACAATTCTACCTATTAGACTTCTATTCTCATATAGACTTTACTCTCAAATCCTCAACATACATAATTCATCACATTGGCTTTACTCTCAAAACCCTAGTGATCAACATTTATGACTACAAGCCTTACTCTCAAAGCTATACTTCATACAATCATTATTATACCTAGATTTCAAGGTATTCTGTTCATATTCTTCATTATTATGTGATTCTAGTTAAAATTGATCATAAAGGTTCAAGTTCAACATTACTAGTTATGATCCTTCATATTAAATAAAGTATAGTTCAATTCATGATTATATGTTCCTAACCTTGAAAAATTACTACACATGACATTGATTTGAGAAGATTTATTCTAATTCTTCAACTTCACCTTTCATGGCATAAAGCCACACATTATCAAATTCATCAATTCGGCTAGGGTTTACCATAGAAATCACATAAAGTCATCATAATATCATAATTCAATGCTAATTCATTCATAATTAGGTATTATCCACTCGACTAGAATCATACCTAAACACTACCCACAATGTAGGAAGATACCCTAGCTAGAGTTGAGTTTTGACTTCACAATTGTAGGAAAACCTAGGGGGATCTATGGATGGAAGAACCAATAGATGATTAAGCTAACATAACTCAATTCAAAGCCCTAGCCAGGCTTGAAACAATGGAGGAAAATCTGCCCCTCTTCCTTCTCTTTTTATTCTTTTTCTTCACTTCTTGAGACGGAATTATTTTGAGGAAATTTGGGTTCTTTGAAGAATGAATTAATTGAATTAGTTTAGGGGTCTATTAGGCTTATATAGGTGGTTTAATCACTAACTAACTGACCTCCCTTAACCCCTAACTAATTACTAATTAACCCCTAAGTCCCCTAACTAAAACACTTAACTCAAAAACTGGCCTTACCTACGAAACCCCCACCCATGGACCGTGGGTGGGTTCACGGATCGTGCTGCACACTCGTAGGTGCTTGACTGTAGCTAAATGTTGCAGGCCAACTCAGGCCTTGACGCACGAGCAAGAGTTATAGACTATGGGTGGACCTACACCCCGTAGGTGCCATCCGTAGTTCACTCAAAATTGCAGATTTAGGGACTGTTTTGGGGTCCTCCTCAATGACCCCTTTGGTTGGTCCTTGGGGAGTCGTGCCTTGACGTTCAACCCCTACAACCTTCATTCTAAGTCCGGGAATTATTTTTACGATTTTAATCCTCATACCAAACTCTAAAACTCTCATGCAAGACTCTATAACTCTCTAGTTTAGTTCACTAGTATCCGGGGCATTACATGACCACACTTGAAGCAACCAGTGGAGCCATCACGACCCACCCCTGAGTGGCTCCTACCATATTAGCACATGCAGGAGGTTTACTATCCCTTTTTTCCACACTACCTTGAGGATGTGAAGGTTTAGCTCTGAAATTCTGGGAATTTTGATTCTGGAACTCACCTCTGTTTCTTGGTGCAGGTGCACTAACAGATGATGGATCATGTCCCTTTTGTTTCTGTTGTAAGGAAAACCGGTTCTCATTACCCTTTTGCTGCCCAGACTCATTCCATGATGTTTTAGCCCTATTATTCTTAAACTCTTCTCTATCCCTCAACTTGTTGCACATAGATCAATAGCCTTTCTATGTCCATATCCCCTATCAACAGACTTGCCTTGCCTTCCTTGCTTAACAGACGAGACAACCCAGCAACGAATAAACTCATCCTTCTCATCATGTCAACATCATCTTTTTAGCATAGTGAGAATGTTGTGTGAACTTCAGACTGTACTCATGAACACTCATAGACTCCTGCTTAAGGGTGAGAAACTCTCTTATCTTTTCCTCTTGCAACTCATGGGGAAAGAAACGCCCCATAAAAGCACTCTAAAACACAGCCCAACTCACTATCGGCACATCCTTAGCCCTATTCATTTTCCATTGGCTGAACCATATCCTAGAAACTCTCATGACGTAGGGGTACACCCTAGATGTAACATGGCACATAGAACCCCGAAGGACTCAATGTAAGCCACTTAGCATATCATAACATAAGATAACAGAAAAGTGCGGAAATTTAAAACATTTTTCATAACAATCTAAGTCTCATAAAATGAAAAGAAAGTCTTTAACATTGTCTCAAACCATATAAACAACTTTGAATAACACATGGGACCAACCCATACAATAGTTCTAAACATAAAGAAAGACATAAAAGGAAAGGTGATCAAATCCTCATTGCTATGAGGACTCACCATGTATTCAACTCCTTGCTTTTACTAAGAACCTAGCCACGATAATGGAACTCAATATCACCGGACACTACATTTTATAAGAATGTAGGCAAGAGTATGCGTTAGTACAAAATGTACTAAATATGATATACTAAATATGATAGCTAGCATAACATAAGGGTTAGTCAACATAAGACATGTACCACAATCATAAGAGATATCAACATAAGGTATAGGCTATAGACATAAGAATTGCATCATGTTCATAAGCATAATAAATCATTACATCTTCATAACATAGGAGAACTACTTCTCAAGTAACCTCAAAGTATACTTGTGCAATGCATGGATGAGACCCCATAATCCCACCCACACTAAGTACCACCTTTAGGTCATTGTAATCATATTTACCAACTTTGGATCTCATCCTTAGCTTGATTCTCATAGACAAGGGATTTTCACCTTTACTTCAACATATCATGGAAGGCAACTATTGCAACAATCCAAGCGAAGCATACAACATATAAGAGAACACTTCATCAGTAGCTTCAAGTCATACTTGTGGAATGCATGTATAAGACCTAATAATCCTACCCATACTAAGTACCACTTTAGGATATCAAACTTCAATGATTACTATTTATCATTTCTAGACTACCAAGGAATAACACCATATTAGGCTAGACCAAGAAACCAAGGAATACTCACCATATTGGGCTAGACCAAGCTACCAACGAATAGTCACCATATTGGGCTAGGCCAAGCTACCATGGAAGGCATACTATTATACAAGTCCAAGATATACAAGGAAGGGTACTATTGCTCCATCCTAGATAACAATGAAATTGTTTGGCTTAACCAAGTCATGCTACCATGCAAGCATTCTATGATGATTGTGCAAGCTACCCTTAGGAAGAGTATGATTTCTCAATACAAGGCTACCACGAGTTCTCCTACTCAAGCTACAATGAAATTGTCTTATATTACCAGGTCAAGCTATCTATTAAGGGATTTCATAACACAACTTCAAGCTCACATGACTAAACATGCTTTGATCCATTTTAGGTGAGCAAGCCTTTCAACCTAGAATCATTCTATGTGAGAGAACCTTTCCTCACCTATAATATCCATGCATAGGTGTGTGTGAGAATATCCTTTCAACAACACCACAACTACATCATAATCATAGACACTTCACTCTCAAAGTGTTCCTCATGCATATACATAGGTTCTATAAGAACATGCACAATCTCATACTTTACCTCCTTGAGGTTTCTAAACTTTTCTTTAATCATCATATCTAGAATTATAACGTTAGATATGGATATCATCATAACTCAAGTGATTATATCACTTCATACATTCAAATATTCATAAGGTAGATTAGGTGGGTAAAGTCCTTCCACAACAATTCTATCTAGTAGTCTACCATTATCATATAAGTTTCACTCTTAAAGCCTTAACATACATAATTCATCATATTGGCTTTACTTTCAAAACCCTAGTAATCAACATTCATTACTACAAGCCTTAATCTAAAAGCTTTACTTCATACAATCATCATACATACCTAGATCACAAGGCATCTAGTCACATGCTTCATTCTTAAGCAATTCTAGTCATATATTATCATAAAGGTTCAATCTCAAGCCTTACTACTCATGATCCATCACATATACATTATTCTAATTAAATTAATGTATACATGCTTTTATTATTGAAAAACTACTGTGCATATCACCAATTCTAGAAGATCATCTATGAATCCTCAATTTCCCTTCATAAGGCATAAACCCACATTACTTCATTTTCATCAATTAGACTAGGGTTAACCGTGGATAACATGTAATATCATCATAAAAATATGATTCACTAATAATTAAATCATAAAAAATCAATATCCACTCAATTGGATCCATATACAACTTAACCCACAATATTGGAAGGAACCCTAACTTGAATTGGGGATTTCATCTTCACAATTGTGGAATAACTAGGGGATTCCATGGATGGAAGAACCCATGAATGAATAAGCTACCATACCTTGATTATAAAGTCTTACAAAGCTTGCACTAATGGAGTCTTCACTTGACCTAGCTTGATTCTCTTCTTCTTCACTTTCTAGAAAGAGAATTTGTTGGATAGAATTGGGTTCTTTTTGGTAAGATGAAATAATGACTAGGATCAATGAATTTAGGGGTCTAAAAGCATTATATAGGTGGTCTAAGTAAGGTTAAAACTATACCACTTAACCCCTAATTAATTCTAAAAAGTTCCATTAATCCATCACTTAACGACCTAAATCAACATTCTGCCTCACCCACGAGACCAAGCTCACAGGCCATGATTTAACCCACGGGACGTTCTGGTCAATCGTGGGTAGTGGTTTGAGTAAGTGTCTTTGGGACCCTGACCCACGAAGCCATCCACATGGTGTGGACTCCTCTTCGGGAAGTGCGTCCCTTCGTGGGTGCACTACCTTGGGCAGCCTTCTTGGGTAGTTTGCTAGGATCCTCCTCAAGGACCCTTGGTTTGTCCTTGGGGAGTCGTACCTTGATGTTCTATCCCGAACCCTTCATTCTATGTATGGGAAGCTAAATTCACGACTCTAATCATCACGACAAGCTCTAGTTTAGCCTACTAGTTTCTGGGGTCTTACAACATCACTCTTTAGTTGATACGCAACTAGTTCCACTCGTTCAACATCGGCAATATGCATTTTGCTTGAATTGAAGGAAAATCTTCATAAGCAAAAAGTGATGGCTTTTGAACAAGAGGGAGATTGTGTATTGAGATATCAAGGTAAATTGTGTGTGCCAAGGGTGGATGAACATCAAAAGAGGATCATGGAGTAAGCTCATAGCTTCAGATATTCTATTCATCTAGGTTTCACAAAGATGTATCACGATTTGAGTGAGGTTTATTGGTGGAGTAGTATGAAGAAGAACATTGCAGAGTTTGTTGCTAAGTGTCTAAATTGTCAGCAAGTGAAGGTAGAGCACCAGAGGCGCGATGGTATGTCTTAGAATATAGAGATTTCAGAATGGAAGGGGGAGATGATCAATATGGGTTTTATTACTGGCTTGCCGCGGTCCCGCAGACAGTATGATTCCATTTGGGTGATTATAGATCGTATGACAAAATCAACCCACTTTTTTCCAGTTAAGACTACCCATTCAGTAGAAGATTATGCTAAGTTATATATTGAAGAGGTAGTTAGACTTCATGGAGTCCCAATGTTGATTATTTCAGATAGAGGTGCACAATTTAGTGTGCAATTTTGGAAGTTCTTCTAGAAAGGTTTGGGTTCAAAGATGAATTTGAGTATTGCTTTTCATTCTCAGACTGATGGTCAAGTAGAGCGAACTATTCAGACTTTAGAAGATATGTTGAGGACTTGTGTGATTGATTTCAAAGGAAATTGGGATGAACACCTACCTCCCATTGAGTTTGCTTACAACAATAGTTATCATTCTACCATCCAAATGGCACTCCGTTTGAGGCTCTTTATGGGAGAAGATGCAGATCTCCTATTTGATGGTTTGAGGTTGGTGAAGATGGGTAGATAGGACCATACTTAGTTCATCAAACTATGAAGAAAGTTAAGATTATTCAAGAGAGGTTGAAAATAATGCAGAGTCGTCACAAATCCTACATTGATGTTATGAGAAGAGACTTAGAGTTTGAATTAGATGATTGGGTCTACTTGAAGATTTTCACCATGAAGGGTGTTATGAGATTTTGTAAGAACGGGAAGCTGAGTCCATGATATATTGGTCCCTATAGAATATCCAACAGGATCGGTAATGTAGCTTATGAGTTGGAGCTACCGTAAGAGTTAGCAGTGATTCATCCGATATTTCATTTTTTGTTATTGAAAAACTATATGGGAGATCCTTCATTGATTATCCCAACGGAAGATATTGCTATTAAGGATAGCTTGTCTTATGAGGAGATTTTTGTTCAGATTTTAGATCGCCAAGTTCGCAAGTTGAGAACCAAGAAATTAACATCAGTCAAAGTTCAGTAGAGGAATGAATTTTTTGAGGAAGCTACATAGGAAGCTGAGGAGGATATGAAAAACAGATATCCACATCTCTTTGAGTCCGGAGCCATTCAAGATCAAGGTACTAATTCTCTTCTTAGTACTTTTTAATTGATATACTTAATGCGTTAGATTTGCATGTTGGGTTTTTTATCTAAATGTTAAATGTTATACCCTTAGTCCACTTAGAATAATCTCATTCGAGGACGTTCCCAAGGGGTAGATATTGTAACACCTCGCTATTTGAAAGAGCTTAAATTAGAAAGAACTAATTTTGGAAAGAATGAAAATCTGAAATTCAGTAAAGTTATGTTATGTGTGAGTTTTGGGTCAATTTCAAATGACCATAACTCTTGGTACATGATAGTTTAGGTGGGCTACAAGATATCAAATGAAAGGTCTTTGAATTATCTTTCCAAGGACACCAAGTTTGGTAATGTTTGAGTTAGTATGAGGGAGATATGCCAGTTTGAAGTTGGGTTGTCTGGATAAGGAAAGTCAACCAGATTTTAGAGCTGTATTTTGGTCTTACCATTACCCAATTAATTTATTCCATTTATAGGAATTTATTTGGGTCTAAACTGAGTTAGTTCAGTATACGCAATTAAGAATTACACTAGGGCTTTGAGAGAAGAGAAAATAGGAAAAAAGAATAGAAAAGTCAAGGTGTGCTTGGAGATTTATGGCGGATTCTAAGTCGATCCGCCAAGGGTTAATCCCTAAAGAGGTATGTGAGACTTTCATAGCATCGGGTTTGTTCACCCACGGGCCAATCATATTTATTTCACCGAAATTCATTCGAGAAAGTTGAAAGTTGATGATTTTGAATTGTGTTCTTGAATATTGGCTTTCGTTCTTGAGTTAAGTTGGGATTGTTGAGTTCTTGAGGAAATCATGTAGATTTTAGAGTCGTTTATGAATAGATTCTTGTGTATATATACTAGGTGTAACACCCCTAAAAACTAGTAGGCTAAACTAGAGCTTGACGTGAGGGTTAGAGTAGTGATTAAATCCTGTACTTAAAATGAAGGGTTTCGGGTTAGAACGTCAAGGTACATCCCCTCAAGGGCCATCCAAGGGCCCTTGAGAAGGACCCTCGAATCTGCCCAATAATAGTGTACCTAGGAAAGGACCCACGCCCCGTGGGTGAGGGGTCATGGGTCAGGGTCCCAAAAACAAGCCCCAGCCAATCAATCCATGATTTACCAGCACACCCCGTGGGAACTCCCATGGCCCATGAGAGTGGTCTCGTGGGTGAGACAATGACCTTGTTTTAAATGGTTAAATGGGGGCTTTATGGAACTTTCCAGAATTAATAAAGGAATAAGTGGTGTCATTTTACCTTAGTTTAGACCACCTATATAAAGACTTTAATGCTTAATGAAGTGATACTAAATCATTATTTCTATACCCCCTAAAGAAACCCAATTTCCTCTCAAAAATCCTCTCTCTAGAAAGAAGAATAAGAAAAAGAAGAAGAAGAAGAAGAGGAGGAGGATCAAGCTAGGTCAAGACCACATTGTTTCAAGCTTTCAAGGCTTTGTAATCAAGGTATAATGGCTTAATCATTCAAGGATTCGTTTCATCCATTAAGCCATATGTTTCCCCCAATTGTGAAGCTGAAATCCCAATTCTAGTTAGGGTTCCTTCCTATATTGTGGGTATTGTTGTAAGTTGAACCAATTGAGTGGATAATGGTTGTTTATTGTTGTTTATGATGTAAATACATGTTTTTAGTATGATTATACATGTATCCTTGATTAACCTAACATTCTAGGGTGAAATTGATATAGTTTGGTTTTATGCCATCAATGGGAAAATTAAGGTCTTAGATCTGATCTGCTAAGATTGATGAATTACTTTAAGAATTGATTCAGATTAGAGCACTAGATATGAATTTCTTAAAAGTTAATCTTGTTGATATGAATTGAATGTGATTAGGGCTTATATGATGAATCATGATTAGTAGTGTTGCGATTGAGTTATATCACGATATATGATTAGAATTTCTTATGAATGAAGCAAGTGGTTAGTTTGTCTTGAGAATTAGGTATATATGATGACCATGTCAAGTATGTCATGAGAGTAAAGCTTGTAGTATAAATGATGATTTCTAGGGCCTTGAGGGTGAAAGGTAATATGTTGAATTATGAATGTTAAGGCTTTGATAGTGAAGCTTATATGGTGATGGTAGACTATTAGCTAGAATTATTATGGAAGGACCTTACCCACCTAATCTACCTCATGAATCTTTGAATGCATGAATTGATAAAATCACATGAGTTAGGATGATATCCATGTCTATGGCTTGAACCCTAAGTGTGATGATCGAAAGTAAGTTTTGAACCTCCAAGAAGTGAAGTGTGAGATTATGCTTGTGGTAATTGAACTACTTGAATTATAATTATATCCATGTCTAATGTAGTCATTCTAGATGTGTTGATTTTATATGAGCTTTGACCTTGAAAGGGTCAGATATGATATTATGCATGTTTTATGAAGGTTATCTACATGTTTTAAGAACTCTTTGAGAGTAAAGTGAATACGCTCATGATCTAGTTGTTGTGTTGTTGAAAGGTTATTATCATATACACACTTATGTATGATTATGATATGATGTGAGAGGTTTTCTCGCTATATGTTGATTCTAAGGTTGAAAGGTTTGTCACCTATTGAATCTATAAGATGACATGGACGGTGAAAGGTTATTCTCACGCATGATCTAGGAGTTATCGTATGAGTTATGCTGGATTTAGTGTCAAGACATTTTTCCTTGAATCTAAATTAAAGTTAAGACTTAATATGAAATCTGTGGGAATTAATTTTTAGCACCGAGTGGATATTGATATGAGATGGATGCTCTCACGTTAGTAGAGGCCGGGTTTGTAGAAGTAATCTCTTGAGATGGATGCCCTCACGTTAGTAGAGGTGGGTATCTAGTAGCAATCTCCTTATCTCATAAACTACGTGCCCCTATAGGTTACTTAACTATTCGATCCACCTAAGCTAAGAGTATAGTTCTACCTTAGGTAAGTAGAGCAACCCCTTTTCAGTGTGGGGTAGACACCAAATTCCATTCTAAGCTCACATGGTCTATGTCGGTTAAGGATTATTCCCACACAAGAATATTTAATATGAACTATGATTACTCAAGAAGCTTCACATAGCATGGATGGGATTATAGGTCTTATTCATTCATTGCACAAATATGCTTTGAGGGTATTTATGGTATGTTCTCTTATGTTATGAAGATATATTTATTGTTAAGTATTGTAAGTATGTTTTGATATGAGGACTACTTTTATGATGTATGCCTAAATTGGTTGTTGCTATAGTTGCCTTTCTTGATATGTGTGACCAAAGGTTAATGTTCCCTTGTCTATGAGAAATAAGCTAAGGTTGAGATCAAAAGATGATAAATATGAAAAAGGTCCTAAAGTGACTTGCGTAGCAAGGGTGGGATTATGGGGTCTTATCCATGCACTGTTCAATCTTGCCTTGAGGTGACTTATGTAGTGTTTCTATTATGTTATGTTAATCTAAATGCATTGATTATGCCTATGACTATGATGTCATCTCTTATGCTCATAAGTTATGATTATTGTCTATCATGTTATAGCTTATGTCTTATGATGATGTCTCTTATAGTTATGGCTTATGTTATTGTCTCTTATGATGACGATATATGTCGTATGTTGACTAATGACTCTTATCTTCTTATGTTGATGATTTATGCTAGCCATCATATTTAGTAAATTATTGTACTAACAGATACTTTTGCCTACATTCTTATCAAATGTAGGATTCGGCGATATTAACTTCCATCCTCGTGGCTAGGTTCATAGTAGATCAAGATGAGAAGTTTTGGTGAGTCCTCATAGCATCGAGGGATTGATAACTCTCTTTCTTTTATATCTTTCTTTCATGTTAGAACTCTTTTATGGGCTGCTTCCCTAACTCTTTTCAAGTATTCGATGGTTTGAGACAAGTGTAGTAGACTTCCTCTTCATTTTATGAAACTTTGATTTTATTGAAAAATGTTTTAAATTTCCATACTTTTCTATTATCTTATGCTGAGATATGCTAAGTGGCTTACATGGAGGCTTTCGGGGTTCAATGTGCCTTGTAACATCTAGGGGGTACCCCTAGGTCGTGACAAACTTGGTAATTAGTGCACAATGTTTAGAATGGTTTTAGGATGTCTCAAACCATATCTAGTAGAGTCTTGTTCATAAATGAGAAGCATGACACATTTATGAAATGGAGGCTATTGGATGGTAGGAAATTTCACTTCTTCATTCTCTAAGTTGTGCCATAGATTTTAACTCCTAATCCATGCCTGATGGTTTTCAGGATATGACTACTACAACGGCTAACGTTATAAAAAAATAAGGAAGACAATGTGGATCAAGAAGTTCCTCCTCAAGATCCAATTGACCCTATGATAGAGAAAGTAACAAATGAGAAGTTTAGGTTTGGTTTTCAAATGTTGACTCAGGCTGGGATAGAAACACCAAAATTTTATGGGTCAAACATAGAGAAAGATCGTCAAGAGTTTTCAGATAAGGTCTCTAGGGTGATGGACTTTGTGGGAGTGACTCAGGTAGAGAAGGTGGAATTAGCCTCTTACCAATTGAGGGATGTTGCAAAAATATGGTATGATCAATGGAATGAAGCTAGGCTGATAAGAGAGGGTCCCATAGAGTGGGAGATGTTGAAGAGTGCTTTTCTAGATAGGTTCTTCCTTTTAGAGATGAGAGAAACTTTAGTGCTTTAGTTCATTAACCTTAGGCAAGGTAATATGAGTCCTAAGGAATATGTATTGAGGTTCACCCAATTGTCTAAGTATGCTCTAGTTCTAGTGTCTGATCCTAGGTCGGGAATAAGTAAGTTTGTGTCGGGAGTGTTCGATTTAGTATTAAAAAAATGTCATATGGCTATGCTTGATCATGATATGAATATTTCTTGCCTTATGGTTTATGCTCAACCAGTTGTGGAAGAGAAACTTGGAAAATGGTTGAGGGAGAAATAGAGGTTTAGGATTGAAGATGATAATTCTCTTGAAAGGTTCTTCGAAAATGGTTATTCTAGGTTTTCCCCAAGATTTTGTGAAGATAAGGTGTCTAACCCTAAACAACATGCAATTTATAGTGAGTCCCTATGGCATTTTTGTTCTAGGTGTGATAGGAAACATGTGGGTAAATGCCTAGCGGCTTCCAATGTTTGTTTCGGTTATGGTGAGTTGGGCCACAAGATAAGGCATTGCCCAACGGTTGATAGAAATGAAGAGGATAGTCCTCGAAGGTCTCAACCCTACCCTTCTTCCAGTCCAAGTGGTTCGGGTGCAAATTCTCCAAAGAAAATTAGGTTCTATGCTCTCTAAGCTAAAGATGAACAAGAGTGTCCTCCAAATGTTGCTCCTGGTATGTGTTTTATGCTTATTTAGATTTCGGTGTTGCTTGTCTTTTGTGATTTGATAGACTTGGTATGATAGACTTTGATGTTGTCTTTGGTACAAATGGGTTGCATTTTAGTCATGTGTATTTGATAGTAGAACCCGACTTAGTCATGATGAGTTTTGGGGTATGTGGAGAGATTTGATGAATAAGGTGTTTAAGTAATATATGTGTTGAGTGAGTAGACTTCTTTAAAAAGGGTAGACATTGTAGTTCACCGTGCTTTCAAATCATCTAGTGTGATGGATGTGAAGGCTTAGTGATGAATTGTTCTGACCTTATAATTGAAAGAAATGATGCTTAGAAGAGTCCATTTAGGCTTAATCCCAAGGGGCGAGAACAGGTGCTTAGATAGCTAGGTCGTTGAGTGTTCTTGATGTTCATGATTTAGGTTTGCTTGAAATTCTCACCTTGATAGGTGTAGTTAGTTTGGGAAGTTTAGTCCCTGTTTTGTAGGCTCATAAGAGATCTTGAGTGGAGTTGGTAAGTTTGCTTGTGAACTAGAGTTGCTTAATGAGTGGCACCGGCGTATCCGGTTTTGCATGTCTCTTGGATATAGAAGGGTGTTGGAAATTCGACATTCATAAATTCCTTAAGAAGAGTTGGGAGTTAATGAGATTTTATCAAATTTACAAATACTGGTAGGGATCTTAGAGACCGGCAAGTTATGAAATAGAAGAACAAGGAGGTTTATTTCATGAAATGTTCAGGAGTGGTATTTTAATAAAGGTTTTAGTTTAGGGTGCTACTTGGGATGCCGAGGGCTAATGAGATCTCCCGATATCGTCATCCTTTTTCCTTCTATTCCTCATTTAGTTTGAGTGCATAAGTTCCTCTCAGTTATATGATGTCTTGGAGTCATGCGTGTTTTAGATGTTTCCATGATTTCCTTATGTGGTGCATTTTCATGAAAAACATGTGTTTCGAAAGAAAATGAGTTAGCATGCTTGATTTTCTCATGTTTTTGTGCATTGAGTATGAGTTGCCTATTTGACTCTATTAAATGAATGGATGTACATGTTTTGAGACGCTTTTTGAGAGTAAATTGCAGTGAGACTCCATGATAAGTGTTGAGTATTAATTAAAGCTTGGAGAAGGTAATTCCTACTAAGAATATGAGAAATGTTGAATTTTCATGCATAATGGGTCGTTAGATTTTGTTCCTACTTCCTTGTGGTGCATTGAACATGTTTGAGTTGGATGTTTCCTCCTTGTTTGTGTGCATTTAGAAGTGTTGCGTGCATGATGGGCTCCTAGTTTTAATTTTTTATCTGTAAGGTGTCTATATTGTCAATCCAGGACGAATAATCCCAATGGGGAGATATTGTAACACCCCAGAAACTAGTAGGCCAAACTAGAGCTTAACGTGAGGGTTAGAATCGTGAATTACTCCCCATACTTAAAATGAAGGGTTTCGGGTTAGAACGTCGAGGTAGAACCCCTCAAGGACCAACCAAAGGCCCTTGAGGAGGACCCTAGAATCTGCCCAAAAAATAGTAGACCTATGAAGGGACCCACACCCCGTAGTGGGACCCACGCCCCGTAGTGTGGTCCACGCCCCGTGGGTCAAGGTCTCAAAAATAGGCCCCAGATAATCAACCTGCAATTGACTAGCATGCCCCGTGGGTCTACCCACGGCCCGTTTTATGCTTATTTTGATTCCGGTGTTGCCTGTCTTTGTTGACTTGATAGACTTGGTATGATAGACTTTGATGTTGTCTTTGGTACAAATGGGTTGCATTATGGTTATGTGTATTTGATGGTAGAACCCAACATAGTCATGATGTGTTTTTGTGTATGTGGAGAGATTTAATGAATAAGGTGTTTAAGTAATGCCTAGATGTGTTGAGTGAGTAGACTCCTTTAAAAAGGGTAGAAAGTGTAGTTCACCAATGTTTCGAATCATCTTGTGTGATGGATGTTAAAGCTTAGTGCTGACTTACTCCGACCTTAGAATTGAAAGAAATGGTGCTTAGAAGATTCCGTATATGCTTACTCCCTAGGGGCTGATAAGGTGCTTCAATAGCTAGGTCGTTGAGTGTTCTTGATGTTGATGATTTAGGTTGGCTTGAAATTCTCACCATGAGAGATGTAGTGAGTTTGGGAAGTTTAGTCCCGCTTTTTGTAGGCTCATAAGAGATCTTGAGTGGAGTTGGTAAGGTTGCTTGTGAACTAGAGTTGCTTAATGAGTGGCACCGGCGTATCCAATTTTTCATGTCTCTTGGATATAGAAGGGTGTTGGAAATCCGACATTCATAAATTCCTTAATAAAAGTTGGGAGTTAATGAGAATTTCTCTATTTAGAAATATCGATAGGTATCTTAGACCGGCAAGTTATGAAATAGAAGAACAAGGAGGTTGCTTCCATGAAATGTAGATGAGTGGTATTTTAGTAAAGGTTTTAGTTGATGGTGCTACTTGGGAGGCCGAGGACCAATGAGATCCCCTGATATCGTCATCCTTTTTCCTTCTATTCCTCCTTTAGTTTGAGATGATATGTTCCTCTTAGTTGTATGATGTCTTGGAGTCATGCGTGTTTTAGATCTTTCCATGATTTCCTTATGTGCTGCATGTTCATGAAAATCTTGTGTTTTGAAAGAAAATGTGTTTGCATGCTTGAGTTCCTCATGTTGTTGTGCATTGAGTATGAGTTGCCTATTCGACTTCATGAGATGAATGGATGAACATGTTTTGAGACGCTTTTTGACAGTAAATTGCACTGAGACTCCATGATAAGTGTTGAGTATTCATTAAAGCTTGGAGAAGGTAATTCCTCCTAAGAATATGAGAATTGTTGAAATTTCATGCATAATGGGTTGTTAGATGTTTATCCTACTTCTTTGTGGTGCATTGAGCTTGTTTGAGTTGGAGCTGATGTTTCCTTCTTGTTTGTGTGCATTTAGAAGTTTTGCATGCATTATGGGCTTCTAGTCTTGAGTTTTTACTTCCGTAAGGTGTCAATATCGTCATTCCAGGATGAATGTTCCCAAGGGGGAGATATTGGAACACCTGGGAAACTAGTAGGCTAAACAAGAACTTGACGTGAGGGTTGGAGTCATGAATAACTCCTCGTACTTAAACTGAACGGTTTCGGGTTAGAACGTCGAGGTACAAACACTCAAGGACCAACCAAGGGCCCTTGAAGAGGACTTTAGAATTTTCCCCAAAAAAAGTAGACTTACAGAGAGACCCATGCCCCGTGGGTGAGTGGTCGTGGGTCAGGGTCCCAAAAATATGTCCCAGCCAATCAGCCCACAATTGACCAACACACCCCGTGGGTCCAACCACGGCCTATTGGCGTGATCTTGTGGGTGAGGCACTAACCTTGTTTTAAAGGGTTAAGTGGGGGATTTATGGAAATTTTTAGAATTAATTAAGGATAAAGTGGTATCGTTTTACCATAGTATAGACCACCTATGTAAAGACTTTAGACCCTTGTTTAAGTCATCCTAAATCATTATTTCTAAACCCCCAAAAGAAACCCTATTTCCTCTAAAAAAATCCTCTCTTTAGAAAGACGAAGAAGAAGAAGAAGAAGAAGAAGAAGGAGAAGGAGAAGGAGAAGGAGAAGGAGAAGGAGAAGGAGAAGGAGAAGGAGACGGAGAAGGAGAAGGAGAAGGAGAAGGAGAAGAAGAAGGAGAAGAAGGAGGAGTAGAAGGAGAAGGAGAAGGAGGAGTAGAAGGAGAAGGAGAAGGAGAAGGATAAGGAAAAGGAGAAGGAGGAGAATGAGGAGAAGGAGAAGGAGGAGAAGGAGAAGGAGGAGAAGAAGAAGGAGAAGGAGAAGGAGAAGGAGAAGGAGGAGAAGGAGGAGAAGGAGAAGGAGGAGAAGGAGGAGGAGAAGAAGAAGGAGAAGGAGAAGGAGAAGGAGAAGGAGAAGAAGAACAAGAAGGAGAAGAAGAACAAAAAGAAGAAGAGGGCCAACCTAGGTCAAGAATCCATTGTTTCAAGCTTCTAGACTTTGTCATCAAAGTAAGATGGCTTATGCATTTATGGATTCCTTTCATCCACGAAGCCCCATGTTTCCCCCAATTGTGAAGATGAATCATCAATTCTAGTTAGGGTTCCTTCCTATATTGTGGATATTGTTGTAAGTTGATCCAATTGAGTGGATAATGGTTGTTTCTGATGTAATTACATGTTTTTAGTATGATTATTCATGTATCCTTCATTAACCCAAGATTCTAGGGTGAAATTGATATAGTTTGGTTTTATGCCATGAAAGGAGAAATTAAGGGCTTAGATGTCATCATCTAATTTTGATGAATTACTTTATGAATTGCTTGAGATTAGAGCACCTAGATATGAATTTATTAAAAGTAAAGCTTGTTGATATGAATTGAATGTGATTAGGGCTTATATAATGAATCATGATTAGTAGTGCTGAGATGGAGTTGTATGATGATATATGATTAGAATTGCTTAAGAATGAAGCATGTGGTTAGATTGTCTTGAGAATTAGGTATATATGATGACCATGTGAAGTATGGCTTGAGACTAAAGCTTGTAGTATAAATGATGATTTTTAAGGCCTTGAGGGTAAAAGCTAATATGTTGAATTTTTAATGTTAAGGCTTTGATAGTGAAGATTATATGATGATGGTAGACTATTAACTTTAATTGTTGTGGAAGGACCTTACCCATCTAATCTACCTGAATAATGTTTGAATGCATGAACTGATAGAATCACATGAGTTAGGATGATATCCATGTCTAGTGCTTGAATCCTAAGTGTAATGGTTGAAAGTATGTTTTGAACCGAATGTAGGTCAAGTGTTAGATTATAGTAATTGTACTACTTGAATTTTGATTATATCCATGTCTAGTGTAGTCATTCTAGATGTGTTGATTTGATATGAGCTTTGAACTTGAAAGGGCAAGATATGATATTATGCATGTTTTATGAAGGTTATGTACATGCTTTAAGAACACGTTTTTAGTAAAGTGAATATGCTCATGATCTTTTTGTTGTGTTGTTGAAAGGTTATTCTCATATACACACTTATGTATGAATATGATATGATGTGAGAGGTTTTCTCACTATATGATGATTCTAAGGTTGAAAGGTTGAATCTATATGAAGACATGGACGATGAAAGGTTATTCTCACGCATGATCTATGAACCATCTTATGAGTTATGTTTGATTGAGTGTCAAGACATTCTTCCATAAATATGAATTTTACGTTAAAACTTAATATAGACTCCATGGAAATTAATTTTTAGCACCGAGTGGATATTGATATGAAATGGAAGCTCTCATGTTAGTAGAGTCCGGGCTTCTAGAAGTAATATGTTGAGATGGAAGCCCTCACGTTAGTAGAGGTCGGGTATTTAGTAGCAATCTCCTTATCCCATAAACAACATGCCCCCGTAGGTTACTTAGCTACTGGATCCACCTAAGTTAAGAGTATGTGTCTACCTTAGGCAATTAGAGCAGCCCCTTTTCGGTGTGGGCTAGACACCGGATTCCATGCTAAGCTCACATGGTCTATGTATGTTAAGGCTTATCCTCACACAAGAATATGAATTATGAACTATGGTTACACAAGAAGTTGTACTTAGCATAGGTGGATTATGGGATCTTATTTATGCATTGCACAAGTATGCTTCGAGGGTAATTATGGTATGTTCTTTTATGTTATGATGATTTATATGTTGTTAAGTATTGTAAGTATGTTTTCATATAAGGACTACTTGTATGATGTATGCCTAAATTGGTTGTTGCTATAGTTGCCTTCTTTGATATGTGTGACTAAAGGTGAATGTTCCCTTGTCTATGAGAAATAATCTAAGGATGAGATCAAAAGATGATAAATACGAAAGAGGGCTTAAAGTGACTTGAGTAGCATAGGTAGGATTATGGGGTCTTATCCATGCATTGCACAATCTTGTCTTGAGGCGACTTATGTAGTGTTTCTATTATGTTATGTTGTTCTAAATGCATTGATTATGCCTATGACTATGATATTATCTCTTATTCTCACAAGTTATGATTATTGTCTACCATGTTATAGCCTATGTCTTATGATGATGTCTCTTATACTTATGACTTATGTTATTGTCTCATATGATGATGGTATATGTCTTATGTTGACTAATGCCTCTTATATGCTTATGTTGATGATTTATGCTAGCCATCATATTTAGTACATTAATGTACTAACACATACATTTGCCTACATTCCTATCAAAAGTATGGTTCGGCGATATTGAATTTGATCCTCGTGACTAGGTTCATAGTAGATCAATAGGAGATGTTTTGGTGAGTCCTCATTGCATCGAGGACTTGATCACCCTTTTTTCTTTATGTCTTTCTTTCATGTTAGAACTTCTGTATGGGCTATGTCCCTAACTCTTTTCAAGTATTAGAAGGTTTGAGACAAGTGTAATAGACTCCCGCTTCGTTTTATTAAACTTTGATTTTATTGAAAAATATTTTAAATTTCTGTACTTTTCTATTATCTTATGTTCAGATATGCTAAGTGTCTTACATGGAGCCTTTTGGAGTTCTATGTTCCTTGTTACATTTAGGGGGTACCCCTGGGTCGTGATACTGGGTATCGAAATATAAAGAGGAATTGAGAAGAAGAATCAAATTTAGGTGAACTGGAGTTAGAAAACGAAGAAGGAAAAAGTCAGGCAAATATGGGTACTAGGTTCTCGTCACGGACCTGTTCTTCAAGATTGGAACTTTTCTCTCTACGTCACAGAGAGGTTGCAGACTTTTCTGCCTCAAAATTTATTTCGTGACCAATTATTAATATGCATCTTCGCGTCACGGACATGCTCCCAGACAGTTATTTCTTGATCGTTTCTCATGTTCAACGAACTAAAAAGAGTCCTAAACATCATGAGATATTTTCTATCACAAATCACAACCTTGAATTCATAAATCAAATTCAAGGTAGAGTTGAGATTCAAGTCTTGAGGGTTCTTCGATTCATTTTAAGAAGTATTTTACAAATCTTTTAAACTTTTTTTAAGACTTAAAAATTGATATTGAGAAAGAGTAGAGCCGAGTTCATTTTCTTTAAAATATTATATGGGGACTATGTATTCCCAAAGAGTACATGTTTTCACATTTAAGATTAGAGGAAACACCGATTTCCAAATGAGTTTTCATGAGTAGTTTTAAGTTCCATCTATTTTAAGAGATAAGTTTTTGAGTAATAACCTCAAAACCACAGAGAAAGAGCTATGTTTTTTAACATATGAGCCTAGTGTTTTGGGAGTAGTATTCTGCACCGATATGGGGACGAGTTCATAATAACTCAAGTTTCCATAAACCATGTAGCCAACGTGGTTAGAAAGGGTAATAATTTTTAAATGATTCCTTGTTGCTTTTTAGCATAGACTAGTAGATCCCCTTACTCGAGGCGTTCTATATCCTGGCAAGTTATAGGACAGTTCTGGCAGTGTGGGTGAGACGTTGTATTATCACATAACTCATAGTGATGGTTGTCGGTTAGAGAAACTCCCACAAAATTATATTACTTTATTATATATATAAATTGAGTTGTTATTGTATTTTTCCAATACATTGAGTTGCTACTTACTATTTGAATGCTTTATATAAATTGCATTTCCACTGTTGTTTATTTCTGCATTGAGTTGAGTAAAGATGAGGTAAGTGTTTCTTTCTGAATTTATTTCAAACTTATGTCATGTTTAGTTTTACCCTCGTATGCTTGTTTATTCAATGTACTGATGCTATTGGGCCGGCATCATTTTATGATGAAGATACAAGTAATCAGGATCATCATCCAGCACCTCGTTGATCCAATTGAGCATTCAGATTCATTTTGTGAGCCTCCTTGATTTTCGGAGGATCCCTATTTACATTGCTTTAGCATTTTCAGTATTAGGATTATCAGGGGTCTTGTCCCAATATCCCTCATAGTTTAGAGGCTTCATAGACCACTAGTCAGTTCATTTGTCTTTACATTTTCATTCTGTTTTGTTGAGACTTGATTTTTCCTTATTGGCTAGTTGAATGTTCCTTTACAACATTCTAGTTTATTACATGGAATTATCTTTGTTGAGTAAAGCCTTCTGCTGAGTTGTAAGCCAGGCTAAGGGTACGCTTGGGGCCAGAAATGGTTCTTGAGCGCCAGTCCCACCCAGAGTGTAGGCTGGGGATATGGTTTGATCAGTGGAAGAAGAACATGGCCGAGAGGGCACCATAGTTGACTTGGGCTGTGTTTAAAGATGCCTTCTTAGGGCGCTTATTTCCTCGCGAGCTAAGAGATGCAAAGGTAAGATAATTTCTAAATCTGAAATAGGGATCTATGAGTGTGCAAAAGTATAGCCTCAAGTTCACTCAATTATCCCGTTATGCTCTGTAGATGGTGGCTAATATGAGGAGCAGGTTGAGTCTGTTTGTGTCTTGATTATCCCACTTGTCATGTAAGGAAGGCAAGGCGGCTATGTTGATAAGAGACATGGATATAGTCAGGCTTATCATAAATGTGCATCAGATTGAGGAAGACAAGTTGAAGGACACAGAGGAGTTCCGTAGTAAGAGGCTAAGTCAGCAACTCATGAGTACGGCCAGCAGAAAACTTGGAATGTAAATTGATCATCCTTTTAGTAGAGACCAGCTAGACCTACTCCATCATCAGCTAGTGCACCTGCAAGAAGGTGCAGAAATGATTACAAAAACCAGAACTCCTAGAATTTTAGGGCTCAAGGTTCTCAATCGCAAGGCAGTGTGGCACAAGGGTTCACTTGAAACTCACTATGTTGTAAGTGCAGTAAGCTTCATCCTGGAGAATGTCATGTTTGTACCAATGGTTGCTATAAGTATTGGTTCCTTTAATTGGGGAAATATGAGTCATTTTTGTAACATCCCGCCTTAGAAAGAGGTATATTTATTGTCATGCCAATTGCCTACACCTTGGATGTGGCCGGCACTCGAGAACCATTGTTGGCCCCAAGCGAACCCTTGGCCTAACTTAACTCTTAGTAGAAGACTTACTCATGATAAAATCACTTTAAAAAGTAAATTGTAACTCAATAGATAACTTAGAATGTTTTAGAAATAAACATTCAACTAGCCAAAGTGGAGACTCAAGTCTAAACATAACAATTGAAAATGAAAAACTCAAGAACTAATAATGTCTAACTATCTATGAAACCTCTAATAACTGAGATGGACTTCAGGACAAGACCCACAACATCCTAATGAACTAGAATAACAGAACAATAAAAAGGGGATCCTCAGGAAGCGAGGAGGCTCACCAACAACTCTGAAGATCAACTGGATTAACGAAGCAGTGGATGCTCATCCTGGTTACATGTATCTGCATCATAAAAGATGCATGCCAAATTACATCGATACATTGAATCTACGAGCATGCAAGGGGAATTCTAAAACAAGACATAATATTGTAAGGGAAGTGAAAAAACTTACTTGGTCTCAACTCAACTTATTTCAATATAAAGCAGAATATAAATGCAATATAAAGAAAAGTTTAAAACATGTAGATAACAACTCAGTTTATTGAAAATACAACAATAACTTGGTTTGTATATGAAAATACAAGTAACTCTGTGTATATAAGAATATAAAATATTTCTATATGAGTTTCTCTAACCGATAACCATCACTATGAGCTATGTGATGATACAACTTCTTGCCTCATGCTGCCAGGGCCGTCCTATACCTTGTCGGGGGTATAGAACCTTACTACTAAGTAGATCCACTAGTCTATGCTAAAAGTATTAAGGAATCATCTAAAAGGTATGTCCCTTTTCTACCCATGTTGGCTACATGGTTTATGGAGACTTTGAATTATCTGAACTCAAACTCATCCCTAAATCGGTGCTCAATACTACTCCCAAAATATAACAAGCTCATATGTTTAAAAACATAACTCTTTCTGTGGTTTGAGATAATTATTCGAAAACTAGCTCAAAAGCTATCTACGAAATTGGTGTTTCCTCTCTTGTTTAAATGTGAAATCATTTACTCTTTGGAAATACTTAGTTCCCATAAAATCTTTTGAAGAAAATAAACTTCACTTTTACTCTTACTCAACTCGATGCTCAAGTCTTAAAACAAGTTTAAAGCATTTGTAAAAGACCTTCCAAATGACTCTAAGAACTCACTAGACTTGGCTCTTAACTTTCCTTGAATTTGAATTTATGGATTCAAGGTTATGATTCATGTTTGTGGAAGATTTCTAGATATTTAGACGTACCTTAGATTGTAGAAACCAACTAAAAAACATAGGTTCGATTCGAGGAAACTCAAACAGAAAGAAGTCGAAAAAGGTAGAGGACCTGGAGACCCTGGCGTATTGAGTGGCGCAGGGCGCCAGATCCATAACTATAGAACCTGAGTTCGGGCGCACTCAGTGTCATGGCACCCTAGAGCCCAAACTACAGATCCTGATGTGGGGCGCACTGAGTGGCACAGTGCCCCACCCCTTTTCCCAAAAAGTTTGACAAATTTCGTTACTTGTTTTTCGACCCTAATTCATCTAGAATCGAGTGGTTTCTTCCCAATACCTTAGATTTGAATACCGATCATTATTGTACAAGAATCTACTAAAAAAAAACCTTAAAACTCATGAGATTAACTCAATAACCTATCAAACTCAACAATCAGGATTATGAATTAAACTTTAACAAAACTCATCAAGAACTCAAATCTTCTACTTCCAAGAACGAAATTATGCGGAATTAATCATGATTGGCTTGTGGGTGAACGAATCCAATTCTATGTGAACTCACATACCTCTTAGGAATCAAACCTTGCCGAAATCCGCAACGAAAATCCTCAAGAACATGACGAAGGCTTGACTTTTTCTCCTTTTTCTCCTCTTCGTAAACTTCTCTCAAAGTCCTAGCATATTTTAGGTTTTTTAAAACTGATCCAAATCAGTTTAGACCCCTAGATATTACCAAATTTCGTATTAACTCAATTAGGTAAGGAAAAGATGAAAATACCCCTCTTAAATCCGGGTAATTTTCCTTAATTCACAGGCAGATTTTCAAATGATCATATCTCCCTCATACGGGCTCAAAATTTAGCAAACTCGGTGGCATTGCAAAGATAATTCAAAGACCTTTCATTTGATATCTTATGAGCCACCTAAATCCTTTTGTACTAAAAGTTATGGTCATTTGAAATTGACCGAAAACTCATACTTAACATAACTTACCAAAATTTCCAAATTTTATTCTTCCCAAAAATAGTTTTCTTTAAAATTCAAGTCCTTTCTAAGGCGGGATGTTACAATATCTCCCCTTGGGAACATTTGTCCTCGAGTGAGATTACTTTACGTAGACTAAGGGTGTGACATCTAACATTCAGCTCAAACACCCAACAAGCAATATATAACACAACATGTCAACTGAAAACAAATGCCAATAAAAAGATTAGAACCTTAAGTTGGAATTTCTCCAGATTCTAAAAGATGTGGGTATCTCTTCTTCATATCCTCCTCAGCTTCCCAGTTTTCTTCCTCAACAAACTAATTTTTCCATAAGACTTTGACTGATGCTACCTTCGTGGTTCTCAACTTGCGAACCTGGCTTTCTGAACAAGAATCTCCTCATAAGATAAGCTATCCTTAATACCAATACCTTCCATCTATATAATCAGTGAAGGATCACCCATACACTTCTTCAACATAGAAATGTGAAACACTGGATGAACTCCTTTTAAATCTTGTGGTTGCTAATGAGCCCGAGATTTGGACTCATTTAGGGCTTTGCTTTGATAGTTTTAATGCCATCAAATGCCTAATTTATGCTATAAATTGATGTTAAAACATTGATTTACAGGTATCTAGGCTAAGGAGGAAAGCAAGGACACTACCGAGCAAAAAGGAGCAAACAACTGAAGAAGTGAAGAAAAGCGATCCTGGTGATCGCCACGACCACTCGGTGAACCGCCAAGTGGCTCCTTAGCTCACCAAAGTTCCAACGTGCTAGTCCTGGGGAAAAACCAAGTTGGCGACAGAAATGGCCAGTCAGTGCATCGTTGATCCACTTCGCGATGAAAAGTTGGATCGCCCAAAGTTACAGGACCTGGGTTGTTAATGGCTAATGGAAAATGGAGATGAAAGGGAGTGAAGGGCAGATCACCGAACCACTCAGTGAGGCGCGACTTATACTGCCAAATGGACTTTCAGGGCAAAAAGTGGGCAACTATAAATTGGAATTTAAAAGGAATTTTGAGGAGTTTCGAAAGTTCCCAGAAAGTGTTGATCCCCAAGTTTTAGAGTTAGAGTTTTCTCTTAGTTTTTGAGTTCCATTGTAGACTTTGAAGCTTTTGAGGCTCAAACTTGAAGATTTGCAAGTGAGTTTTTGAATTTATTCTATTTGGACCATTGTAAAGACTTGAGAACCTTTACCCAGATCATGACTAATGTATTTAGTAATAGTTTCTCTATTTTTATGATGTGTAGCCAAAACCCCAATTCTTGGAGTGTGATTATGTGCTGAATTAGCTTATGTGTATTGTGAATTACTGATTTAAATACTTAATTAATGTGGGTTTAATTGATAGTTGTATTTTAAACTAAGAAATGTAGTTGCAAATGCAATTCGAACTTAGAATTCTGGGCTAGCTTGAAAAAGTGGTTTTACAATCAAAGCTTTCAATTGATGATTGCAGTTATTGGGTTGATATGGGTTTAGCTCGAAAGAGTAAATCCTAGTCTTGATTCTACCTATCTAGCTCACGAGAGTAGATGAATTAAGGAGTGGGCTGTTATTATTTGCTAAGCTTGTTGATGTTCGAAAGAAATCACTTGAATCGTGATAGTTGTTAGGGAGAAAACTATCTTATTTATAGTCTAGCCTACCCACTACTATTTAGGTATTTGTTAGTGATTTCAATTACCCATATAGCGAAATCTGCCTACAATCGATCACATCCTAAAAACTCCTCTCTATAATGTTATTTCCTTGGTGTTTGATTGTGTTGTAGTTGATAATTGACAATCCAAACCCCCCCCCCCCCCCAATTTGACATTCATTGTCATCCCCTTAGACTTGCTTACATGTTTTGTATAAATTCTATTCCTATGCCCGAACAGACCACTTTATAACTTCATAACTGAATTTAGACACGTACCGCTCCCTGTGGGTTTGACCCCAACTCTTCGTTGGGTTTTATACTAGTTAACGATCGTTTACACCTAAAATCGGATGAGGTATACTTGAAACATTAAATAAAAATGGCGCTGCTGTCCGGGAGTGGTGTTGTTTAGAATTCTATTATTGAAGTTGAATTGACTTACTTTGGTGATCTTTTTGGTTGTAGTTAAATTGACTTACTTTGGTTTGTGTTGAATAGAGGTAGAGATGAGCGTTAACGGGAGTAATGGTAGCCAAATGGGCCACCAAGACAATATTGGAAATATGAACGATGTGAATGATCTAATCCAATTGGGTGGTGTTGGTACAACACGTGTACCTCTAATTGAAAGTAACATTGTCTTCCATGTTACTAGCACGATGCTACAACTCCTCCAAATTAAAGTTCTATATGGAGGGCTAGCCCACAAAGACACCCATAAGCATATTCGAATCTTCATGGATGTTTGTGGTTCGGTCTCATTCAAGAATATATCACATGAATCAATCTACCTCAGGTTGTTTCCATTATGTTTGATGGGTGAAGGTACCAAATGGTTAGCTGAGTTCCCCATGGTTTCCATCACATATTGGGATGAACTTACAACAGCATTTAATGTGAGATTATTTCCCTTGTCAAAGATGATGACGCTTAAAGATAGCATCCAAGGTTTCAATATAAGAAGGTTGTACTTTAATGTCTTACTCACGGATTGCCAAAGCATATATTGTAGCAATACTTCTATAGGAGTCTTGACTTGGTGAACAAAGGAGTTGCTGATCAACTTGTTCTCGGAGGTATAATGCAAAAACCCTATGAAGTAGCATCTCAACTCCTTGATGGCATGACCAAGATAAATAGCGTGGTACATTTGTGAGGACCAGGTGGCTCCTCTCACTTTTAAGATGACAAAAGAGAAGATCGTGAAAGATCAAAAGAGAGACCAAAATAAGCCAAAAATAATGACGCTGCTTGATTTATTGTCAAAAAATGTGATGGGTAGTGGGTTGAAAAGTGTCAATGATGTGGGTGTTGGTGGAGTGAACCACGGAGAAGCACAATTTGTACTAATGCACAATGAAGAAGTGAACTTCCTTGTAAATCAAAGAGGAGGATTTCGTTCAAATTACCTAAGGTTGGGTGAAAATTCGGGAGGGAATAGAGATGATGAATGGAAAGATCATGACAGCGAATGGCGTGATCGTAATGCTACTTAGAAAGAAATGGATGGTGAAAAGGATAGATACATCCCACCTCATGAATGCCAAAAACCTAAAGAGCAAAGAGTTGACCCGGAGAACTTCCGTACGGAAGACATGCTTGCATGAATTCTCAATAAGGTTGAAGGGTTGAGCAAAGTGTTGAAAGAGATGAAAGAGGACGTGTCAACTCTCAATCAGACGGTGACTACTCATTCAATCTCTATTAAGCAGCTGGAGACACAAAATGGGTCAATTCTCGACCCAATTGAATCCAATACAAAAATGGGGGTTGCGCAGTGACACAACGGCCAACCTCAAAAATCAAGCTTGAATTGATATTTCAGTCATGCTACGACATTAACTATTGTGCTTCTTTGGAGGCAACCAAAGTCTTTGGGAAATTAGGCGAGCCAAAAGTCTAGTCGGCGACTCGCTGAACAGGTCGGCTAGCCCGACTTGTACCGCTGTTGGAACCACCCAGCTTTATGGGGAACTCTGTAAAACTCAACGAGCCAAAGGCTCATTTAGTTATTCGCAAAACAGGTCGGTGAGCTCGAATTTATTCGCTGTTTGTACCTTTAAGTTGTTAGGAGTTCTGTAAAACCTCGGCGCTCCAAATTGCCACTTCGCGCAACGCCTAGTGGTTCGGCGGGCGCGACTTACATCGCTAAATGGAGCATGAACTGAAAGGTTTTAAAGGCCAAACAGTTTTAAATTAAAAAATCCTTCCTATTCTATCATTTTAAACTCTCGTACCCTTACCCCGATATTATATCAATCATATTTTTGCACTTTTACTCTCATTTCGCTTTGGATCTTTACTCGGTATTGTGGAATTTTGTTGTCTGGCATTTCAGCTATCTTTTCGGCTTAAAAGTTCATTTTCCAAACCCCAAACTCTATATATGGTTGAACTCTAATGAAATTGGTATTTTGTTGTCAAATATTGTTTGGTAATCATTGTGCGATCGCTTGTTTGCCTAGTTTTATTGAAATAAGTTTTAATCGGCATTTAATCGTGATTCCCATGTTGTGATTGTTTAAATCAAGTCTAAATTGTTGGGGTGTGATGAATATGTATTGGGTCTAGCAGGGTGAAGTCTAAGTTACCCCGAATTGTTCCAAATGTCATATTTTACCCAATGATTGAACAGTGGATGTCATTCTTAAGGGCAAGAGACATCAAATGGCCAATTTTGGCCAAATCAGGGGAAGTCTGAGTATCCCAAGGGCATGGGTAGTATGGGTCTTGCTTTAGTTTCATAGTGTAGGTGTTTAATTTTGATTTTGTGGGATGCGGGCTTGAGTTTGAATAAGTGGGGTGAAAATTGGAATGAAGGGCCATTTGCCGAGGAAAGAAGGTTAAATGTAGCAGTGATGATATAAATATTATGTTTGAGGGTGCTATCGACTTCATGCATGACTACCAAAGTATGATCAAGACAAAGACTCTGGATGACCTCAAAGATTGGTTGGCCCCTCTTCTTTCAAACATCACCCCGAGGTGGAGAGAGGTTGGTGCTCCGATAGAGAAGAAGGACCTGCATGGTTTTTCCTGATAGTGGTTTGGGTTCATTAGCAACACTATCATGTCGTCCCAGAATGAGTCCATCCTCAAACACCCGAAGGAAGCCTGTCTTGGGTCCATCATTTCTCACCAGTCACTGAATTTGGGACTATTGATTGAGCAAGAGATGGAAATAAGGGCCAAGTAGAGACATACTTCGCTCCCATTCTTTGTGTTAATCACCGAGTTGTGTAGACGGGCCGTTATTCCTTAAGATTTGAAGACGAATGTGGAGGTTACACCTACCTCCTCTACTGACATCCGCCATATTGAGTCCAAGTATCAGCGAGAAGAAGTCTACCAATATTATCCCCTTTACAACTTTTTGAGGGATGTACACAATCTCAAACAGTTGGAAGTGGATGTACCACTTTGCTAGTCTGTCATTGAGGATTGGTTTTGACATAACACACTTGATAGGATTTTCTCTTCAAGCAAGGCGAACAATGTGAAATTGAAAATAATGTTTCATCTTGTAAATTGAGAAGACTAGCGTCAAACAAACTGCCCTATTAGTGAATAATTTATCTCATTTAGTGTCATCATTCTACTAGAGTAATAATTTTCCTGAGCTAATAGTTCTCCTACAGATGTCTCTTGCCCCCGAGATATAGAGTATTAATGGTTTTCTAGGTATTAGGGCTTCTAGAACTAGAGGTTTCACTCGATATGATTTGATAATTTCAAAGGCGTGTCTATACGCATGATCAATCTCAATTCCTCGATGTCACATAATGAAGCCACGAAACTTTCCAAAAGTAACTCCAAAGGCACATTTTAATGGATTCATCCTCAATTGATATCTTTGGAGAAACTCAATCACAATTCTTAAGTCTTTCAAATCATCATTCCTCTTTCCCAACTTCACTACTAAGTCATCAACCTAGCATTCAACATTTTTATAGAGCAAGTCACCAAATATATTTTGCATTTCCCTTTGATATATGGCACCAACATTCTTCACACTAAAAGGCATCACCTTGTAGTGATAAATACCTTCAGGCATGCATAATACATTGAGTTTCTCAACCTTTGGTACCGTGCGGATTTGGTTATAGCTGGACAAACAATCTATTAATGATATTTCCTTATAACTAGTGGTAGCATCAATCATCATATTTGAAATGGAAAGCGGCAACTCAACTTTAGGGCATCCATGTTGAGATCTCTAAAGTCAACATAACCTTGAATTTGGCCATTCTTCCTCACATGAATAATACTTGAAATCCATATAGAGTATTTTGACTTCAAAGATTAATCATACGTCAATGAGTTTGTTAACTTCATCCCCAATTAATGGAACCATGTTTGTCTTAAATGTCTCTGGGTTTGGATCATGGATGAGCACCATTCTTGACTGACTCATAGACTACTACTTTACGATTCAAGCCAGACACTTGTTTATAACTTCAAGCGAACACATCCCTATATTCTCTGAGTGTATCCATAGCAGAAATTTCTTCATCAACTTCTATAAAGGTATTCAAATAAGTTGGCCTTTGATCTTCATCGGTGCCAAGGGAAACTTAAGCAACTCATTACATAAACCACAAGTTCTACCCATATTTATCTCATTCTACAATGAATCAAACTTTCAAAATCCTTTTGGACCATAGGTGAAAATGGTGTTATCACCCTTGGATTAAAAAATTTATAGTTGTTATATTTATTCTTCAAAATGGACCCAACCTATCGAACACAAAAGTTCTTGTAGTCGATTTTTCAATTCGATCAAAGATGAAAGGACTTTTTTAGCAAGCACAAGACTCATCTTCTAAAGTGATATATTTGTTACTTTCCCTTCTTATGAAGATGTGAATCAGTGGCGGTCGATTAAAGCCTAAGCCTTCGCGTACTTAACATCCGTATTTTTGGATGGGAATTTTCCAAACATTGATGGCTTATTAGGGTTGTTTCCACCTTTCAGTTAGCATTGGATCAAAGCCTTATCTTGTACATTTGTTGGGAGTGTCACTTCTTGCAGTGCATTTTGAGCGATTGACCTTTTCGGTAGCTTTGAAGAAAAGTGTATGCATCAATTAGATTGATAGGAAGGGTTAGCCCTCTTAGTATATTTCCTTGGATGTCAGATGATTTACCTTCCTATTTATTCACCATTGGAACATAGCGGAGTACATAAGTTGTCATTTTTTTCGAGGACGTGATCTTCTCTTAATTTACAATGGAGCAAGGCTCTTTAATGTCAACTGTGGCTTTTCCGATAGCCACATCATATCTTTTTCTTGCAAGCTTATCAAAATTTGTTGATTTGAGGTCGTCAAGTTCTGTCTCATTCATAACATAACTCTTCAAATATAATTTATATCGTTGAAGTGTGACTAAACTTCAATGAAAAGAATTATGATCAACGACTATTTTCTTTCAATTCCATCTCTAAGATACATAAAACTTTGATAGTAAGAAGATGAGACATTTTGTTTTCAAGTACACGATGCTTGTCAAGAAATATGTTGTATGAATTCTTTGCATCAATCACATGCATCCATGCGCTTGATCACAAATATTTCATGTGGATCTCTATCTTGATAGATCATATTGACCTCTAATCTCCTAGATTTAATCCTTGTATCAACAAATAAATTTCACTAAGTTCTTCAATCATGATGCCATGTTCCTTGAATGTGTGCATAGGTAAAATGTTAACTCCATATCCTTCATCTAGTTAAGATTATTTTTATCTTCTTCTCTAGCACATGACCCACCATAAACAAAGGAATTATTTGTAATGTTTCACCAAACAAAAGATCATCACCTATAAATGTGATTTTTGTATCACATGTCTGTACTTCTTTGAAAGGGGGTTCAACATGATTTTAAGAAGATGAAGGAGACAAAATTCATGAGATTTCATTCGTTGCTTCTTCTTTGTTAGCAAAAGACATCTTTGGTAAGATTTTACTCATTTTTTCTTTTTTGTCATCATTGAGACATGAGGACTCGACGTTGTCTTGAGTAGTCTTTGTGTAGAACCAACTTGGTAAGAATTCCCTAAGTCACTAGATGTTTTGGTTTCTGGTGGTGATGCACTTCTACCTTCCCTATTTTGAAAGTTTGTCTGATTTATTCTTCCTTAGTCTCCTCACCATCCTTTTTCTGATTGGTTGCTCGTGTTATCCCTTTTCATAAACTTGACTTATTGCATCTCCCCATAGTCACAAGAGTCAAACTTTAATTAGTGTCTCCATCAACTTGGGATTTGTCCCGCTCCAACGGCTCTTGAGAGATACATTATTTGACTAGATCAAGCGACCCAAATATGATAGAGATTTGGTTAGAACTTCACTTCTCATCATCAAGGAAAATATTCTTTTTGTTAGCCAATTGCATTACTCTATCCTTGAAGACAAAACACTTCTCAAGAGAGTAGGCCAAAAGCCAGTGATACTTGTAAGAGCTTGGGTCGTTAGGTTTTCCAACTTCATGAGGTCTATTCATCTCTGGAAACTAAATAATCTTTATCAAGTAATTCGTTAAAAATTACAGGAACATCATAATCCATGAAGGAGTATTTCCTTTCGTGCATCTCTCTCAATGTCAACTTTTAGTTTAGACGCTCTTGAAAATTCATCTTCACTCTTCACTTCTTGCTTTGTTTCGTAGTAAACTTCACAGGAGACACATTGATGTTCATGGATTCTTTTTTGTTATTTGTAAGAAAAAACTTGCTTCATCTCTTGGGTTACTATTTGTGCTTTCCTTTGCAAGGATCATGGATACGCATCACATCTTTTTCATCAGAAGACAATCTCAACTCCATGTCGTGAGCGTGAGTAGCTAGATCTTCATAGGACATTGATTTAATTCCTTATAAGATATAGAGAAGCCCCCAGTGTATTCCTTGGACACATATTTATATTATAGAAGTTTCTCCCAGTCTATATTTTCAATTTCAGTTAAATTTCTCCATCGATTCACAAAGTTAATAATTGTTTCTTTAGTTGAAGAATATTTGTGAGTTCTACCATGCTTAGTATGTGTATTTTGCTATAAAAGTGATTAGGAAAAGCTTGATCCAAGTTCTCCCAACTATCGATAGAATTAGGCTCAAGATATGTGTACCAATAAAAGACATTGACAAGATAATCGACATAGGTCGCTTCGAATTTCATTTGCCTTCAAACTGTCAAAATTTGAGAGGCGGATAATGGGAAGACATCGAAGCTATCAATCCTTACAGTGTATGGCTTTGCAAAGGGAAGACTTGGTTGGGAATTCATACTTATCTTTGATGGTCCTTTTGATGAACTCCCTCACACTATCGAATGGGATCATCCCTTGGGAAGAAACTAGCATCTCCTTAATAGGTGGTGCTTGACTCATAAAATTTTCAATCTTTTGAACTTCAATACCCTTTCCCGGTGCATGGCTAGATTCTCCATCTATTTCATCAACTTATCAATTTGGAGAATCTTGCTGCTGTATATGCTTTGTCAATCCTTCAATAATTTTCGCCAGGTTTGCAACTATTTCCCGCATGAATAAAGCATCAATTATCATTTCTTACAAGATCATTAGAGACATTGGAGAGTAGCATGAATTGTCACACAAGTTGATCTTGAAAGGGCTCACATCACGTGATGCATGTCGGGAGTCTTCATTAATTGAATCGTAGTTCTTTTTTGTGCTAGAGTTCTTAGTATTAGGGGTAGTTGGGTATTTTTCTAATTATTTTATGGCTATATTACGCCATTTTGCCGATGTCTAACGCTCCTATATAAGCATTTTAAATCCAAAAACTTACCCATCCAAGTCATTCTTCCAAAATCACAAAAAGAAGATCAAATCTCATCCCCCAAAATATTTCTCTCTCTAGAAACTTGAATAAGAAGAAGGGTTCAATCTAGTGTTTCAACGCAAGCCTCCATTTTCACCATTAATGATAAGCATTTGGCTTTGAGGTATGATGATTTTCATCCATGGATTCCTTCCATTCATGGAGTCCCAAATTCCCCTATTTTCAAAGTTAGAAATCCCCAATTTAGTTAGGGGTTTTGTTCAATTGCCATGATTTCTCTTCAATATTGATCTCAAAATGATTTAATTATGTTTTATTATGCATGAATTAATAAAATACTATGATTTTTATGATGATTTCTCCATTAACCCATCACTACAAGAAAAACTGTTAATTAAGACCAATATTTTGGGACGAGTTAATAATCTACTCTCAAAATGTACATGTATTAGGACGAGATTATATTCTTGTCCCTAATTGTATATGTTATTGTGAAGGTACAAAATGTAGTCCCTAAAGAAAGTTCTAACTGGTCCCAAAATGTAAATATAGTGGTGAGAAGCGGGAAAAAATGTATTTTCAATTTTTCACAAAAACTCATCAAGCGCCAAAAATTTACTTAAATTATTAAAATTCTTTAAAACAAAACTCATCACAATACAGAACAATTAATTAATTCACTTCATATTTTTCAATACAGAAAAGCCCTAAATTGACTTCATCACAATCTCTGTAGCAGATCTTCAAATCGCAATTCTCTAGAAAAAACATTGTGCTAATACTTTCAGTTTTCTTCAGCACTTTCTCAAAATAGAGAAAGCACAGGTTGTAGGTAATGAAGTTCTACCCTCTTCTGCGTGTTGATTTCCATCTAAATTCATAGGTATGCCTCTTCTTCAGCGTTGAATTTTCTTCCTTTCTTAATTCCCTATCGTGTTTGTTTTGTTCAAATTACTCTTTATATTCTTCTGCATTATCTGGTCGTTTTCTATATTCATAGGCAAACATCTAGTTGAATCAATTTCCATAGACGGTACAAGTTAGTATTTTAAGAAACTATAAGTTATATACTATATAAAGAATATATGCTCTTACACCTTGAAAAAATCCCATTGAAACACCCCTATATATGGAATATGTCTCAATTAATGGATCAAATATCTGAGCTAGTGTAAGGAATGAAAACTATGTCTACTCCGTGGTTCCCTGAATTGAACACGAATTGATCAAGATTGAGATCACACTTAGATTTTATTGCACCAATGAGAATAAGGTAGAAAGTATATAAATCAACTGGAGATTTGTTATATGATTAAGCCAAACAAGAGGGATAACTAAAAATAACCTTTTTATCTGTTTTAGGGAGAAGTTCATCCATTGACTGAACTTCTCCAATGGAAGCACCATTAGTCAGAATGACACATTTTTTTTCTCCTGTAGTTCTGCTAGTGTACATAATCGAGCAAATATCAGTCATCTTTTTATGATAAAGTTCATGGTCCAAACTTCCCTATATATATGACACAATGCTTAAGTGAAGGGAGCAATAACTAGTTAGCGAAATGCAGTTCTTAGCATTTTACATCTGCATTCATTAACATTTGTTCAAACTCTTCCCATGAGAAGCAAGCTACTTCATTTTCCTCGGCTTCACTTTTTTGAGTGCAGAAGATGTTTCCATTGATGACAACGGCTTGAGTTTCTTAGAGAAAGCCTCATAATATTTGTTTTAATCCTCTGTGTTCTCTGTAATTTCAATGAATAGAGTAACACGATTCTTCTCCAAAGTCTTGCGAATAACCTTCATGATCATTTTCTACTGCAACATATCTCTGGAGATGTTAAAAGGATGTTCTTCTGAATCCACAATGCCCTTCACAAAGCTCAAATATTAAGGCATCAACTACTGAAATTAACCTTTTACAATAATCGGACGGTTGGAACAAATAACAATATGTTTTGGGACACTTGGAATAAATAATTCTTGATTGTAATATGAGTTCATTGGGGGTATAATCATGGCGTGATATTTCGCAACAAAAACTGGATCACATGTGGGTAGTTATTGAGGTAACAAATGTAGTGTATTTAATGACTGGGTATTTGGCCCTTTTATCGTGGTTCTTAACTGCCATCAAATGTCTACAACAACAGATCGAATAGCTTCCAATAGTGTAGAAAATGCAGCGTAGAGAATCAATGGTTAAGTCTCAAAATTATTTCTCTGTATCATTGGGAAATGTTCTTTCAATTCCTAATGTTTAGTTTTGTGCCTTTCATTTATTTTGAACTGTTAATTGACATGTTTTTCTTTGATGTAATGGGCGAGAAAGCTGGCAGCCCACAAAATTTGAAGACTATTTTCATTCAGACTTGTATGAAAAGTAACAAGCTTGTTAAACCTGAAGTAATTGTAAAACATGTGTGTTTGATAAATTGAATGAGTAAATTGCTTTAAATATTATGGGCTCTAATTGAATATGTCCTTTTATATACGTTGTAGGCTCAGATCAAAGAAATAGTGAAAGCCGAGCCATCTCTACCGATCTTAGAGATAGTAGAAAAATGTTATGGACCTCAAAATCGTAGCCCTGTATTTTACTTTGGTGGTGAAGTAAAGGCTAGAGACGTGAAATGGGGAACTTCTTCAAAGTCACATATCTTGCATACGACATCACCCGTTTAAGCTGAATAACCACTGTCTTGTTTTGTTAACCAAGTAAGTAACAATTTTTAATTAATTTTGTTGATTTGTGTATAGTCACTTTAGAAGTTGCTCGAATTCAATGGTGTATAGTCACTGTTGCACATACTCTTCTTGCTCTATTATAAATACACTTCTCTGCATAGGTGCCAGGCATGTTGTTGTTATTGCTTTATTTGTAATTTTAGAAGAACTAGTTGCTTAACAGAGGAACAACTAATTAACTGTTGCACATTTTATTTCTCTATTTTCAAACACTTCTGCATAACTATCAGGCATGATGTTGTTTCTTGCACTTGCAATAACAAACATCAACTTCCTAATCAAGGAACCATAAGTTAACTAGACTTCTTGCCACTGGTGCACATCTTCTTCTTGCTTTATTTTCACATACTTCTCTGCACTGCTGCGTGAAACTAAACTTCGTTTGTTCTTTTATTTTCCTGCTTCAAATAGTTGATAAGTAAATGAATACGACTCCCACTTGATGAGTGCTAGCTAACATATGTTTTCTTCTGCTTGTAGATCATTTCAGTTGGAATTTGTATACACGTAAACATCAGATCCCAATGTACTCGTCTATCACGTGTCCTACATATCTACTCGCTATAAAAATTTCCCTCACTAGATATTTTTTATATGTTGTATAAAATGATCATCAATGTGTTATCTCCAATCATCTGTGACCCCAAAAATTGACCAAAATCAATTCTGCCGACATCCAGTTTGTGTAGCACCGTGGCTAAAGTCTTATCACTCCAGGATGTTGCTCTACAGTTTATGACAGTGAGAATTGGTGTTTTTCAACCAAAGAGTTTTTGATTATCAGTATGCTTTTTAGAATACTTTTACCATAATTGAACTAGATACTATGGCGATAAGTTAAATATCACACGACCTATACTAGAACATTCAGAACATAGTACCCAATAACAACTACATCTACTTCAAACTATCTGAACATAGAAAGCCTGACACACATGGAGCTGATTTATTGAGGCTTTTGTAAGTTTGGGTACAACATAAGCAACAAAGCACATAAGTACCACCAGAACTGATATCAACTTAAGTAGACTGTTACGCGATTACAACCCTCCATAAAGATTATTCTTTGTGTTAATTCATCATAGTTTCTTAGTTGTTCGTAGTATTCTCAATTCTTACAACCCAAGTCCTCTGAATATTCTCAAGTCTATAAAATCCATCATATTGAACTTCTCTAACAATTTTTTTTGTGCTATTGCAGCTTGCTATGGTTTCTGTAGAATTGATGAATCCTACACTTCTTTTGTGGTGAGCACTTTAACTAATTTAGTGTAACTTCATAGATATTATTATATACCAATAGGTATTTATGATCTTTGAAAAATTTTGTTCTTACAGATTTTTGAAGATTGAAGTTACAAGTCAAGATGAAAGTTTAGAAGATGCACAAGCTCATTATTATTTTGCTAAGAACGTTATGTAAAACTTGATAACATAGTCTAGCTCGGGATGCTAATTGATTAAGTATTTTTTTTGAAAAAATATTGAAAGTATATTTATCATCATCTTGTATTGAATTTTTTATTAGTAGAATTTTATATTTAGTGATGAAATTTATCAATTTTATGATATGAAGTTGATGTACAGTTCGTGGTAAATTAGAGGACTCAGTAGTTGCTTGTCTCTAAATATTAATATAGGATGAGGTAGTTGCTCTTCTCTAAAGGTTAATCTAAGACAAGGCAATTTCTCGTCTCTAAAGATTAATCTAGGACAAGGAATTTGCTTGTCGCGATTGAGTAATTTAGGACCACGTACTTACTCTTCACAAAAAAGGTTTATTGGTCACAAATAGCTATTTTTCAAATATAAAAATTGCCTATTTGGGACGGGATTCACGGTCTCTCAAAGTACATTAGCGACTATATTAGTTTCCATCTCTAATGACATTTAACGACCAGATATAGACACCCGTCACAACTAATCTTTAGCGAAGAAGCCTGTTAGGACGAGTGGAGACCAGCATTTTGCCGTCGTAACAAGCCATTTGCAACCAGATTTGGACATTTAAGGATGAGATTTCCCTTCCTTATAGGCAGTTTTTCTTGTAGTGCATGTAATCCCTATGTTTTCCAATTATGATAAAATAATGTGGGTTTTGAGTTATGACAAAGGAGATTATGAAATTTAGCATGTTCTTATGAGAATTATGAACATGTTTTAAGGATGCTTTGAGAGTCAAGTATGTATGATGATGATTGTTGTTGTGTTGTTGAAAGGATTTCTCATAAACACATTAAGGCATGATTGTGAAAGATTTTCTCACATAGTAAGGATTCTATGGTTGAAAGGTCTTTTCACCTAATTGAATCAAAGATTAAGAGCTATCCTAATGAAACCTACCTTGGATTGGTTATTGAATAACACCTTTCCATGGATGATTATGACTTATCTTGGATTGGCAAGATGATGTGCTCTTCATGGATAATAAGAACAAGTAAGAAATTATTATTATGTGGGATTTATGCTTAGCACTGAGAGCATATTGAGATGGAATCTCTCCAGTTAGTAGAGGTCGGGTTTCTAGAAGAAATCTCCTTATCCCTTACCTATGTACCCCCATAGGATTGATTGTCTAGATTGACATTAGCTAGTGGATCCATCTAAGCTAGAAGTTCATGGTCCTTACCTTGGCAAGAAGGACAACCCTTTTTGGTATGGGAGACACCGAGGGGTCATGTTATAGCTCACATGGTATCAATGTTGGTTCAGGTTACATCACGAAGTATATCATATGTGTTCAAAGGTTTTAAAATGTTAGCTTACATTGACCATGTTTTATAAATTATGTTTTATAACTCTTTTATATCATGTTTTAGCTTGGTCAATTGCATGTCATGAAATGTCCTATTTTAGCATGTCTTAAATGATTTATGAATGGCTATCATACTTGGTACATTGTTTGTACTAACACATACTCTTTCCTATATTTTCCTAAATGTAGGGTCTGACAGTTAGGGTCCTAAGTTTCGTGGCTAGTGGTTGGCTTTGTTGATTTCTCAGCTTTGTGAGTCCTCATTCATCGAGGACGGATCTTCATTATTCTTAGTTTCTTTCTTACTTTCAATTTTGGACATGTTGTATGGGATATTCCCAATTTCCTTCTATTGTATTAGATGGCTATTGACACAAAGTGTTTAGACTTCCACTCTACTTTTATAAAATGTTTTGGACTTTAACTGTTGTCTTTACTTCTAATGTTCTATTTCTTATGTTATGAATGCTAAGTGGCTTGTATGGGGTATCTCGGGGTCCTATACTCCATGTTACATCTAGGTTGTCCCCATGGGTCGTGACAATTGTATTTATTAGATTTCAAATATGAGTGTTACAATCCATATGAATCCTTTAATCCGTCTTTTCAAACATAAATTAAAGGGCTTGTAAGCTTGAATCTTGATGTACTTGTTCTTGACTTGTACCTTGGTTTCAAGGGATTTTGAGCTTTTTCTTGAATCTTGACAAACCTGATCTTGACTTATACTTTTATTCAAGGACTTTTGAGCTTGTTCTTGAATTTTTTGGTCTTGATGTTGAGTTGCTCTTGAACTTTAATGCTTGAATTCTTGAATTTGTATCTTGTATAGAAATCTGCGGCATTTGATTCACAAGCTCTCTCTAGCTTCCTATTAAAATTCTGGTTTGATTTCTAAATTCTGAGATGTGAGTGACATGGAGGATTGTGTTTAGTAAATTGGGCTCGTCTTGTGTAGCCTAAATAAATGGACTAGTCTAATGAAATTGAATTTTAATTAAATCCATGTTTCGAATTGAAATAATTAATTCTTTTAAATTAATCTACAATATTTATTTGGACTGACATATTTTGAATTAAATATATTCAAAATAATTTTATGAATCGATATATAATAAATTTTAAATATTATACCAGCTTTTACAATTAAATAATATATATGACAAACACATCTAATATGGAAATAGCTTCTAAAGTTGATGAAAACTCATTTTTTAAACTATCGATAGCAACGGTACTGTTAAATTGTACAATAAGTCTACGGTCTTGATTATAATAATGATAAAATTATTATATATCCAATGATAAATAATTGTTAAATAATTTTTTATTTATAGCAAGATCAAGATCAAAAGTGTAAATCTCTACCCAATAAATTTGCTAATAACTAACATAAATAGTATGTATATTGTATATGTATGCATTTTGGGCAGCACACAACTATTTGGGAAGCCAACTTTTGGAGATAGTTGTGCGTTGTGATAAGCATCACTCTTGAGACTATAGTTTGACACCTCATTTGGTGAAATTCGTTTTCCCTGAGGTCTAAGAACCTTAGAACATTATCTAACCATTTTTTCTTCAAAATCACAAGAGAAAAACTTGGTCCTTTAGGCTGGGATTCGAGATACACCCTTCTCTTTGGTAAGTGGTAAAATCCGTTTTGGAGCTGGGTAATGTTTAGTATTTTAGGCATAACATGAGTTATAGAACTTAGTTTAAAGTGAATAAATATGATCTTGAAAGCTAATTCGTATATGTACAAGTATTAAGTTTTTGTAAAACTCTAATTCAGTTGTTATGGATTCGAAATATGGGACGCAACATAGGAAAAGTTCTATCCAGATTTTGAAATTAGAAATCCTATATGGACAGCTGTTAGGGTTTTGAATATATCTTTTTATACAAAATACATTTTGCGGTGATTATTTTTTTTTCCAACCCTAACAGATGTATCTACATCTTTCATGAAGGTTATAAAGTCTATTTTTCCGTTTTCCTTTTCAAATCTAAGTTGTGACATGAGGTACTAGGCTGGCCAGAATTACTGTTTTGGGAGCAAAGTCATATTTGTACAGGCTAAGCTTACTTGTGATGATAATATTATCTTACATCAACATTATTGAGCTTCTAGGAATTAAAAAAAGTGATTTAATTTTATTTTTAAGGTTATATATACTCGTGAACAAATTAAGGACCTTGATACGTTGGTTGGTCTATGGTTTGAACTCGTGAAGTTCTGTTGGACTATTTCTATGCTAAAGCACTTAGGTTTGTGTATAAACTTGTACTTTCACTCTTTTAACTGCTGGTATATTTGAAAGTTTATCTTGCTACCTTGGTTACCTCTTGTCACTTTGCATTGTCGTGTTGGTATCCTTTATGACTTTAAAGACGCTTGTGTAACTCATCCACTTGTACGGATTGTTTGACCACTTGGCACTCTTGTTGGGACCTTGTCCTTCTTGTGGCTGTGACTTTGTCACTATTGGCATGCCTCTTGATTCAATCATTTGCCATCTTGACACTGGATTTTAGTCCGTCTTAAGAATGGAAGTTGTCCATTTTAAGTACTAACTAGAAAGCCATTTTTCATATGGTTCTTGGTTTTCTTGATCATTGGACTTTGACCCTTCTTGATACAGGGTATTTTCCGTTCTTGATACATGTTTGTGCCTGGTGTGACGACATGATGTATATATTGGGTGAGCCTTGTTATTGAATCTGTTGGAAATTGGTGCTATGAGCATTCTTGATATTTGGATCCTTAAATATCAAACTTGATACTCTTATTATATTGTTTATTTGATTGAATTATTATGTTTCTATGGTGCTGGCCATGACTTGAGAAAGTTAACTTGGTGAATCTAATGGCTCCGAACCTATAGTTTTTACACCATTAAGCTATATGCTTAGTGATAGTTGTTTCTATCACAGGGAATGATCGAGTGGATGCATGAAGCTGGCCATTGGAGATGAAAATTTTGAGAGCCTTTAGGAAGATCACATTTGCATATAGGCATCTATATTTTGTATTAACCTTGGGACTTATACATGATCTATGTGTTATATATTTACATGAAATTTTGAGGACTAATTTGATCATGTCACCATGGGTTTTAATACAAGTATGGCTATATGTTTTGTTCTTTTGGGGTGTGTAAGCCCAAGTCTTGTAATATATTAAATTTACCACTAATTTTGTATGATTGCGTGAAACATGAACCACCTAGTTTGGGTACTCGGAAGTTAGTAATATTCTTTTTATATCATTTTTACTAGTGTGAGGACAATATATGCATAAAAATCTTGTGAGTTTTTGGCTTATATTATTTCGGAAGGGTCACTACATATTCTGTAAGGACCAATATACCGGGGACTAAGCTTCCCCTTCTTACTAAATCTCATAACATCCTTCATGAGTGAAACTTTCAAGTATACCCACTCATCTACTCCAAACTCTAACTTCCTTCTCCTAACATCAATGTAGGATTTCTGATGACTCTGCACCATTTTCAACCTATCTTGAATGACTTTCACTTTCTCCATAGCTTGATGAACTAAATCTTGTGCTATCAACCCTGCTTCACCCACTTCAAACCATCCAATAGGAGATGTGCATCTTCTCGCATGAAGAGCTTCATAAGGAGCCATTATGATGCTAGAGTGGTAACTATAGTTGTAAGCAAATTCAGTAAGAGGTAGGTGATAATCCCAATTACCTTCGAAATAAATCACACAAGCCCTCAACATATCCTCTAAGGTCTGTAGTGCATTCTGCTTGACCATCTATCTAAGGATGAAAAGCAGGACTTAAGTTCACCTTTGAACCGAGGCCTTTCTGAAAAGATTTCCAGAACTGTGTAGTAAATTGGGAACCTCTGTATGAAATAATCTAAACTGGCACCCCATGAAGTCTAACTACCTATTTAATATACAACTTAGCATAATCCCTGCTATATGGGTAGTCTTTACCGGTAAAATGTGGGCTGATTTGGTCATTCGATCCACAATCACCGAAATAGAATCATGTTGCCTGCAAGACCTTGGTAAACATGTGATGAAGTCCATATTGATCATCTCCTACTTCCACTCTGGAAGTTCTATATTCTGAGTCATACCACCAAGCCTTTGGTGCTCTACTTTAACTTGTTAGCAATTCAGATACTTAGCAACAAACTCTGCAATGCCCATCTTTATACTACTCCACCAAAAGACTTCCCTGAAGACACGATACATCTTTGTGGAACCCGGATGAATGGAATAGTTGGAGCTATGAGCTGCCTCCATGATTCTCTCTTGAAGTTCATTCACCCTTGGTACACACAACCTACCTTTATACCTGAATACACCATCTCCCCCTTGTTCAAAAGCCAATACTTTTTTGCTTATGAACATTTGCAATCAATTCAAGCAAGATAGGATCTTGCTCTTGTTTCTCTTTTTACTTCTGACACTAATAATAATTCAGCCCCATTCATGACTACTGTTCCTTCTTTTATGGAATCCATTACTCGGACTCCCAAGCGTGCAAGTTTGTGCACATCTTTCGCTAGCTCTTTCTTATCTTCCTCAAAATGGGCGGTACTACCAATAGATAACCTGCTCAAGGCATCATCATTAACATTAGCCTTACCTGGGTGACAAAGAATACTCATGTCATAATCCTTGAGTAATTCTAACAACCTCCTTTGTCTGAGATTAAGCTCTTTCTGAGTAATCACATATTGAAGACTCTTGTGATTGGTGAACACATCAACATGAACACCATAAAGATAATGGCGCCATATTTTCAAAGCAAATACTATGGCAGCAAACTCTAGATCATGGGTTTGGTAATTCTTCTCATGAACTTTCAACAGTCTGGAGGCATAAGCTATAACCATGCCATTCTGTATCAACACACAACCCAAACCAACTCTAGACACATCACAATATACGACAAAACCTTGTGTACCTTCTATTAATGTCAGTACTGAGGAAGTAGTCAACCTCTTTTTCAATTCCTGAAAGCTTTTCTCACATGCTTCAGACTATTGAAATTGCACTATTTTCTGAGTTAACTTGGTCAAAGGGGATGAAATAGATGAGAACCCCTCTACAAACATTCTATAATAGCCAGCCAAACCCAAGAAATTCCTAATATCAGTTGGAGATGTGGGTCTAGGTCAATTCTGCACTGCCTCTAATTTTTGCGCATCAACTTTAATTCCTTCTCCAGACACAATATGACCTATGAATTCCACAAACTGAAGTCAAAACTCACACTTAGAGAACTTGGCATATAACTCTCTATCCTTTAGAGTTTGGAGAACTATTCTGAGAAGACTAGCATGATCTTCTTTATTCCACGAATAGAATAGTATGTCATCAATGAATACGATGACAAACATATCTAAATAAGGCTTGAATACTCTATTCTTAAGATCCATAAATGTTACAGGCACATTGGTCAAACCAAAGGACATAACTAAGAACTCATAATGACCATAACGGGTCCTGAATGTTGTCTTTGGAATATCACATTCCCTTACCCTCAACTGATGGTAGCCTGATCTGAGGTCTATCTTAGAGAAACAAGTAGCACCCTAAAGCTGATTGAAAAGATCATCAATTCTCAAAAAAGGATAGTTGTTCTTTATGGTAACCTTGTTCAAGTAACGGTAATCTACATTCATCCTAAGGGAACCATCTTTCTTTCTCACAAATAGACCGGAGCGCCCAAAGGTGAGACACTTGGTCGAATGAAAACTCTATCTAGGAGGTCTTTCAACTGCTCCTTCAACTCATTTAACTCTGTTGATGCCATTCTATATGGTGGAATAGATATAGGATGATTATCTGGAAAATGTTTATATCGAAGTCTATTTCTCTCTCAAGAGGGACCCAGAAAGATCATCTGGAAAGACTTCTGGAAACTATTTTACTACTGAAACTAATTGAATAGGAGGTACCTCAACACTAGAGTCATCAACTCGGACTAAGTGGCAGACACACCCCTTGGAAACTAACTTCTTTGCCTTAAGGTACGAAATAAAATGACCTTTAGGCACTGCTGAACTACTTTTCCACTCTAAGGCTGGCTCATTTGGAAACTGAAACTTGACAACTCGAGTTCTACAATCAATTGAGTCATAACAAGCATGAAGCCAGTCCATACCAAAAATGACATCAAAATTTACCATGTCTAACTCAAATAAATCAGCCATGGTACTCTTGTGATTGATGAAAATGGGACAATCACGATAGACTCTGTCTGCTAGAATAGACTCACCAACAGGTGTAGAAACACTGAAGGGTTCACTAAGTTGCTCAGGAAGAATATTAAATATCATCGCATCATACGAAGTTACAAAGGATAAACTCGCTGCTACATCTAGCAAAGCATAAACATTAAAGTTAAAGAGTTGGATCATACCAGTGACAATATATGTTGAATCCTCTTTCTCTTGGCCACGAATGATAGAACATAGGTAGTTTTCTCCTCCGCCTATCCCTAAAGTAGCTCCTCTAGATGCAGCTCTGTCTGGTGGAGCAACTGAAGAAGACTGGGCTCTATTGCCCCCAATACCATTACCCTGCTTGTTCTTTGGACACTCTCGCATGAAATGACTGTTCTGGCCACACTTGAAGAAACCAGTGGATCCATCACGACACGTCCCTGAGTGATTCCTAACACACTTTGCACATACCTGAGGCTTACTACCCCCATGTTCCATACTACCCTGAGAATAGGCATGTTTGGCTTTGAAATTTTGACTATTGTAGTCACTTTTGTTCTTTGGTGTAGGTGCACTAGCAGATGATGGAGCAGGTCTCTTCTATTTATATTGGTAAGATGACTGATTGACATTACTCTTTTGCTGCCCGGACTCATTGCATGTCTTAGCCCTCTTATTCTTAAACTCTTCTCTATCTCTTAGCTTGTCCTCCTCAACTTCTTGCACATGGATCATTAGCAGTGCTATGTCCATATCCCCTATCAGGATAGCTACCTTGCCTTCCTTACTTGATAGATGAGACAACCCAGCAACAAATAGGCACATTCTGCTCCACATGTCAGCAACTATCTCTTGAGCATAGCGGGAAAGTTGTGTGAACCTCAGATTATACTCATGAACGCTTAAAGAATCCTGCTTATGTGTGAGGAACTCCAATACCTTAGCCTCTCTCTGTTCTCGGGGAAAAAAACACCCCAAGAAGGCCTCCTCAAAACAAGCCCAACTCGCAGGTGGTGTTCCCCCAACTCAGTTCTTCTTTCATTGGTCGAACCATATCCTAGCAACACCCTTCATTTGGTATGCAGCTAGTTACACCCTCTCAATATCAACAACATGCATGATTTCAAAAACTTTCTTAAGCTCTTCAACAAAATTCTCTGGATCCTCAGTAACACGAGAACTTGTGAAGCTTGGAGGATTCATCCTTAAGAACTCGTGGATCCTCAAAGTATTGACCACTTCCTGTCGATTTCCTCTATGTTGCCTAGCTTAGTTGGTCACAAATTGAATCAACATTCGGATAACCTCACAGAACTCAACATTTGTGACCTCTCCTTGGGGTTGCATTTCTGGTGCATTGGTACCCCTTGTTCCTGTAGTTCAACATTCCTTCTAGTCGGATGACCTCGGACAACCCTTCGTGGAGTCATGATCTGAAAGACACATCAAGTAGGAGTTAGAAGGAGACTTTATAGAGATGAACTTTATTGCAAGAAATGAGTATGAAAGAAGTGAAGCAAAATCCTAAATGTTGCAACCACCTAATAATATATGTGGCACACTTCACACCGATAACTAAGACTCTAGATACATGGCTTCATAGAGTCCATAGGACTCTTGAACTCTATGCTCTGATACCAAATTTGTCACGCCTCGAGCCTACACCCTGGGTGAGACTGGCACTCGAGAACTATTGTTGGACCAAAGCGAACCCTTCGTCTGGCTTACTTACTCAACGGAAAACTTAACTCATGAAGAAGAATACTTTTAAAAGTAAACTGAACTGCTCAATAAACTCTTAGAATGTATCAAGATAACCTTCACTGGCCAATAGTGGCAACTCAAGTGTCAACCATTAAAACAGGAAATAGAAAACTAAAGAACTAGCATCTGAGTGTCTATAAAGCCTCTAAAACAACTCTGATGGACATGGGGACAAGACCCACGACATGCTAATGAACGAACTAATACTGAAAGCGATAAAATGGATCCTCCGGAAAGTAAGAAGGCTCACCACAAAACTGTGAATGATCAACTAGATCAACGAAGCGCTGGATGTTGATCTTGGTTACCTGTATTTGTGAAATGACCCAAAAAGTTCTTAAAAATGTGCTTCGAAAGTTACCGGAAACTTGTTTAGCTATATATAAAAAAATATGTTTCGCTTTTTGAAAATCCGACTTCATATTCTTGTTTAGGGGGTCAAATTGAGTGGGAAATGGGTCTAACCCAAATTTTAGAGCAACCGTATCAAAATCCGAAATTTCCAAGTGAAGCCTTTTTCGAGGGTCTACTTTGGAGGGTCATATCTCCTAGTACACAAATTATTGGGTGGCCAATAACATATCCATGCAAAGCCCTTCGAGTTAGCTACCTAACGCACTTTGTTTCACCTCATTCGGAGTTCGGACGAAGAAGTTATGCCTATTTTCGTAAAATCTGTCCGGCAGGAAAGACAAATTTCCAGTGAGCGTTTTTAGTGTTCACCCGCCTCATTTTTTTGTTCTAAGTGTTGGACCATTTTTCCAAAGGGCATATGTTATTTCCTATATACCATTAGTTCAATTCCCATCTCTAAAACATTTCCCAAAACACCTCTCCCATACTTAGACACATTTTCTCTCAAGTTCTCTCAAGAACCCAAATCCAAAACCTACCTCAAGATTGAAGAGACTCTTGCTCCAAGTTCCAAGCTTCCATTGAAGACACTCTCAAGACCTTCTTAAAAACTCAAGGTATGTGGTGTTGAACTCATGGGTCCTTCCACCCATAGTGCCTAGACTCTATTCTACTCACTAATTCATGGTTTAAGTTAAGATTCATAAATTAGTCTTGTTCTTTGTAATAATTTCCTGCACATTGAATTTTAAACATGAAAAGTGATTGTTTTGAGCATGTTGTGACTCTAGAACTTGAACCTAAATTTTGAATAGATGTGGAGATTTTCATGTGGTATTGTGCGTGTGAAAAAGGTGTTGTTGTAGGTTGTTCACTGGTTTGGCTGCATAATTACTACCCTATTTTCCATGCTCTTTGATTCCATTACATGCCTTCAAGGTGTTTGACAAAATGTCCAACTATGGAGAATTGATGAATCGATGCTTTAAAGCTTGAGTTATGAGATGTATGGAAATCCAGAGATGTGTTGATGACAAACTAAGCTTGTGTATATGTTCATTCCATACGTGAGATTGCATTAGAGCCTAATGAGAATTTCCTATATAAAGTGTTGCATGACCATGCCCGGTCCGGGGGAAAAGAACCGGACAACCATGTGAGAGGTTTATATCTCACCACCTAGGATGCTTGGGGTGTGACCAACATCAACCATGTGAGAGGTTTATATCTCACCACCTAGGATGCTTGGGGTGTGACCAACATCAACCATGTGAGGGGTTTATACCTTGCCACCAGGGTGTCCGGGTGTGAACGGCATCCCCCATCCTAAGTTGGGGTTATAGATTGGTTGGATCATGCATACACATATGATATCTACTATTAGTATAGATTTACTTAAACATGTTTTGACTTCACTTTGATCATGCATCCTCATATTGTTATTCATAATGCCTATGAAACTATTTCTTGTATTTCGATTGTGTCCTTGTCTATTGTTGTGTTGCACCCCGCATACTTAGTACATTCCAAGTACTAACGCATATTTTGCCTACATGATGTCACCATGTAGGGACCGGAGCTACTCTTGATCCTTCTCTCCATTCACGTGGCTAGTACGGTGCTTATCCGAGTTTGTTGGTGAGTCCTCAATGATTCGAGGGCTATGTTATGTTTCCTACTCCTATGTTTTGAGACTTTAGCTTGCAATTGTATTTTGACTATGAGGGGAGCCGGTAGTATGTCATGGCCCCCGTCCTATCTATGTATGTAGAGGTGTGCGTTGGACAAGTATTTTGTAAATGAGCTTGACTCTTGTTCTATGATGTCATTTTGAAATGGTTTGCCCTTAGTCCCTATTTCCCGTTAATTAATGTTGATTGTACTTCCGCGACCGATGAAGTGTGATGACAAGTTTGAGAGGCTTGTTTGGGGTTCCTTCGGGTTCCTCATTCGCCATGTCACGTCTAGGCCCTAGGCTTGGGTCGTGACAAGCTTGGTATCAGAGCACTAGGTTGTTAAATCCTCGGAGTCCAACACACCGCGTTGAGTAGAGTCCTAATCATGGTTGTGAAGCGCGCCACGACTATGAATGGGAGGCTACAAAACGTTTTAGGAAAGGTTTCCCTTCTTCATGTTCTATGTCGTGCTTAGAGTGCGATAAGGTGATTCCTCCCTAACGCTTGTTCTTTGGATTGCTAGATCATCATGCCAAACATGAGGGGAAGACGGGCCCGATCACCGGAAGAGCCACCCACCAATGGTGAGCTCCGTGATGCACTCACCATGCTTGCACAAGTGGTAGCTAACCAAGTGCAACAAGGAGCCCAAGCTCCTCGAACTACCACCCCGGGGGAAAGGGTGAGAGATTTCATGAGGATGAACCCTCCGGTCTTCCATGGTTCAAAGGTGGATGAGGACCCGCAAGAGTTCATCGATGAGGTATGCAAAATCTTGACCATTATGGATGTTGGTGCTTGTGAGAAGGCGGAATTGGCGGCCTACCAACTCAAGGGGGTTGCTCAAATTTGGTTTGATCAATGGAAGGGTGAGAAAGGTAATGGCTATGTGGTGTTGTGGGAGGAGTTTAAACTTGCTTTCCTTAATAGGTTCTTCCCTCTTGAGCTTAGGGAGGCAAAGTTGGTGGAGTTCATGAACTTGAAGCAAGGAGCTATGAGTGTGAGGGAGTATGCCCTCAAATTTGTCCAACTCTCCAAGTATGCACCTCACTTGGTGGCCGACTCTAGGTCGAGGATGAACAAATTTGTGATGGGTGTATCCGACTTGGTTAGTGAGGAGTGTCGGTCCGCTATGCTCATTGGAGATATGGATTTGTCTCGGTTGATGACTTATGCCGAGCAAATGGAGGAGGAGAAATTGAGGAAGAGAAGGGGGCACGAGGCCAAGAGGGCCCGATTGGAGAATAGGTTCCCTAAGGGTGCTAGATTTCATCAAGGCCGAGGAAACCCTCATGTCAACCGGGGATTTGCTATCAATGTTCCTAGACCTCAAGGGGGAGGTGAAGTGGGTTCTATGGATGTATGCCCTAAGTGTGGGAGGAAGCATGGTGGTCCTTGCATGAAGGGTTCGGGTGCTTGCTTTGAATGTGGAGAAGTGGGTCATAAGAGGTTTGAATGTCCCAAGATCCGCAACAAGGTCCGAAGTGCTAACACTACTCCTTTGGGTAGAGGTGCTTCTCAAAGTGGTGCCCCAAGGGACAATCGATTTTATGCTTTGCATGGTAGACAAGGTGTTAATGAGACTCCGGATGTGGTGACCGGTATGTTGCAAATCTTTGATCTTGATGTTTATACTTTGATTGATCCGGGTGCCACCCTTTCCTTTGTTACCCCCTTAGTTGCTAGAAAATTTCATGTCGAGTCGGAATTGTTGCATGAGTCATATGAAGTATCCACTCCCATTGGTGTCTCTATTGTTGCTAGAAAAGTGTATAGAAATTGTCCGGTTTGCATATTAAATAAGTTGTTGCCTTGTGATCTTGTTGAGTTGAACATGGTGGATTTTGATGTTATTCTTGGGATGGATTGGTTGCATGCATATTATGCTTCTATTGATTGTAGGACTCGTAAAGTCAAGTTCCGATTTCCTAATGAACCCGTCCTTGAGTGGGAGAGCCGGGATGTTGTGGTGAAGGGGAAATTCATTTCTTGCATTAAAGCCCATAGGTTGATTTCCAAAGGGTGCTTGTACCATATTGTGAGAGTCAATGATGTGGAGTCTAAAGTCCCTCCTATTGAGTCTATTCCGGTTGTTAATGAGTTTCTAGATGTCTTCCCAGAAGACCTTCCCGGTGTCCCTCCCGAAAGGGAGATAGATCTTGGTATAGACCTCCTTCCCGATACTCAACCTATTTCTATCCCCCCTTACCGTATGGCCCCGGCGGAGTTGAAAGAGTTGAAAGAGCAATTAAAAGATTTGTTAGAGAAGGGGTTTATTAGACCTAGTCATTCTCCCTGGGGTGCTCCGGTTTTGTTTGTGAAGAAGAAAGATGGGTCTCTTAGAATGTGTATTGATTATCGACAACTTAATAGGGTCACCGTCAAGAATAGGTATCCTCTTCCAAGGATTGACGATTTATTTGACCAATTGCATGGGGCTAGTCACTTCTCTAAGATTGATCTTCGGTCAGGGTATCATCAAGTGAAGGTGAGGGAGTGTGATATTCTCAAGACGGCCTTTCGTACTAGGTATGGGCACTATGAGTTTGTGGTGATGTCTTTCGGGTTGACTAATGCTCCGGCTCTCTTTATGGATTTGATGAATAGGGTTTTCAAACCCTACCTTGATTCTTTTGTGGTGGTGTTTATAGATGACATCTTGATCTATTCTCGGGGTGAGGAAGAGCACAAGGGTCACTTGAGGGTTGTACTCCAAAGATTGAGGGAAGAGAAGTTGTACGCTAAATATGAAAAGTGTGAGTTTTGGTTGAAGGAAGTTGCTTTCCTAGGCCATGTGGTGTCGGGGGATGGTATTAAGGTGGATCCTAAGAAGACCGATGTTATTAGGAATTGGCCTAGACCTTTGACCCCGTCGGATATAAGGAGTTTCTTGGGTTTAGCGGGTTATTATAGGAGATTTGTGGAAGGGTTTTCTTCTCTTGCTTCTCCTATGACTAAGTTGACTCAAAAGAAGGCTAAATTTGTGTGGTCGGATGAGTGTGAGGAAAGCTTCCAAACTTTGAAAGAAAGGCTTGTGTCCGCTCCTATTTTGTCACTTCCGGATGGGTTAGAAGGTTTTGTTGTTTATTGTGATGCTTCCCGTATTGGTTTGGGTTGTGTGTTGATGCAAAGTGGTAAGGTTATAGCCTATGCTTCTAGGCAACTTAAGGTTCATGAAAAAAATTACCCAACCCATGATCTTGAATTGGCCGCCGTGGTTTTTGCTTTAAAGATTTGGCGTCATTATTTGTATGGGGTGCATGTTGATATCTTCACCGACCATAAGAATCTCCAATATGTGTTCACGCAAAAAGATCTTAACTTGAGACAAAGGAGGTGGTTAGAATTCCTTAAGGATTATGATATGAGTGTTCACTATCATCCGGGGAAAGCTAATGTGGTGGCGGATGCATTGAGTAGAGTGTCCATGGGTAGCTTGGCTCATGTGGAGGAAGGTAGTAAAGAGTTGGCTAAGGAGGTCCATCGGTTGGCCAAATTGGGAGTTAGGTTAGAAGGGGTGGATAGTGGAGGAGTAGTTGTTGTTGATGGTTCAAGGTCTTCCTTGGTTGATGAGGTGATAGTCAAGCAAGATCTTGATCCTTCTTTGGTAGAATTAAAGGCTTCGGTGAGTAGTGGTAAGGTGGAGGTTTTCTCCCAAGGGGGAGATGGTGCCCTTAGGTACCAAGGTAGATTATGTGTTCCTTGTGTGGATGGTGTGAGGGAAAGAATCCTTGATGAGGCTCATAATTCTTTTTATTCTATTCATCCGGGGTCAACAAAGATGTATAGAGACTTGAGGGATGTGTATTGGTGGGGCGGTATGAAGAAGGACATTGCAAAATTTGTTTCGGGTTGCCATAGTTGTCAACAAGTCAAGGCCGAACATCAAAGGCCGGGTGGCCTAACTCAAGACATTGAGATACCTACTTGGAAGTGGGAAGAAATCAACATGGATTTTGTAGTGGGCTTACCCAAGGCTAGAAGAGGCTTTGATTCGGTTTGGGTGGTGGTTGATCGGATGACAAAGTCGGCTCATTGAGTATGCCAAGTTGTACATTCATGAATTGGTAAGGTTGCATGGGATTCCTTTGTCTATCATCTCGGATCGTGGTGCCCAATTCACTTCTCACTTTTGGAAGTCATCCCAAAGGGGTCTTGGTACAAAGGTAAAGCTTAGCACGGCCTTCCACCCTCAAACGGATGGCCAAGCCGAAAGAACCATTCAAACCTTGGAGGATATACTTAGAGCTTGTGTATTGGAGTTGAAAGGTAGTTGGGATGATCATCTTCCTTTGATTGAATTTGCATACAACAATAGTTATCATTCTAGTATCGGTATGGCTCCTTTTGAGGCACTTTATGGTAGACGGTGTCGGTCACCGGTTGGGTGGTTTGAAGTTGGAAAGGTAGCCTTGTTGGGTCCAGATCTGGTCATGGATGTTCTTGAGAAGGTAAGGATGATTAGGGTGAGGTTGAAAACAGCCCAAAGTCGTCAAAAGTCTTATGCCGATGTGAGGAGACGGGATCTTGAATTAATTCAAAGTGGGTGATTGGGTTTATTTGAAAGTTTCTCCAATGAAAGGTGTGGTTCGTTTTGGTAAGAAGGGGAAATTAAGTCCTAGGTATGTCGGTCCTTATGAGATAATAAGAAGGGTTGGTCAAGTAGCCTATGAGTTGGGGTTTCCCAAGGAGATGGAATTAGTTCATCCGGTAGTCCATGTATCGATGTTGAGGAAATGTGTTGGTGATCCTAACGCTATTGTACCTCTTGAGGTTGTGGGTGTTGTAGAAGATAATTTGACGTATGAAGAAGTCCCGGTTCAGATTTTAGATAGACAAGTTAAAAGGTTGAGGAACAAAGAAGTGGCATCCGTTAAGGTGCTTTGGAGAAATCAACAAGTGGAGAGTGCTACTTGGGAGGCCGAAGCGGACATGCAAAGACGTTATACTTATCTATTCAACTCCACTCAAGCCTAAGTTATTAAATCAAGTCCTTTGTACTCCATTGAGTCTTACATTTCAGCCCCTGAATCATTAATGTGCATATATGTTTAAATTGATGAGTTATGGATGCTTTACACTAAGTTTTGAAATCTTGGAGTGATGTTTAAATAAAATTTCTGCATTCTTGTTGGGGCTGATATGTTTTTACTAAGTCTTGCCTTGTACGTCTATTCAACATTCGGGGACGAATGTTCCCAAGGGGGATATATTGAAATGACCCAAAAAGTTCTTAAAAATGTGCTTTGAAAGTTACCGGAAACTTGTTTAGCTATGTATAAAAAAATCTGTTTCGTTTTTCGAAAATCCAACTTCATATTCTTGTTTAGGGGGTCAAATTGAGTGGGAAATGGGTCTAACCCAAATTTTAGAGCAACCGTATCAAAATCCGAAATTTCCAAGTGAAGCCTTTTTCGAGGGTCTACTTTGGAGGGTCATATCTCATAGCACACAAATTATTGGGTGGCCAATCACATAACCATGCCAAACCCTTTGAGTTAGCTACCTAACGCATTTCGTTTCACTTCATTCAGAGTTCGGACGAAGAAGTTATGCCCATTTTCGTAAAATCTGTCCGGCAGGAAAGGCAAATTTCCAGTGAGCGTTTGTACTGTTCACCCGCCTCATTTTTTTTTCTAAGTGTTGGACCATTTTTCCAAAGGGCATATGTTATTTCCTATATACCATTAGTTCAATTCCCATCTCTAAAACATTTCCCAAAACACCTCTCCCATACTTAGACACATTTTCTCTCAAGTTCTCTCAAGAACCCTAATCCAAAACCTTCCTCAAGATTGAAGAGACTCTTGCTCCAAGTTCCAAGCTTCCATTGAAGACACTCTCAAGACCTTCATAAGAACTCAAGGTATGTGGTGTTGAACTCATGGGTCCTTCCACCCATAGTGCCTAGACTCTATTCTACTCACTAATTCATGGTTTAAGTTAAGATTCATAAATTAGTCTTGTTCTTTGTAATAATTTCCTGCACATTGAATTTTAAACATGAAAAGTGATTGTTTTGAGCATGTTGTGACTCTAGAACTTGAATCTAAATTTGGAATGGATGTGGAGATTTTCATGTGGTATTGTGGGTGTTAAAAGGTGTTGTTGTAGGTTGTTCACTGGTTTGGCTGCATAATTACTACCCTATTTTCCATGCTCTTTGATTCCATTACATGCCTTCAAGGTGTTTGACAAAATGTCCAACTATGGAGAATTGATGAATCGATGCTTTAAAGCTTGAGTTATGAGATGTATGGCAATCCAGAGATGTGTTGATGACAAACTAAGCTTGTGTATATGTTCATTCCATACGTGAGATTGCATTAGAGCCTAATGGGAATTTCCTATATAAAGTGTTGCATGACCATGCCCGGTCCGGGGGAAAAGAACCGGACAACCATGTGAGAGGTTTATATCTCACCACCTAGGATGCTTGGGGTGTGACCAACAACAACCATGTGAGAGGTTTATATCTCACCACCTAGGATGCTTGGGGTGTGACCAACATCAACCATGTGAGAGGTTTATATCTCACCACCTAGGATGCTTGGGGTGTGACCAACATCAACCATGTGAGAGGTTTATATCTCACCACCTAGGATGCTTGGGGTGTGACCAACATCAACCATGTGAGAGGTTTATATCTCACCACCTAGGATGCTTGGGGTGTGACCAACAACAACCATGTGAGAGGTTTATATCTCACCACCTAGGATGCTTGGGGTGTGACCAACATCAACCATGTGAGAGGTTTATATCTCACCACCTAGGATGCTTGGGGTGTGACCAACATCAACCATGTGAGAGGTTTATATCTCACCACCTAGGATGCTTGGGGTGTGACCAACATCAACCATGTGAGGGGTTTATACCTTGCCACCAGGGTGTCCGGGTGTGAACGGCATCCCCCATCCTAAGTTGGGGTTATAGATTGGTTGGATCATGCATACACATATGATATCTACTATTAGTATAGATTTACTTAAACATGTTTTGACTTCACTTTGATCATGCATCCTCATATTGTTATTCATAATGCCTATGAAACTATTTCTTGTATTTCGATTGTGTCCTTGTCTATTGTTGTGTTGCACCCCGCATACTTAGTACATTCCAAGTACTAACGCATATTTTGCCTACATGATGTCACCATGTAGGGACCAGAGCTACTCTTGATCCTTATCTCCATTCACGTGGCTAGTACGGTGCTTATCCGAGTTGTTGGTGAGTCCTCAGTGATTCGAGGGCTATGTTATGTTTCCTACTCCTATGTTTTGAGACTTTAGCTTGCAATTGTATTTTGACTATGAGGGGAGCCGGTAGTATGTCATGGCCCCATCCTATCTATGTATGTAGAGGTGTGCGTTGGACAAGTATTTTGTAAATGAGCTTGACTCTTGTTCTATGATGTCATGTTGAAATGGTTTGCCCTTAGTCCCTATTTCCCATTAAATAAATGTTGAATGTACTTCCGCGACCGATGAAGTGTGATGACAAGTTAGAGAGGCTTTTTTGGGGTTCCTTCGGGTTCCTCATTCGCCATGTCACGTCTAGGCCCTAAGCTTGGGTCGTGACAATTTGCATCATTAAAAGATAAAGGCCAAATGGCATCAGTATATTGAATGTACGAGTATTCAAGGGGAATTCTAAAACAAGACATAATCTTGGAAGGAAGTGAAAGAACTTACCTGTCTCAACTCAACTCAACTGAACTGAACTCATTTCAATATAAAGTAGTAATTTAAATGCAATATAAAGAAAAGCTTTTAAAACATGGATATCAACTCCGTGTATTTAGAAATACAATAAAAATCTGTGTGTATGCAAAGATACAATATAAACTCTGATTTGTATATAAAATACAAATAAATAGTGTATATAAGAATACAAATACTTCTAGGGGAGTTTCTCTATTCGAGTACCATCACGTAAGTGCTATTGTGATGATACAACATTTTGCCTCAAGCTGCTAGGGTCGTTCTATACCTTGTCAAAGGTATAGAACCTGACTACTAAGTGGATCAACTAGTCTATGCTAAAAAGCACTAAGGAATCATCTAAAAAGTATGACTCTTTTCTACCCGTGGTGGCTGCATAGTTTATGGGGGCTTTGAGTTGTCTGAACTCTCCCCCATATTGATGCTCAATACTACTCCGAGAATATGATACTAGCTCTTATGTTTAAAAACATATTTCTTTCTATGATTTGAGATAATTTCTCAAAAATTTAGCTCAAGGGCTATCTTGGAAATCAAAGTTTCCTCTCTTTCTTAATTGTGAAAGAATTTTAAACTCTTTGGGATTACATAGTCCCCATTTACTCTTTGAAGAAGTGAACTTCAATCTTTACATCTTTACTCTATACTCAACTTGAACTTTAAGTCTTAAAACAAAGTTAAAACATTTGGAAAACTCTAAGAACTTCTGTTGACTTGACTCTTATTTCTCTTGACTTTGATTTTAACTTTTCTTGAATTGAACTATGGTTTCAAGGCTCATGACCTTATGTTATGGATGATTTCATGTTGTTTAAACGTACCTTAGAGTGTAGGAATCAACTAGGAAACATAGGTATGTTTCAAGGGAACTATTACGAAAAGAATGGGAAAGACCCAAAACATCAAAGCTTAAGTTGGGGCACGCTGGCTGGCATTGCGCCCCAGGTTCAAAACTTCAGAGGACTCATTGGGGCGCGCTGAGAGGTGCGGCGCTCCACCTCCATTCCCAAGATTTTTGACGAATTTCCTTGGTCGTTTTTCAACTCTAAACCCTCTAAAGTCAATTGGGTCTTTCCCCAAACACTTAGATTCGACTACATAACCAAAATATGCAAGAATCTACTCACAACGACCCCTAATTTCATGAATTAAAATCAGGAACTTCTCAACAACTTCAACAATCAAGAACCCAATAGAAACTTCAAACAAATCCATCAAGAACTCAATTTCAATGCTTTCAAGATCATAATTTCACTTAATAAATCATGATTGACAGTTGGGTGAACTAACCCAATGCTATGTGATCTCATATACCTTGTAGGGATCACCCTTGATGAAATCCTTGACCTTAGCTTCAAGATTTGGCGATTTCCTTACTTCTCCTCCTCTTTTCTCCTCTTCCTTTCTCTTCTCTCAAAACCCCAACTTAGTTTTCAAAAGAGTTAACTGACCAAGTTCAGTTTAGACCCCAACTAATTACCCAAAAATGAAAAAAAAAATTGGATAAGGAAAAGACCAAACTACCCTTCCAAAATCCGGATTAGACTTTTCTTATTTGAACAACCCAACTTCAAATAGGCATATCTGACTCATATGAACTCGAAATCGCGTAAATTCAGCGGCATTGGAAAGATAATTCCAAGATCGTTCCTATGGTATATGGAATTACAACTAAATAATCTTGAGCTAGGAGTTATGGTCGTTTGAAGTTGACCAAAAACTCAAACTTAACTTAACCAATTTTTCAGATTTTTTCCTTCTTTATTAAATTACTCTTTCTAATTCTAACTCTTTTTAGTTCTTTCAAACATCAAGATGTTACAGATACATAATATATATCAAATTCAATATTTTTCAAACTTTATTACATGTATTATATACATATCAACTTATCACCATTGTGTTATGTATCACACACACAAAATAAGCTATTTGAAATAATTACATGTGTAATGTATCTTTTCTAAATGACATTATTTCTCAAATAAAATAAGATACATAAATAGTAATATATTTTCACGCCCTGAGCCTACACCTTGGACGTAGCCGGCACTCGAGAACCATTGCTAGCCCCAAGCGAACCCTTGGCCTGACTCAACTCTCAGCGAAGGACTTACTCAACATAAGATGAACTCAAATATAAAGCTTTAACACAAATGTCTCAAAATAGAGAACTCGGAATATTTAAAAACATTCACTCGTCAAAAGAGGCAACTCAAGTCTTAAACATTAACAATACAAATGAAAAAGACTCCTCAACTACTACTATCTATGAAGCCTCTAATACTATGAGGGATGTCGGGATAAGACTCTTCATCATCCTAACAGAAAATTGAAATATTAGAAATAAATAAGAGATCCTTTGAAAGCAAGAAGGCTCACCAAACAACTTTGGGACTGCAAGTGGTATCAACGGGGTGCCCGTTGATGACCCTGATTTCTTGTATCTGCATCATAAAAGATGCAAGCCAAATAACGTCAATACATAGAATGTATGAGCAAGCAAGGGGAAATGTAAAGCATAATATAAACTTGCACTGAAATCGAAGGAAACATACTTACGTCATCTCAAACTCACTCAACTCAAGGAATACTCAAGGATACTCAAAGATACTCAAAATTTACTCAACTAATAAGTACTCAAGGATACTCAAACTCAGGGTTGCTCAACTCAGTTCAATATAAACCAGAAATAAAGATGCATTATAAAGAGAGATTTTAAATTAGTAGATAATAACTCAAAGTATTTAAGAATACAATAATAACTAAATTTGTATATAAAGATACAATATAACTCAATCTGTGAGATTCTCTTACGGACAACCATCACTATGAGCTATGTGATGATACAACGTCTCGTCCGTGCTGCCCAAATTGTCCTGTACCTTACCGGAGTATAAGACATCCTCAATTAAGTTGATATACTAAGTTATGCATAAATTTCAATAATGAATCATCTAAAAAGTATGACCCTTTTTACACATGTTGACTACATGGTTTATGAGGACGTTGAGTTGTTTGAGCTCGTCCCCATATCAGTGCTCAATACTACTCCCAAAATATACTCAACTCATATGTTGAAAAACATTTCCTCATCCTAAAACTTTGATATTATTACTCAAAAGGTTTCTCTTAAAAGAGATAGTACTCAAAACTCCTTATAGCTCATTTGGAAATCAAGGTTTCCTCTCAATTTAAATGTGAAAACATTTACTCTTGGGAATACTTAGTTCACATATATTCATTTTTAAAAAATGAATTCAACTTTCCTCAACCTTATACTCAAGTACTCAAGTCTTAAAAATTGTTTAAAAGGTTTGTAAAAGACTACTCAAAATGGCTCGAATGAACTCTCAAGACTTTACTCTTAACTCTACCTTGAATTTGAATTATGAATTATGAATTCAAGGGTGATGATTCATGTTATGAAGGATCTATCGATGTTTAGATGTAGTTTAGAGTAGTTATATTCAGAAAAGAGTGAAGTTACACTTTAAAAGAACTCAGACGGGACAAACGACCGGAAAAAAGTGGGGGCAGGTGACCCTGGCGCACTGTTGGCATGGAGCGCTGGCCCCTAATTTTCAAAAAGCTCATTTTGGCGCACTACAGGCGCAGCGCGCCACCCCTCCCCCAGAACGACCCGACAAATTTTTCTTCTCGTTTTCTAACCCTAACTCACCTAGAATCGATTGTTTTCCTCAATTTTTTCTTAGATTTAATTAACCAATACAAGTGCACTAGAATCTACTACTTTTTCCTCAAGAACAATTCTCAAAATTGAAATCCTCACCTCAAGAATTCAACAACCCCCTAAAAAAAGCATGAAGAACAAAACCTCAAGAACACCCATTAATAATTCATGTCATTCAACCTCAATAAAGAAATTACATGTGGAATTCACATGATTGGCGTGTGGGTGATTGAACCCAACACTATAAAAGCTTACATACTTTAATTTGGCGAAATAAATCCTCGATTAGGAAGAAATCTTGCCGAACACTTGAACTCCTTCTTGTTTCCTCCGGTTGAACTCATCTCAAATCCCTAAGTGTATTTTAGAATTGTGAAAACTGACCGAAATCAGTTTAGACCCATTAAATATTATCAAAAACGTTTAAAAGATGATGGAAAAAGGAAAAGACCAACATAACCCTTATTAATTCGGGTAAGTTTCCTTAATTTGTTAGGATGACTTCAAACGGGGATATCTCCCTCATCCGAAATCGAAAGAAAGCAAACTCAGTGGCGTTGGAAAGAGGATTCAAAGAGATTTCATTTGATAACTTATGGGCCAGCTAACTCATCCAGTGATGAGAGTTATGGTCGTTTGAACTTGACCTAAACTCACAACTTCAGCATAACTTGTCAAATTTTCAAACTAGCTGTTTCCAAATAAGTTCTTGCTCAAATTTGTTCTTTCCAACACCGAGATATTATAATATCTCCCCCTTGGGAACATTCCTCCTCGAATGAGATCACTCTAAAGTATGACTAAGGGTGCAAACATCTAACAACCAACTCAAACACCCAATATGCAATTTAACACAACATAACATATAAATCAAGAGTCTCATTTAGAAGTCATTAATGTGGTCTTGAATTTCTCCAGAATGAAAGAGATGTGGGTATCTCTTCTTCATATCCTCCTCAGCCTCCCAAGTAGCTTCCTCAGAAAACTGGTTCCTCCATAATACCTTGACTGATGTAACCTCCTTGGTTCTCAACTTGCGAACCTGACGATCAAGTATCTTAATGGGTATATCTTCATAAGATAGGTTGTCCATAATACCAATATGTAAAGTGGGCATAATTAGTGAAGGATTGCCCATACACTTCTTCAACGTTGAAATGTGAAACACCGAATGGACTGCTGCTAACTCTGATGGTAGCTCCAACTCATACACTACATTGCCAATCCTCTTAGATATCCTGTTAGGTCCACTATACCAGAGACTAAGTTTCCCTTTCCTGGAAAACCTCATAAAACCCTTCATGGGTGAAATATTCAAATAAACCCAATCATCCACCTCAAACTCCAAGTCTCTTCCCCTAACATCTGTATAGGATTTTTGACGACTCTGCGTTGTTTTCAACCTTTCTTGAATAGTGTTCACTTTATCCATAGCTTGATGAACCAAGTTTGGCCCTATCAACCCAGCTTCACCAACTTCAAACAATCTAATAGGAGATCTACATCTTCGCCCATAAAGAGCCTCATAAGGAGACATCTCAATGTTATAGTGATAACTGTTATTGTAAGCAAACTCTATAAGAGGTAAGTGATCATCCTAATTACACTTGAAATCTATCACACATGCCCTCAATATATCCTCTAAATTTTGAAATCGTGCGATTTATTTGACCATCAGTCTGAGGATTAAAACAGGTACTAAAATTTACCTTTGGACCCAAACCTTTCTGGAAAGACTTCCAAAATCGTGCGGTGAATTATGCACTTGTATCTGAAATGATGGACACCGGAACTCAATGAAGTCTGACTGCCTCTTGAATATATAATCTGACATAATCTTCTAAAGAATGGGTAGTCTCTACCAGTAAAAGGTTGGTTGATTTAGTCATCCGATCTACAATCACCCAAGTTGAATCATGTTTCTTGAGAGACCGTGACAAACCAGTAATAAAGTCCATATTGGTCATCTCCCACTTCTATTTCGTAATATCTATATTCTGAGCCATAACATCAGGCCTTTGGTGCTCTATCTTGACTTGTTGGCAATTCGGGCACTTAGTAATGAACTCTGTGATACACTTCTTCATACTATTCCACCAATAGACTTCTCTCAAGTCACAGTACATCTTCATGGAACCAGGATAAGTAGAGTATCTAGAACTATGAGCTTCCTCCATGATCCTCTATTAGAGTTCAGCCACCGTTAGCACACACAACCTACCTTGATATCTCAACACACCATCTCCCTCTTTTTAAAAATCCATAATTCTCTGATTATGAACATTTCCCTTCAATTCAAGCAAAATAGGGTCTTGGTCTTGTTCTCTTTCACTTCGGACACTAGTGATGATTTAGCCCCATTCATCACCACCACTTTACCTTCATTGGAATCTATTAACCAGACTCCCAATCGTGTAAGGATATGCAGATCTTTGGCTTATTCTTTCTTGCCTTCCTAAACATAGGTGGTACTACCCATGGATAACCTTCTCAATGCATCAACAACAACATTATCCTTACCTGGGTGATAGAGGATACTCATGTCATAATCGTTCAGTAACTCCAACCACCTTCTCTATTAGAGAATAAGATCTTTCTGACTGAACACATCTACATGACCACCATAGAGATAGTGACACCATATATTCAAAGCAAACACCACAACAACAAACTCTAGATCATGGGTTGGGTAATTCTTCTCGTGAATCTTTTGTGTGCAGGCATAAGCTATAACTTTGTCATTCTGCATCAATACACAACCAAGCCTTATGTACCCTCCGGTAAGGTCAATACTGGGGCAGTATTCAAGCTAGTTTTCTATTCATGAAAGATTTTTTCATAAGCTTCAGACCATTGAAACTTCGCTATCTTCTCAGTCAACTTGGTCAACGGTGATGAAATAGATGAAAACCCCTCGACAAACATTCTATAATAACCAGCCAATTCCAAGAACCTCCTAATATCAGTTAGAGATGTGGTTCTAGGCCTTTTCTGAACTGCCTCAATCTTCCAAGTGTCAACTCGAATCCCATCACCGGAGATAATGTGGCCCAAAAATGCCACAAACTCAAGCCAAAACTAACACTTAGAGAATTTTTCATACAACTCTCTATCTTTGAGGGTTCGGAGAACTACTCTAAGATGACTAGCATGATCTTTCTCATTTCTCGAATAAATTAGAATGTCATCAATGATTACGATAACAAACATATTAAGATAAGGCTTAAACACTCTGTTCATAACATCCACGAACATTTCAAGAGCATTGGTTAAACCAAATGACATAACAAGAAACCCATAATGATCATAGCGGGTCCTGAATGTTGTGTTTGGAATATCACTGTCTCATATCCTCAACTGGTGATAACATGATCTGAGGTCTATCTTAGAAAAATAAATGGCACCCTGAAGTTGATCAAATAGATCATAAATTCTCAGAAGAGAATACTTATTCTTGATATTAACCTTGTTCAATTTGCGGTAATTAATACATATCCCAAGTGAACCATCTTTCTCCTAAGTAAACACTCTGAAATAATGAAAAAATCATATCCATGAAGATGCTTATAATTATGTGTTAGTTGGGACATAAATGTCAGTTGAGGCTAAGTTAAAGGGCACATTTATGTGTTATACATTTTACAGAATACATAATTGACCTAATACATAAATATATACTTTAAATTAGGTATATATACGAAACCAAGGTCGAATAACACAAGATACTCCTTCCATAATGACCATATCAAAAATTTCCGTTCATCTAAATCCATCTCTTTTTTTAAATTACCCACAATCAATCAGTCTAGTCCCTATTAGAATCGTACATACTCGATATATCAAACCCAATATACTCCTCACAGTATTCCAATTAAACCAATACTCTTAATAATAACAGAACATAATAACCACATCGGTCATTTACCTTGCTGTCAAATTGTTACTAGTATCAAAGTCTTCTTACAAAACACATTGTCACCTACAAAAATTCTGAACTATGGCTCTCACTCTTTCCATGCAAGCATTCCATGACAGATACGAGTCCCAGACAAGGTTAATAACACTAATTCCAAATTTGGTAGTACCTTCCCATTGAGATAAAACCATTGAACCTCCCAATGTCAACTCCACACAATTTTTCACATACCAAGTTTCAAATACCATTCACATTGTCATACATAACATACCAAAACATAGAGAACTTCTTCGCCACGTCAATAATTATGTATACTATGAGCACATATCCTTATTTACCATCAAGTTTTTATGTAAAGCATCATGGCAGTCTATCTAGTCCCATTTAATAGCGTAGTTTCAATCCTCTTGAATGCCCTAATAACCATGTATAACTTTAGGTCCGTACCGCTGCTCATCCACAAGTTGCCTCTCATAATTTAAACAATATAATCCCTCATACGGATTAAAAATCTCCCAGACATCCCTTTTGTAACAAAAATCAAAACCCAATCTTCATAAAATTCAATGATAAAACCTAAGTCTATGCCAGGATAGTTCACATCTCATAGTTATATATAAACTTAAAGGTGAAAATTCATACAACCTTAAACTCTGAACCAAGGGTCTATACAAGAGGTCATATACCTTCACATATCACAAATTCTTCCAATGATGCAAATTTCAAATACCATGAAATCTTAAATACACCAGACTCTCATTATTTTCACTAACTTGCTTACCAATCTTATAATTTGATCAACAATCCATGAAATATTGCCTTATACTCTAAACCGACACTTTCAAGTGAACCCTTCCTTACTTCCTTTAACAATGAAAAGTAACAAACTTTATGATCCAAACCATGCACAAGTCATTCTAAATGCTTAATATCCAATGCAGTCGGTCATTTATTACCTTACCAATTCATATCTAGAGAAAACATACTACCACAAACATTTATTGACAATTAAAAACCTGAATTCAGTTTCCAACTGTACCAGTTACCAAAGTCGATAACATAAAAACACTTATAACCACAGTCAAACCGAACTCCTATAGACTTCTTTCTAAAACCTTATCCAATTATTTTTAACAAGTCTAATGAACCCGTGATACTTTTATTTTAACTAGAGAAAAATGGATGGAACTACGTGTCTCCAAACCGAATTCTCAACCCTCTGAAGATACATCTTCGTCCCTTGCAATAAGAGTAAACATCCTTGCTCTCTGATGAGTCCTAGATTTGGACTCATTTAGGGCTTTATTTGTATAGATTTAGTATCCTCAAATGTTCATTTTGTGCCAATAACTGATGTTAAACCCTTGATTTCCATGTATTTGAATTGAGGAACAAAGCAAGGACGCTAATTTGCAAAAAGGAACAAAGCTTGCTAAAAGAATGAAGAAAAGTAAGTCTGATGATCGCCAAGTCTACTTGGCGAGTCGCAGAACGGCTTCTTGACCACCTAATGTTCTAGTGTGCCAAGCCTTGAAGGAAAGAACCAAGTCGGCGAGTGAAAGGAGCAGTCGGCGGATCACCGAATGGTTCCGTTATGCAGTGTTAGATCGCCCAAAGTTACAGAACTTGAGGATGCTGAAGGTCAAGGTAGAAAGGCGATGGAAATGACCAAAGGGAGGATCGTCGAGCGCTACTTACTTCGCCAAGTGACTTTTCACAGTATATTTTTGGCGACTTTAAATACTTCTTCTAATCAATTATATCATTGAATCATTTTTTAATTCTAAATAGTATATGTGTGCATATTTGGAGAGATTTTCCTTAGCTTTTGAAGAATTATAGTTTTTCACTTTTTAGAAATTAAAAGTGGGTCTTTTAGATTATTCGATTTAGACCTTTGTAAAGATGAACTCAATCTTACCAATTGATAGAAACTCAATTTGGTAATGATTTTTTGTTTTTATGATGTCTAGCTAAAACCCCAATTCTTGGGGTGTGATTATTGGTTGATTTAGTTTATGGGTATTGCTAATTGGTAGTTTAAATGATATTTAGAAGTGATTTCAATTATTAATTGTAGTTTAATTTAAGATTGTAGTTGGAAATGCAGTTCTACACTTGTGTTTTTTACTTGCTTGAGAGAGGTTTTTAAACTAAGATTATTGATTGATGGTTTGTGGGTATTATGTTGTCATGTTTTCAGCTCGAGAGAGTGAATCCTAAACCCTTTTCCACAAATTCAACTCTAGAGAGTAAATGGACTAAGGCATAGGTTGTTCTTATTTTGCATGCTTGCCGATGTTCGAGAGAAATCGACTTGATTTGGGGTAAATTGTTCGAGAGAAAGTATACATCCTCTGCAGTCTAGCTTAATCACTAATATCTAGCTATTTTCTAATAGTTGAAATTACCCATTTGTCTACATTAACCTATAATCGAATCATATCCCAAGAACTCGTCTCATTATTGTTATATCGTATTGTTTGATGCTGTTATAGTTGATAATTAAAACAAAAAACCCTTGATTTGACATTCGTGTCACCCCCTGATTTGAGTTATATTTTTATTCGATAATGTCTATTCCTATGACTGATTAGACCATGTTCACACTTTACTATTGAATCTTAAAACCGAACCGCTCCATATGGGATTCGACCCTAACTCATTTTGTTGGGTTATTTACTGATTAACGATTGTTGACGCTTAGAATTGCATGAATTGTCTTTGAAACGTCATTAATTAAAATGGCGCCGCTGCCGGGGAGTGGTGTTGGTTAAGTTGAATTTTGTTCTTTGTAGTCATAGTTGAATCTACTTAGTTTCAGTTTTGGTTTTCATATTGCTTGTTTAGAACAAAAGAATGGAGCATGTCTCGTAGCAACGGTGACCTAATGGACCACCCTCTTTTGAGATTGATGATTCTCATGGATGACATCCTAACTTTCAATCAATTTGAGAATGAGAATATTCATGAGTTGTGCCCAAGATTTAAGGAACTAGTGAAGCAGTGCCCAACTCATGGAATTCCAGATAAGATGCTATTGGAATGCTTCTACACAGTTCTTGGTCCTGAGAATAAAGGAGTGGCTGACCAAATTTCTCCGGGTGGTCTCACATGACTACCCTATGAAATAGCAGCCCAACTCCTTGATCATATGGCCAAGACCAACAAGGATACTGAAAAGGACCAAGTATTGGCCACATTATTGACTTAGCTGGATCTCTCAGCCAGAAAGATCATGGAATTGGAAGTATCGTACCAAAAGAAAGATCGATACATTCCCCCTCACGAATGTAGAAAGTCCAAAGAGTACGAGGGTGGACAAGTAAAAGAGATACTCTCACTCATTCTTCACAAACTCAAAGAACACAACAGAGTGTTGAAAGAGATAAAACAGAATGTCTCACTGCTGAATCAGATGACTCTATCTCATTCCATGTCAATTCAACTACTGGAGACCCAAATGGGTCATGTGTTATCTCACCTCTACCCCAGGAATGAAGGTTGAGTGGGGACTTGCATCATGCCACGACGTTAACTAAGGCACTGCTTGGAGGCAACCCATGTTTTATTTGCTTTCTTTTTGTTTTTGAAATAATCGTGTGTTGATTGTGTAGGTTTAAGTATGGAATATGTTTGAAAAGTGCAGATTGGCGAGCAAAATGTCCAGTTGGCGACTCGCTGAAGAGGTTGGCGTGCCCGACCTGGACCGTCGTTGGACTCAAGTAATTTTGAAATTGGACTCTGTAAAACTCGGTGGGCTAGGAGAAAATCAGCGTATCACCGAACAGGTCGAGGATCACGAGTTTGTCCGCCATTTGGACCCCCACATTAACTCGAGGTCCTGTAAAACTTGACAAAGTAAGTGACCATTCGGCGTGTCACAGAAAGGGTGAGAACTAGACGGTTTTTAAAGGCCAAAGGTTTAAAATTTGAAACTCTTTCACATTCCCTCACTTTTTAACTTTCCAAAATAACACCCGCACTATATTTTTCTATTTTTTTGCTTTATTACCGCTTATTAGTCGTCCTTTGTGTGCTCGGAGTTGGAATTCTTTGCCGCCTAGCTTTTCAAACTATTTATTCGGCATTAAAGGTTGGCTTTTCGAACCCCGAATTAGTATTTAGCGATTTCACTCATTTGCAATTATTTTGTTCTTAATGGTTTGTTGGGCCTCTCTGAATCCATGATTGTGTCCTTATTTTCTGAATATAATTTGAATATCTTGCCTAAAATGATTAATTGTTGATTTCCCAAATTTTCGTGATTTAAAATTGATCTAAATTGTTGGGTTGTGTGTAATTAATGTTGGTCTAGTAGGATGAGGTCTGAGTAACCCATAATTGTGCTAAATGATGTATTTTTCCCCATGATGGAGCATTTGACGTCATTCTTATGGGCTTATGTCATCAAATGGCCAATATTGGCAAACCCGGGAGAAGTCTGAGTATCCCCAAGGAATGGGTCTGAGTTTAGTTGAACTTTTGTATGCTTTGATTTTTTTTGGGGGGCTGTGGGGTTGATTTTGGAAGTCGGAGTTGAAAGTAGGTACGTCGGGCAGTTTGGCGAGCTAGGTCGAGCTCGCCGAACCACTTGGCGATTTGCCGAATCCCCCTTAATTGCCTTTAATTTCATGCATTTGATAAGTTTTGGGTTGATTGCATAACGCTATCAAAGACACTTAATCCAGTTCTAAGCGTCAACAATCGTTAGTCAGTATATAACCCAACTAATTGAGTTGGGGTCGAATCTCATAGGGAGTTGTACGTGTTTGAGATTTAATCGAAAAGCATAAATATGTTCAAATCAGCCATAGAAATAGACATTATCGAATAAAAACATAATTCAAATTAGGGGGTGACATGAATGTCAAATAAGTGGGGGGTTTTGTTTCGAACTATCAACTACAACAACAGCAAATAACAATAATGAGACGGGTTTTGGGATGCGATTCGATTATAGGCTAATTTAGAAAAATGGGTAATTGCAACTGTTAGTAAATAGTTGTAAATGAGTGAATAGGCTAGACTATAGAGGAGGTATATTTTCTCTCGAATAATTTATACCAAATCAAGTAGGTTTCTCTCGAACACAAACAAGCAAGCAAATAAGAACAGCCTGCACCTTAGTCCATTGACTCTCTCCAGTTAAATGTGTGGAAAAGGTTTAGGATTCACTCTCTCGAGCTGAACCCATGACAACCCAATACCCACAGATCATCAGTTCAATAATCTTGGTTTTAAAACCTCTCTCTCGAGCAAGCCAAAAACATGAAGGTCGAATTTTATTTGCAACTACAATCCTTTAAATTAAACCACAATGACTTAATGAAATCACTTCTAAACAACATTTAAATTAACAATTAGCAATAGCCATAAACTAAATCAACCCATAATCACACCCTAAGAATTGGGGTTTTAGCTAGACATCATAAAAAGATAGAAATCGTTACCAAATTGTGTTTCCATCAACTGGGTAAGATTAATTTCGTCTTTACAAAGGTCCAAATTGAAAAATCTCAAAGACCCACTTCCAATTTCTCAAAAATTGAAAACTTTAATTATTCAAAGCTAAGGAAAACTAGTCTCAATACTCAGAGTTCAAACTGATGATAAAACATATGGTAAAAAGCTCTGATCCAAAAAAACTCTCTAAAATTAATGTTTGAAAATGTATTTATAGTCGCCAAAAATATGTTGTGAAGGGCCATTCGGCGCACTAAGTCGGGCTCGCCGATCAACTCGGCGATTCACCCTTTGGTCAGTTCCATCGTCTTTTTGCTTTGGCCTTCAACATCCTCAAGTTCTGTAACTATGGGTGATCTAGCACTACATCGTGCAATCACTCGGCGACACGCCGACTGCTTCTTTATCTCGCCAAATTGATTATCTCCTTCAAGTCTTGGTACACTGGAACTTTAGGCGGTCAAGAGGCCATTAGGCGACTCGCCAAAGGGACTTGGTGATCACCAGGCCTTCATTTCTTCCTTCTTTCAGCTTGCTTCGTTCCTTTTTGTAAATTAGTGTCCATGCTTTGTTCATCAAACTAAATACCTGGAAATCAAGGATTTTACATCAGTTATTGGTGCAAATTAAGCATTTAAGGATACTAAATCTATCCAAATAAAGCCCTAAATGAGTCCAAATCTAGGACTCATCAACACCCCAACTTAAACTTTTGCTTGTCCTCAAGTAACACTCAAGTTCAGCAGTTCAAAAAGGATGTCTCAAACAGTTCTACACAAGATTCAATCATGGATGCACACAAAAAGACTCAACTTACTCACGCAAGGATCAATTGTGCACTCAAAGATTCAAGTTGAGACTCACCATTATCAAAGATTCTCAATTTCACAATACTTGCTGCAAATGCATATTCAAGCTCAACAAAGGTACTCAAATGCCCTCATAAAAAGAATGATTCCATATTCACACACAATGGTTCAACAATTTAAAGTTTGGGCCTCAATGCTTAGGGTCACATCAACAGTACCAGATCTGCTAGGAGCTGTTAGAGACGTCTCTGTCAGCAATGTCTGGATCACCGACTGTACAATCATCTCCTTTAGATCTTGCAAGTCTCCTTATATGCTCTCCTCCCTCACCTCTATCTACTCCTCATCGGTCTCTACCTTCGAATCATCACTGTTGTTCCATCCCTATGTACGTATTCAATGGTGGCCGGAAGAATCTCAGATATCTCTGAGGCATCTACATCATCCGCTGCCTCCAATAGTCAAGTGAAGTCTGTATACTTGAGATAGTCTACATCCTTCCTCAGATTGGCCACTTCGGCTATCATAGCCGTAACCTCAGAAGATTCCCCCTGTCTACTCTCACAAGTAGCGACTCTTGCCGTCAAATCATCAACAAAAGTCTGGAGAGGGGTCAGTGCAACTAGGATGGCAGTCTCAATCATCCATGGGATAGATGCCTCTAGTCGGGTGGACCTCACACCAGCCAAATGGGCAAGGCTCCCCATCTTCAGGATCATAGCTTAAGTAAACTTCGCAGGTTGGGAAGAGGTAGAAGCACTAGGAGCCTGGGAAGAAGAAGTAGGAGCAGATGTACCTGAAGGCCTGGTGGTTGAAGTACGCAACGATGCCTCTGCAGGTATAGAGTGAATGTCCACCTCCGGAGATGTATCCACCGGAGCTGCTCTCATATTGTTGGCCTCCTCTCGAGTGTACTCGACCTCAATACACCGGATGTCAGTGGAGGATAAAGGGGTAACCTTAATATTTCTAGTAGCATCCTGGGGGATTGCAGAACGCCGGTTCAACTCTGTGATCAACACAATGAATTAAAGGGAGGTCTACCTCTGTTTGGCCCTCATGGCCATCTCCTGCTCAATAATAAGACCCATGTTTATGCTCCTCCTGGAAATGATCGACCTAAGGCAGGGCATCTTAGGGTGGTGGAGGATAGACGCGTTCTGGGACTGCATGATGGTGTTGCTGATAAAATCAAACTAGAAATGATCGGCATTATTCAGGACCTTCTTCTCGATGGGGACCCCTGCCTCGATCCACCTTGGGTTGGTATCGAAAATCAACGGTTCAAGCAAGCCCTTCAAGTCATCTAGGGACTGAGTAGTAGGTAGGCCCTCATATTCCAGTGTAGCACCTAGAGCACTGTGAAGTATAGTGTTAATGTAATCATTATTGCACCCGACTTCCTTCCCCCTAACCATGAGCGACTTTACAGGTCTGAAGGCACTGGCCTTCTTCTTCCCCTTAGGCACCAGCTCCCCATAAGCAGTATAAAACTCTCGGACCCATGTAGGAATGTTGGGGCCTCGGGGCCTGGTGAACTGCTCGAATAGGTGAAAAAAAAGGGTGTCCCTCACAGTGAAGTATCTACCCTCTAGGCCCTCTGTAGAAAGTAGCTTCTTCTCAAGAATAGTCCGCAACCCATCGATTTTTAATATGTTGAGTAGCCTAGGAGGAGGGACCATTAGTGGCACTTGAACTACAGGAGGTACCGGAGCTAGCACTGTATCCGCTGGAGAGGAGGCATCTGGGACTCTCGCTGAGTCAGGACGAGATCTAGCACGGATCTTCGCTCTTCGGAACTTCAATGGCTGGTCATCCTCCGGCTTAGATAATGTAGCTTGGGAGTTAAATTCTTCTCCCTTACTGCTAGAGTTGTGCTATGGAACATTCCGCAAGCAAGGACTAGCCCGCCAAAAGTTACAGTGCATTTTTAAGGATTAGGGGCACAGAAAGGGTGATCAAGAAGGACTTTCGGCGCGTTGCCGAGGGCACCCGGCAAACTCAAGCTTCTCACCAAAAGTTACAGAACCAAACTCAAGATTTAGCATGAAATTAAAGGAGATAAGGGAGAATCGGTGAACTGCCGAGTGGTTCGGCGAGCTAGACTTAGCTCGCCAAACAACCCAACGTACCTATTTTCAACCCCATTTTCCAAATTCAACCCCCAAAAACAAAATCATAACATGCACACAATCAATTAAGTTAAGACCCATTACACCCATGCCCTCAAGATACTCAGACTTCTCCCGGTTTGGCCAAATTTGGCCATTTAATGACTTTTACCCTTAAGAATGACGTCAACCGCTCCATCATTGGGCATATTACGTCATTTGGCACAAATACGGGTTACTTAGACTTCACCTAACTAAACCCAACAACAACAAAGCAACACCCAACAATTTTAATCACGAAAAATTTGGGAATTTAACATTAAAGTCATTGTAGGAATGATATTCTGATTATTGATATTCAAATTAACACAGGTATTCAAGCACACAAGCATAAAACAATAAATTCAGAGAGGACCATCACACATCACAAAGATAAAAATCATTGCAAATGAGTAAAATCCCACTATAAGGACTCAAGGTTCGGAAAACCAACCTTAGAAGCCTAATAATCAAGTTGGAAAGCTAGGCGGCAAATAATCCAACTCTGAACACACAATCAACGACTAATATGTTACAAAACACAAGAAAACTAGCAAAACATAGTGGGGTTTGAGTTTGGGAAGTTAAAAAGTGAGGGAATGTGAATGATTTGGAACTTTTGAACTTATGGCCTTCAAAAAATCGTCCAATTCTCGCCCATTTGGCAACATTAGTCTTGCTCACCAACCCACTCAGCGACACGTTGAGTGGGCACTTACCTCGCCGAGTTTTACAGGACCTTCAGTTAATGTGGGGGTCCAAACGGCAGACTAAATCAGATCGCCAACCTGGTCGGCGAATCACCAAATTTCTCCTAGGCTCGCCGAGTTTTATAGACTCCAATTTCAAAATTCTTTGAGTCCAACGGTGGTCCATTTAGGGCTCGCTGACCTCTTTTGCGAGTCACCGACTGGACTTTTACTCGCCCATCTGCTCTTTTCAAACACATTCCAAATTTTAACCTACACATTCAACACACCATTATTTCAAAGTTAAAAGGAAAGAAAATAAAACCTAGGTTGCCTCCCAAGCAGCGCCTTAGTTAACGTTGCATCCATTTTGGTAAGACGCTATCAAAGATGCTTCATCCAATACTAAGCATCGGCGATCGTTCAGTAGTAATATAACTCAACTAGTGAGTTGGGGTCGAGTCCCAACGGAGTGGTTCGTAATCGAGAATTAATAGGCAAGTAAGAATATGCTCTAATCAATCATAGCTAAAAACATTTACGAGGAAAAACATGGTTTAAATGATAGGTGACACAAGTGTCAAGTATCAAAGGGGTTTTTGTATTCGATTATCGACTAAAATAGTAAATAACACGAAGATACGAATATAAAGACGGGATTCTTGGGATGTAATTGGATTATGGGCTAAGGTAAACAACCAGGTAATTGCATTTAATAGTAAACAACTGCAAATCAGTGAATAAGCTAGACTTTAGTGGGGGTAAACTTTCTCTCGAACAATTTACCCCGAATCAAATTGGTTTCTCTCAAAAACCAATAAGCACCAATGAAGCATAGCCTTCGCTTTAGTCCATTCAATCTCTCATGCTGAATGTATTAAAAAGGGTTTAGGGTTCACTCTCTCGAGCTGAACCCATGACAACCTATTACCCACAGACTATCGATTCAGTAATTTTAGTTTTAAAACCTCTCTCTCGAGCAAGCCAAAAACACAAAGTTAAGATTGTATTTCCAACTACAACCCATTAAATTCAACCACAATTACTGAACGAAATCACTTTTAAACAGTAAATAAACTATTGATTAACGATACCCAGCAGTTAAATCAACCTATAATCACATAATCACACCCCAAGAATTGGGATTTTAGCTAGACATAGTAAAAAGGTAAAAATCGTTACCAAGTTGTGTTTCCATCAACTAGGTAGGATTGATATAGTCTTTACAAAGGTCTAAGGTGAAGAATCTTCAACACCCACTTCCAATTTCTTAAAAATAGAGATCTTCAAATCTTCAAAGACAAGGAAAAATTGTCTCTCTATTCGGTTATAAGCCTCCTACTCGAAAAATGATACTAAAATTAATAGATTGAAAATTGCATACTAAACTAAAAATTCAAACATGTATTTATAAATGTCAAAAAATGTACTGCGAAGGACCATTAGGTGCAATAAGTTGGGAATACAAGACAACATATCCTCAAACCGGCCACCTTCCGAATCCATTGTCTTTTGACGCTCATAGGGAGGCACATACCCATCTTTCTCCCCATCCTTCCAATTGGGATCTCGATCCCTCCACTTTCTATCACGATCCTTCCAGGTTTCATTCCTGTTCCAACCTTGGTTACCACCCTTCCTCAGGTAGTTTGAAAGATAACCGCCATCTTAGTTGGCTAGGAAATTTACATTTTCGTTGTACAAAGCCTCAAACTTGGCCTCATCATGATTAACACACCCGATACCCACAACATTGACACTTCGAGCACCTGCTCCCATGACATTTTTGGACAAAATGTCAAGTTGTGTCATTATCTTGGCCATGTTCTGGTCCCTCTCTTAGTCATTCTCAAGGTGTTCCTTGGTCAATTTAAACGTGAGAGGGGAGACCTGATCTTCATGGGTATACAAAGCTCGATTAATTGTGGTCATTCCATCCAAAAGTTTAAGCTGCTATAATGTAAGGTTGTTGCATCAAATCTCCCGAAAAAAATTGGTCCGCTACGCCCTTGTTCACCGAATCAAGACTTCAGTAAAAATATTACAGCAAAACATTGTCATGCAAACCATGAGTTGGGCATTGCAACACCAACTTCTTGCATCACAGCCAAGTCTCATGAACTGGCTCACCCTCCAAATGCTTAAAGCTTTGAATGTTTTCCCAAAGAGTCATTATCTTCGAAGGAGTGAAAAATCACACTTTAAATGCGGTGACAAGCTCTTCCCATGAAGTGATTGATTTTCGTGGCCATTCAGCCAGCCGCTTGCATGCTTCTCCAATTAAAGAAAATGGGAACAACATCAACCGGGCTGACTCTTGGGATATGTTCTTGAAGTAGAATAGACAGCAAACATCAACAAAGTTTCTAATATGCTCATGGGGATCCTCATGAGCCAAACCACCGAACAACCCCTTCAATTGCAAGGGTTGCAACTTAGTAGTTGTGATATGGAACACAACGTTCCCTTCAGCTAGAGGCAAGCAAATTACACCAATTCCACCCACAAGATGAGGGTCATTAGCAATTGACTCATTGATATCGTTGAGGTTACCGATTTCATCTTGGTGGCCCACTTGTCTACCGTTGCTTCCGTTCACACTCATACTCCCTGTTTATAACAACAACACACAAAACAATACAAAAAGTAAGTAGATTTAACTAAGACTAATAAGAACAAATTCAACTTAACTAAAAATTCTCAAACTACACCACTCCCCGGTAGCGGCGCCATTTTGAGTAATAACGCTATCAAAGACACTTAATCCAGTTCTAAGCGTCAACGATTGTTAGTCAGTATATAATCCAACTAAATGAGTTAGGGTCGAATACCACAGGGAGTGGTACATGTTTGATAATCAATGGAAAAGCATGAATATGTTCAAATCAGCCATAGGAATAGACATTATCGAATAAAGACATAATTCAAATTAGGGGGTGACACGAATGTCAAATAACATGGGGGTTTTGGTTTCAAACTATCAACTACAATAGCAACAATAACAAGGAATAACTATGATGAGACGGGTTCTTGGGATGTGATTCGATTATAGGCTAATTTAGACAAATGGGTAATTGCAACTGTTAGTAAATAGTTGTAAATCAATGAATATGCTAGACTATAGAGGAGGTAAATATGCTCGCCAAAGTGATTCAGCGACTGGCCGATCGGTTTGGCGAGTCTATCTGCAATTATTTTTCTATAACTTTGCTTTAACAATTCCTTTATTTTTATGATGTGTTTGTAGATATGGCTAGACCAAAAATAGTTGGTAGAGAGATGCCGTCTCGCAAGAGGGCCAAGGGAATCAAAATCAATGAGGATGCAGCTACATCCAAGGCTAAGGCTACCAAACTACCAACCATAAGTGGGAAGGGAAAAGGGAAAGGGAAAGCAGCTTCTCCTGCATCACCGAAGGCCAGCTCCGATAGCGACGGGATCTATGCCACTTACCTCACCACTTCTAAGAGTGGGTGTGAGCACCTGGATCCTCAGGCTACCATTTCTAAGCCTAAGGATGATGAGCTACTAGTAGCCTAGCGGGCGGAGCTGCGATCCAAGCAGACGAATGATCTGTCTAGGATAAGGACTCCCTATGCCTCCACTACTCCTTCTTCTCCAGCACAGGTTGGGGTTCTAGCACCACAGGTAGAGGGTCCTCCTCCCTGATCAATGAACAGACTGAAGACTGACGGGCTGAGGACCATTATAATGGAGAAGAGGTTGTCTACTGATGGATTCATAGACATATATCTATACATCATGAACTACTTGAGGTCTCACAGGTTCCAGTTATTCACTCGATCCCGAGGCCCTTATATTTCAAATTGGGTATGGGAGTTCTACACTGCTTATGGAGCTCTAGTGCCATAAGGGAAGAAACTGGCAACCAAATTCAAGCCGGTAGACTATGTGGTTGACAGGTGTAAAAGGTGAAATGTGATAGTCATATTATCAATGCAGTCCTGGGGATCTAAAAACAAATTGAGGATGGCTGCCAGTAAAAGATCAGGACAAAAACATTAGAAAATATGAAGAAGTAGTTGGATTATCTGATATCTGATGGTACTCCCAAGTGGCTCGAGGTTAGAGCACCTATTGAAACGAAGTACCTAAATTTAGCAGCAAGGTTTTGTTTTGGCTTCATCAGTAGTAATATCATGCCATCCTATAATAAGAAGATTCTCCGCCACGCAAAAGCAGCTGCATCATTGCTGGGACAAGGCTGAACTTAGGGATGATCATTGCAATGGAGATGGTTATGAGGGCCAAGCAGCACCAGACTTCTCTCCCCTTTCCGATGTTGATCACCGAGTTGTGTAGAAGAGCTCAGGTGCCTCGAGATGAGAAGAAGGATGTGGAAATTATTCCCACATCTCTATCAACATCAGGATGATTGAGGTGGAATACTTGAAGAATGAGGCCGAGAAGAAGAAGACAGCCCCGGTGGACATATCCCCGGTTGTGGAAATTAATGCATAACCTGCAGAGGCACCTTTGCCTATTTGAGCCCCTGGGCCGTCAGGTATATCTAGCGCTGCCCCTTCCATGATGCCTAGTTGCTCTCCAGCTCTCTTGCCTCCTAGGTCTGCTATTGTTGCTGCTGCCCGACCTCCACTCACCGAGGCTCTATTCCTACGGATGGGGTAGCTAGCCCATTCTGCTGATAGATGTCCTTCAAGACATGAGGCCACCATTCCTGGCATGATCGAGAGGGCCATTGCTGATGTTGTGACACCTTGATTTCTACTATTGATGCCCTTGCGGCAAGGATAGCGGTGTTCGAGCGTGGCCAATGGGCCACTCAGGAGGTGACTGCTCTAAAGGACGTTATTACCGAGCTGAGGACAGATGTGAACCATCTGAAGTCCACCGGCATGTCGATGATTTTCGAGACTTTGGAGATCCCTGATATGCCAGCTGATACAGATGTTCCTCCGGCTACAACCGGAGATGAGGTTCGAGTTGATGAGGTATCTGCTACCGAGTCTGAGGCTGAAACCGATGAGGAGCAGCTTAGTGTTGATGAGGAAACTTCTTATGAGGGCCTGAGCGAGGTTAAGGAGGCGATGATAGATTCGGCCGTGCAGATTTCTTTGGTAGATACCACCATGGCCGGATGTAGTGTTACTAATACCCCAGGCTGCCTGATGCCCAAGATTATAGTGTTGCACCAGGCACTGATGCCCCGACAGATGGAGCGACTGCGTAGACAGGATTTTCTTTACCTCCCTCTTGGTTATTTTCATTGATTTTTACTTTATTACATTTGAGGACAAATTACTTTTTATTTGTGGTAGGGTGAGGTATTTCCATACCTGCCTCTTTTGATTACTTTTGTTTATATATTGGGTTTTGTTCTGTAAATTGTGTTTTAGCACTGTTTTGTGGATGTTTGAGCTTGTGAGTCTTTGTTTTAATTCCAAATGATTGTTAAACCTTCTGAAAAATTTTGCCACCTCTTGTGTATTTAATTGTGGCAGTTCTTGTGCAAATTTGAGGATCGGTTCTGATCAATACCGATGATTGAATAATGCTCTCAATCAAACAAAAATAAATGTGCGTCTACGATGAGGCCAAATGTAGTTGCACAGGCAATATGTGAACTTTTTGCATCTCGTTGTGACTAGACAGTTATGAAATTGAGAGGCCACCATTCCTGGCATGATCGAGAGGGCCATTGCTGATGTTGTGACACCCTGATTTCTACTATTGATGCTCTTGCGGCAAGGATAGCGGTGTTCGAGCGTGGCCAATGGGCCGCTCAGGAGGTGACTGCTCTAAAGGCCGTTATTACCGAGCTGAGGACAGATGTGGACCATCTGAAGTCCACCGGCATGTCGATGATTTTCGAGACTTTGGAGATCCCTGATATGCCAGCTGATACAGATGTTCCTCCGGCTACAACTGGAGATGAGGTTCGAGTTGATGAGGTATCTGCTACCGAGTCTGAGGCTGAAACCGATGAGGAGCAGCTTAGTGTTGATGAGGAAACTTCTTATGAGGGCCTGAGCGAGGTTGAGGAGGTGATGATAGATTCCGCCGTGCAGATTTCTTTGGTAGATACCACCATGGCCGGATGTAGTGTTACAAATACCCCAGGCAGCCTGATGCCCAAGATCAGAGTGTTGCACCAGGCACTGATGCCCCGACAGATGGAGCGACTGCGTAGATAGGATTTTCTTTACCTCCCTCTTTGTTATTTTTATTGATTTTTACTTTATTACATTTGAGGACAAATTACTTTTTATTTGTGGTAGGGTGAGGTATTTCCATACCTGCCTCTTTTGATTACTTTTGTTTATATATTGGGCTTTGTTCTGTAAATTTTGTTTTAGCACTGTTTTGTGGAAGTTTGAGCTTGTGAGTCTTTGTTTTAATTCCAAATGATTGTTAAACCTTCTGAAAAATTTTGCCACCTCTAGTGTATTTAATTGTGGCAGTTCTTGTGCAAATTTGAGGATCGGTTCGGATCAATACCGATGATTGAATAATGCTCTCAATCAAACAAAAATAAATGTGCGTCTACGATGAGGCCAAAGGAAGTTGCACAGGCAATATGTGAACTTTTTGCATCTCGTTGTGACTAGATAGTTATGAAATTGAGTGTCTTGTGATGAACATTGCACACTAGCAAAATTGTGGAGTCTTGTTTGATATTAGTGCCAATGCCTTGTGTGATGAGCTTACCGTGAACCTTATGTGATGATACCTAGAATTTGCCATGTTGTTCTGGTTGACTAAGTGATGCAAGGTCTTGAAATGATGTTAGGAAACAATCTTGAAGAGAAACAATTTGACAAGCCAACCTTGTGAGTGTGTGAACTTTGCTTGAACACCCTTTGAGCCTTAACCTTTTCTTGGAAGAAACTTGATGAAATTGTGACCTTTCTTTATCCCTTCACCCATAATCCTCATGAGATGTGGTTTATTGGAATAGCCAACTTAGGCCAAAAGCCTAAGTTGGGGGTATGGTGAAAAGCGAAGGTAAATCAAAAAGTGTGAAGAAATCCCAATTTACCCATGGTCTTGAGAAAGATGGAACCCCTCCATACAAAAAGAAAAGAAAAGAAAAGAAAAAGAATGAAAAAGTCATGGAATAAAGTTGTGAAAGTTGCAAAACAAATGGGGTGTCCGGTATTCCATGGAAAGTGAATAATGGGGTGAATTTTGAGCATGAAGGAGATTGATGAAGAAAAGGAAAATAAGTGATGTTGTTCATACCACATTTCATGAGGATAGCGGCCACTGAGCCTCAATGACCATACATTTACACTTAGCCCCGTTACAAGCCTTGAAAAGACCTTTTTGATCTTGAGTGAGCTGAAACGAAAGTTGGTGGGAAAATAAGGGCAAACCTATGGGGTAAGTCATGCATGTGTTCATCTTTGTGAGTGCGAGAGTTGTTTGTGATTCCAGAACGATAAATGATTGAACTATTGTGTGTGCATATGGAATCATCTTTGTGTGAGGGCATTTTAGTACCTTTGTTGAGATTGAACTTGCATTTGAAGTAAGTATTGTAAACTTCAGAATCTTTGATAATGGTGAGTCACAACTTGAATCTTTGAGTGCACAATTGATCCTTGCATGAGTAAGTTGAGTCTTGTTGTGTGCATTTATGATTGAGTCTTGTGTTGCACTGTTTGAGGCATCCTTTTTGAACTGTTGAACTTGAGTTTTACTTGACGACAAGCAAAAGTTTAAGTTGGGGGTGTTGATGAGTCCTAGATTTGGACTCATTTAGGGCTTATTTATATAGATTTAGGTCCTCAAATGCTTATTTTGTGCCAATAACTGATGTAAAACCCTTGATTTCTAGGTATTTGGATTGAGGAACAAAGCAAGGACACTAATTTTCAAAAAGGAACAAAGTGAGCTGAAAGAATGAAGAAAAGTAAGCTTGATGATCACCAAATCTACTTGGCGATTCGCCGAATGGCTTCTTGACTGCCTAATGTTACCAAGTCGGCGAGAGAAAGGAGTAGTCGGTAGATCGCCGAGTGGTTCCATGATGTAGTGTTAGATTGCCCAAAGTTACAGAACTTAAGGATGTTGAGGGTTAAGGCAGAAAGGCGATGGAAATGACCAAAGGGCCGATCACCGAGTTGATCAACGAGCCCTACTTACTTTGCCGAGTGGCTCTTCGCAACATATTTTTGGCGACTATAAATACATCTTCTAATCAATTATATCATTGAATCATTTTTTTATTTCTGAATAGTATATGTGTTCATATTTGGAGAGTTTTTCCGTAACTTTTGAAGAATTGAAGTTTTCACTTTTGAGAAGTTGAAAGTGGGTCTTTGAGATTCTTCTATTTGGACCTTTGTAAAGACGAAATCAATCTTACCTAGTTGATGGAAACTCAATTTGGTAATGATTTTTATCTTTTTATGATGTCTAGCTAAAACTTCAATTCTTGGGGTGTAATTATGTGATTATGGGATGATTTAGTTTATGGGTATTGATAATTGTTAGTTTAAATGTTGTTTAGAAGTGATTTCAATCATTAAGTGTGGTTTAATTTAAGAATTGTAGTTGCAAATGCAGTTCTACCATTGTGTTTTTTACTTGATCGAGAGAGAGGTTTTAAAACTAAGATTATTGATTGTTGGTGTGTGGGTAATGGGTTGTCATGGGTTCAGCTCGAGAGAGTGAATCCTAAACCCTTTTCCACACATTCAGCTTGAGAGAGTGAATGGACTAAGGCGTAGCGTGTTCTTATTTTGCATGCTTGTCGATGTTCGAGAGAAATTGACTTAATTCGGGGTAAATTGTTCGAGAGAAAGTTTACCTCATCTATAGTCTAGCTTAATCATTAATATCTAGCTATTTTCTAATAGTTGCAATTACCCATTTGTCTACATTAACATATAATCGAATCAAATCCCAAGAACCCGTCTCATTATTGTTATTTCGTATTGTTTGTTGCTATTGTAGTTGATAATTAAAACCAAAACCCCTTGATTTGAATTGTATTTTTATTCGATAATATCTATTCCTATGACTGATTTGACCATGTTCGCACTTTACTATTGAATCTTAAACACGTACCGCTCCCTGTGGGATTCGACCCCAACTCATTTAGTTGGGTTATATACAAATTAACGATCGTTGACACTTAAAATTGGATGAGGTGTCTTTGAAAAGACATCAATCACTCTCACCTCCTTGCGAAGGCTACACTACAACCCACTAATTATTTCTATTATGACTCTAGCTCCTTTCTATTCTATTCGAGCAATGTACCAAACCTCTAACAACTTTTCATATCCCCATGCTACTCACCAAATAGTAGCAAACCACAACCTTAGATACTCACAAGTCATCCTTACCATACATAATTTGTTCAATCAACAATCCTGATCATATATTTGCATCCCAATCATAATTTATCATGAACTCTTGTTACCATCATGCTAAGTAGACATTGCCATCACCACAAAGTCAACCTTAGCATCAACATGAAGCATCAAATACAACAATACCAATTTAATCCAAAGGACTAATTCAATTTATATTCACTTTCTTACTAAAATCCTCAATTGTTTCATACATGTATAGTCACTTAGACTTTCTTTACCCATAAGCTTGTCATTCCAATATCGATCTACTCCTTTTGGTTGCAATGAAACCACCAGTCCCCAATTAGAATCCTCGTAATACATTTTACAACTTGACCACCTTAATAACGTTTCATAGATCCACCACTATAATTTTCCTTAAACATGATGCCTAACTCAGATGTCCATAGTAACAAACTAGTTGGTTTCTCAAATGTGAATGTAATATCGAACCTCATTATATGAACATGTGATACAATTGATAACTTCTTAAATAGTTAGTATTCAAACTTGACAATCGACATATCGTTTCCATATACCACTAGTACCGCACCATGAAAGTCCATTAGATCCAGCACTAGAATACATCATACCTATCGAGAGGTTTTTACCCAAATATCCCACACATTTCTATCCAGTGAATAAATGCAAAACATTATCAATTTGTTCCATCTCTAGCCTAAGAGATATGCATTCTTTAATAGATCAGGTCGATATCAGAAGTAACACACTTCATAAGTCTAACCAAGTAAGCATTAGTACCATTGAAGTAGTCATATCATGAACCTCTTTGGTATACACTAAATCTATGAAACCACAAAAGAGATTCTGACCTCAATTTGCACAACATCATTCTCATCATTCACTAAGCAACCTATACATATTATGAAAACTTTACTTACGGTAGTTTCCAACATTACAGTGTACCTAAACAAACCTCCAAGTCATACACAACACACCAACTACTCACATAAAGAACTGTGCATGAGTCTTCACTATGACTGAGAGAGAATTTAATTAAGCGATAAGAATCAGATCAAATCAATGACGCACGATAGAGATTGAAGGTGAGGATTTTTCCTAAAAGTCATCATAGCCTCTTGAAGATAAGAAACAGACGTCTCTGCGCCGATCCTCAAAACTCTATGACCTATGAACCTGGGGCTCCGATATCATTTTTAAGACCCAAAAATGGACGTGATGGCACTTGTTTTATCCCACCAAGACATGTTAGCCTAAAACCCAAATATAATGATAACATATGGCAGTAAATTAAGAATGAAAGTTTAACCATAATGAATAACGGGATGACATAATCAACTTAATTAAACTCCCAAAACCTGGTTGTCACGTGTACAAGCCTATAATGTATTACAATAGATTTGAAAGAAAAACACAAGTCTCAAATGATATTGTGTTTAAAGAGAACTAAATAATAAATAGGAGTAAGACAGTCCACTGAGATGACAAACAACTGCCTTAAAATTCCCTATAGAAAGCCTTGAACAAGAAGAGAAGAGAGAGTAATCACAAAGATCCGGGCTCGTAACCTACACAAGTGTAGAAGCAAGAGGTGAGTACCAAACAACACGGCGAACTCCTAAACAGAAAGTCAAGTAATATAGAATACGGGTACTTATAGCATCCCAACCGAATCTCCACAACTACAACAACCCAACCTAATAGTTCACAATTTAAATAGCACATAGATCAATAACAACACTTCAACGGTTACGGATCAACGATACACAAGATCAAGTTCATCAATCACAACTCCCACAGAAAGGCACTCACAAGTTCACAAATAATATAGATATGCAATGCACTGAGATACAATGCCAAGTATGGTGACACATGTCTTACCTAGTGATACATATCCACTGTCTCTCAGTCCTAGACCCATGGAGGACATATTTGTCCATGCATCCATCGCAGTGTGCAACACGACACACGATAACATAATTTGCCACAGTATATGACACATCCCTTGAATTAGAATATATATTTGTGTGTGTGACATGTCCGTTCAAATATAATATCAGTCGCGGCATGAGACATGACCCTCAAAATGGTACATCCTATTTAATTTCTTGTCCTTTCTCAATTCACATAACACTTATAACAACCATGTCTCAAGACCATTGCAAATGACATGTTCACAAATTATGAGGAGATGATCATTTTCATAACAATGCACAATTCACAACAGCACAATCGTGATACAACATCAACAATGAATCAATAAACCTTTTATATCAATCGCAACACATCACACATCAATATACAATCAAGTTATCTTTTATTACCCATTTTTCCTTATTAGAATCATTCAATATGAACAAGTCAACCTAACACCAAGTCCCATTACTCCCCAACACATACCACAAGAAAATACACGATTATATACACTAACAAAGCTTGAGGTATCTATTTGCCTCAAATAATCAAACAATCACTCCAGGACTTGAGTCTTCCCCTTTCGTTGGGCTTCTAAATTAATGTAATCTATTCAAATAACTAATCACAATAAGATGTTGAAATTAATAACACTCATATTACTATATTTCACCCAAATTTATAAGCAAATTCCTAATCTTGTTGTCAATTAACATGTCAACTCTCATTTGTTTTTCCCAAATTTAAAGCCTAGGGTTAGGTTCCAACTTCTTCAATATCATAATTCTAATGGTATTCATATAATACAATATACTTATCTCAATAAATCAAAATTTGAATCATACTACAACTTTATACAGAAAAAATAGACAACTATATTTTGACTCTCAATTTACACCCTAATCATTGGAATATTATTACCTCCAATTATGAATAATCATTATTTTACATTGAATAATATCCAATACTTACTATTAGTAAAACAGTAGGATCCAACCATCCGACGCATCGTGTAAAACAAAATGGTACAATATATTCAATCAATTGTGTTTCATTCCTTTTAAGAAATAAAATACACTAATGGTGACCATTGATTATTATCCACTTCCCCATTACATGATTGTTTAAAAGATATTAAAATAATAATTTAAAAGGAAAGAGAATATCCAACTTTGCATTACCTGAATCTTGTCTTAGTAGTTTCAGTGTCCGCCGCAACGTGTTGTGACTAAAAATTTATCAACTCCTATAGAACTTAGTTAACATATATGGGCCAAGTGGTACAGGGTGTTAAATAAATTATGAACTTGGCCCATTTTTCACCAACTTAATTAATTATCAAAAAAATTGCCCTTAATCAATTAACTATTGTTAAACGAATAGTTCAAAATTTTCAAACCAACTTTCCCCACTAAGCCTAAATGACTCGAGGAAACTATAAGGAGTGGTAAAATGGCAACCCTACAAAATTTTCTATAATGACCTTTTGGGTCATTACACAATCCGAAACTTGACTTTTCCTTTCCGAATAATATCTAAAGCCACACAATCTAATTCAAGAAGTAATTAAAATAAGGTTCCAGAAATAACAACACCCATATCCTACACTTTTAAAACTGGGTCAAATCAACTCAAAAACATAATTCAAAAAATGGGGTTTGAATTTGAAAATCTTTACTTGAAATGTTACACAAGGCATTTGGAACTCATTAGTGAAAACCATTTCGTAAAAGGAAGTCAAAATTAGTTCTAAATTAACATTTTACTTTAAAACTCAAGTTCTTGAAAACTCTTCACCTGGCCAATCAAAATTCCAATTTTTGACGTTAAAATCCACAAATGATCAAAGAATACTACCCGAATGATTCACCATGGAAAATCTCTTTAAAATCACCTCTAAGGGTTTTCCAAAACTCAAAATGGAGAAAAATGAGGTAAACCCCAAAATTTCAGTCAAAAACCCTTGTCTGATATGGCAAAAGTGACTTAGGTTCACTTTTAAGAACAATGCTAAAACGAGCCCTGGCTCGCAAAAGCAAACCCTGAATAAAATGTGACTCTCACTTACGTGAATATCGCGAAAGTGAGCAAGCCCCCACGAATGTGTTGGTCAGACAACCTGACCCTTCACACACACAAGCTAGCCTTCACTAACGCAAAGGTCATGAAAGCGACGACCATTCATGAAAACCAGGCACACCTGACATCAGAAAACTCAACAAATTCTCAAATTTCTAAATAGACCCTCGAGATTCATTAGGAACCTATTACACACAAAACACATATGCAACTTTAGTAAACTTGATGTTTTAGACTCAATGGAATAATTGAAACACGAATAAGAGGATTTCTTGACCCGAAACTCGTGAAAGTCGCAATGAACAAACATAACACCTTAAAAGGCCAAAACAAGCTCCAGGCTTCTGGAAATTAAACCAAAACCTCTATAAATTCAATCAAAACCTCCTTTAGGCCTAAAATCTTCCCTTATCCAACGAAACAGTTAGAAATCTAATCTGAGCATCTGAATCCCAAACGTTGACCAAAGTCAACCTAAAGACTAAAATTTCACAAATTTCCAACTTATGACCTCAAATCCACAAAAAGATTCTGAATCTGAAATCGACAACTCTCTAGAACAAATTTACCCATTCCAAGGCTGTTGGAATTAATGGAAATTCATTCAGAGATCCAAAACTCCAAAAGACACCGAAAATCACTTTTAAGCAACTTTACCCTTTTGAATTCTAAAGGTTTCATAACTCACAATTTTTTACTAAAAGTTCAAAACCAAATTCAAAATCCAATCAGAAATGACTCAGGGTCAATATCTGGAGGGGTAAAATGGTTATTTTACAAAAATTCCAAAAATGACCTTCCCAGTCATTATACATTGGTTTTCAAACATTAGGAGAATGGTGGAATTGAAGGCACAACCTTTTTAACCTATAAGCTTCTTTATATTAAAAGAAGAATATATGAAAGAGAAGAAGGTTTCAAAAATCGGAAGATTCTCATATATTGACCATTTGATTTTTCCTCTGGTCATGTAGCTTTTGGTTTGAAAAAAAAGTTAGTTTATTACATAAGGGTGGTGGGAGAAGAAATGAGGGAAAGGATTACGAGATGGAGAATTGAATCGTCGCCAATAAGATGATCAAAATTTAGGTAGTCAACCCATTGACCTATTGACTTCTATTATGTAGTAAACAATGATATAGTTATCATAATTTCCTATCATGCGGCCAATGTAGAAGAACAATCATAGGAAAATGTGATGACTTATTCTAAGTGAGATATGTTTTTCCTCATTTAGAATTGAACAATTATAACTAATGTGGCGGCTTAATAAAAGAAAGGAATGCTACCAACAGTGTAGTTATAAGTGATGTAGTAAGTCATTGAATAAATTAATGAAAAGGAATAATTTCAGAAGGTATTTTAGTAAAATAATTGATCATACTTGAAATTTTGATATCCAAAGTGAAAATGTGATGTAAAGAAAAATGAAACATTTGAAATAAATAAGCTTAGTAATAAATATAAAAAATGAGTAAAACAAGATCTCTATAGATTTCTAAATTTTAGATAATAACACAGTACATAGCTCTATGAGAATTGGGGGTTTTAACCACCCAACCGTTTGAAGGAGCTTTTCTGGACCATTTAAGGGTGGCCAAATTAACCCTTCAAAACATGACCCAAGGTTTTTGCACTTATATGGAGGTAAAAATTCAATTTTAAAACACATAAATTATGTTGCAAAAGGCATAACAAGTTATGTCATACTGTAAACCTTAATTTCTGCAGAACTCATGTTGAATGAGGCAAAAGTTCAATTTCTTAAACAACAAGTTATCCCCTAAAAGGTATAATAGGTTATGTTGTACTGTGTAACTTAATTCCTACTAAAGCTTATGTTGAGTGAGAAAAATATTTTCTAAACTTATGTCTAGCGAACTATGTCTTAAAAAACTACACAACTTATGTCGTATAACTTAATTACTACATAACTTATGTGAGCAAGCTAAAAGTTCTCTTAACTTACGTCTCAATTTAATTAAATATATTTTGTTAAATCTGATTATAGGGTATTATCAAGTCAGTAAGGCTTGCTAATAACATCCCAAGAATCTTGCATCAAAGAATTGTTATATCCATATCCTAGTTGAAGTTACAATCATCATCATTATAAATATTTTGCATCATTGCTCAAAACTTTCAACTTACTTGTGTTCGCCTAGATATATGACTTTTGTAGGATAACATTGTCGCACCCCTTTTCTGATTTTTCTGATTAAAATAAAGTTATTGAGAAGAGATTATTTTATTTACCGAAATAGATTCTTCACTTGAAATTGAGTTATGGTGTTCCAAATCATCTTTTTGAATCCCTAATCAAAAGAAAATGTCTATTTTCATTGGTCAATGAAAATAAAGGTCCATGTAAGGAATTCTACTAATCCATGTAAATGTATGAGTCACTCTTAAATCACGTGGTTCTAACGTAGTCACTTTAATCAACTTATAGTTGACATAAATTAGTGTTGGGAAAATAAAATCGTTAATTATACCTATGGTTTGCTTAGATTGTTCAATTTTATTAGCCTTAACTAAGACACGGAGTTGCAATCATGGCTTCGATATACACCGGTTAGAACGCATAAACGCGACCTCACCTTGTGTATCACATCCTTAATTTAAGTCTATTCGTCTTAAACTAAATTTTATTATTGTATGAAAAGTGTGTAGGTCAAGATGCGTAAATGTTTACTTTTCCTTTTATTTATATTTCCTTATTTGAGATGCAAAATTGCAACCTCATGCAAGACAATATTTTATTTGTGCCCTCTTAGGGCTTAAGACTTATGAAGGATTTATTCTACTATGTTGGGACAACTAATTTTGTCCCTTTCCTCTCATTTATTTTATTGATTGAAACGCGTGTTGAATTAAAAAATCATCTAACCTTTAATAACTTATAGCATAATTAAGCCCTTAGATTTCTTTCTTGAGTTAAAATTTCTATTGTTGACATATGAGTTCAATAAACTCAGAAACCTAATGCATTATTAAAAATAAACAAACTGATTATCATGCCCCTTTTTTCTAAAATAAGTAATCAAATGTTATAGTGAACTATTCCCAATTAATCCAAATAAAATAGTTCACTTTAAACATAAATCAAGTAAGCAACACATGACAAATTATTAGAAAAAATAGAAGCATGCCAACCCTGAATATGCCTTATTTTTTATTTTCTTTTATATTACCTTAAAAGCATGAACTCCTAACTTGAATATTAAATTACTATAATATCCCCAACTTAGGTTGTGACTTTTTCGATGAGTTCTGACTTTTCTGATAAGTTGTGACTTTTGTCAATGGGTTGTGATTTTTCGATGAGTTGTGACTTTACTAAAGAGTTGTAACTTTTTCAATGAGTTGTGACTTTTTCAATAATTTGTGACTTTTCCAAAAGGTTGTAACTTCCTGGAAATGTCATGACTTTTCAGAGAAGACACAATAAACACTTGTTCATACTACCCTTTATTGACTATAAACAGAGGGGTTTCCTCTCATTTTTCAACCACAATTTTTTTAATCTTCTACTCTTCTTCTTCTTGCATTTAAAAAAACCATAATATGAGGTATCACTATTCTGATGAAATAAATTGTTCTATCCTAAGAGGGTATATTTTTAACCTCGAGTACTTGAGAAAAATAATTCTTATGATATAATAATTATTTTTTTGCTTAGTATGTATATTAGTATATAATATTCCAATATGAAGTTAACATGATGTAGTCTAAATTCCTTTGTTTTGTTAACAATTTTTCTTATGATGTAGATATATGCTTCTGATATTTTTTTCAAACATTATTAAACTTGTCAAAAGTTAGAGAATTGTCACGATTTGTTTTTTGATGCTCAATACAAAAGAATGACATTATTTATCAATGCTACTTATGAGATTACGATTGTCAGGAAGTTTGCTTCATAATAGATATTTCTATATAAACATTGCCCTTTTTTTTATTGATTTACTATTTCTTAATATTTCAGTATTTTCGACGAAAAAAAAGATTATGTGACTTGTAATAACGCCAGTTGAAATTTGTATTAGTTTAATTTTTATTGTACTCTAAATTCATTTATTTTTGTTAACAATTTCGTTTGTGATATAGATATATGCTTCTGAATATTTTTGCCAAAATTATTAGACTTCTCAAGAGTTAGAGAATTGTCACAATTTTTTTTGATGCCCAAGACAAAAGAAAGACTTTATTTATCAATGCTACTTATGTGATTTAGATTGACATGCAGTTTACTTCAAAATAGGTATTACTATATAAACATTGCCCCTTTATTTTATTGATTTTCTATTTCTTAATATTTCAGTATTTTCAACGAAGAATAGTTCATATGATTTGTAACAACACTAGTTGAAGTTTGTATTAGTTTAATTTTTTTGTAGTAATTTTTTTGTTGGTTTTGTTAACAATTTCTCTTGTGATGTAGATATATGTTTCTGAATATCTTTTCTCAAAATTATTAAACTTTTCAAGATTTAGTGAATTGTCACGATTTATGTTTTTTGATGCTCAAAACGAAAGAATTACGTTATTTATCAATGCTACTTATGTGATTTAGATTATCAGGAAGTTTGCTTCAAAATATTTATCACTATGTAAACATTGCCCTTTTGTTTTACTAAGTTATCATTTCTTAATATTTCAGTATTTTCGACGAAGAAAAGTTCATATGATTTCTAATAACGCTAGTTGAAGTATGTATTTTATTATTTATTTAATAGCTAATTTTTATGATATATATATATTTTATTAATGCAAATACACACACACACACAGACATATATATATATATATATATATATATATATATATATATATATATATTTGGGTAAGTATTTATATATGTGACAAATGTATTATCAAGTTAACAAGATATTCTAACTTCAAAATATATTATTTTAAAATTTTCCGAGTTCTTTTTTTTAAACAAAAAAAAATTCACAACAAATGTGAAAATATGTTAATATATATGAATCATTTAAAATTTATCATTAACAAAATAAATTTTATATTTAATAATATGAAATAAACATTTTCATTTTGCCCCTACACTAAATTAAAATCTAATATCTAGAAAAAAAGAGTAAAATAAATTAAAAGTCCTATTTATTTATGCAAATATAAAATTTATTACAAATTCTTCTAATGCACATTAATTCTTTAGTTATAACACTATAAATTCTCTTAGTTATTACAAATTATTGCAAATGTTATTCACATTCTTTTACACTCTTTAGTTATAATATTATGAATTCTCATAGTTATTACATTAATTATTTCTATCTTTCATCTTTCCCTATATTAACTTTTGACCAATAATTTTTCATATTATTATACCGCCCCTATATATGTGATAACGGTGTTGTTATTTTTCCTTGGACGAATCATGCTTGGTTGAGTAAATTGAAAATTGTTTACAAGTATATGAACTATATCTTTGTTGGGTGTAAGATAAACATGTGATTATATATATGAGTTCACAGATAGAATATATTCATTAATTTTAATTTTTAGTCTTTTTTGTAAAAAAAAGAAGGAAACCTTTCTCAGTTAACTATGGACAGTAAGATAACTATCTTTGATTTATGTACACAGTCAATCGAGAAGTCAAATATGAGAGCCAATAAAAAAAATGTCATCTATTATGTTTAAACTTATAAAATAAAAATTAATATACAAAAATTGTTCTAAAAAATAAAATGTAGTTGTTTTCCACATATTCATAGGACAAGTGCAAAACACATCTGGTTAGATGACAAGAAAAATAGTCAACAAATATCGCCTATAAGATAATATTAGTGAGATACCACTAATTACATGATTGAATCTCATCAAATTGAAATAAATATATGCATTATTTCATTTAACTAATGAAATTTTTCATTGACCATCTTCATAGATTTGTGTGAATAAGAGATATATATGATGATCCACATTTAACATTCACAAAAGAATCTGCAATATTTTCTTGTGCAAAGCTTATTATTCAAATCTTCGCTTAAATTTTTTGAATTGATAATCACGTGCAACGCATGTGTCGAAAAACTAGTTTTTTAAAAGGGCAGAAGTTGTAAATAAGCAAGATAAACTAATATTCATTCATATTATAAATATCATAAGAGTCTACAACCTCAGCTAATGGGTTTAGCTATTCATACTAGAAATGAAAAATACAAGATAAAATATGTTGCGAAAATATTGTGAGTTATTAACTAGCACACAATCACAAGAAAATTAAATAGAAAGGAAAAAAACACAAGGATTAAACGAGGTTAGCCTAGACTACTCCAAGAAAAAGTAGAGAGAGTTTTCACTATGAAAAAAAAAAAGTATACAATCCTTTAGAATCTCCGACTGCATCCCCTATATAAAGATCCCAAGTAGTTATATTCTTTTTCTAAATCTATTAGAACAAAGAGTGTTCTAAACCAATAAGGATTATGATTTTTCATGGAAAAAATCAAGACATAATTAACAAAATGTAATAACAAACATAATTAAAGATTAAACAAAGAAGAAGATGCAAACTTGTTGTGTCCAACTGACCACCCAAATGTACGCAATCGTACAAATATTATAAATGTTTTAGTCCAGATATCATATCCTCAAAGACTTGTCAATCAACCATTTACGAAATTAAACTAATTAATGTGCTGCCTCAAGTGCCAAACATCAGAAACACAAAATTCAACAAGGCTAGTGCATTGCATGGCACATTTCGTGCCATATCAAGGGCGCTACATGGCGCACTGCGTCAGACCTTTTTTGAGTGAAAATTATTTCAAAGACAAGTCCAAGAGTATTACCTAAGATATAGATTATATGAACAGAAAAAAAACAAAGAAAATTCAGTATTTTGCTACGAAGTACTGGACATTCCATGTTTTCAACCGATCAATGTAGACCAAATAATGATTTAACATTTGAATGTAAATAAACTAGACTTTAGTCTTAATACCAATTAATTGGCTTAACTTCCAGATCCAACAATAAAAACTAAAATATTCTTCAATGTTTGGTCAACAAACAATAATACTTATTGTCTTCAAAATCTGTCAGCATATAGACACACTAAAGGCAATAAAAGTCATGTTAAATAGCACGATATTATTTCTTGTTGGGATGGGAACCTTCTCCTTCATAGACAACGTGAACTTGTAAGTAAAGGTCTTTGTTGTGTTTTTCTCTCACAAATTCACAAATACACGTATCATTTTTCTCCAAAAGGTTCTTCCTACATAAACTGCGCCACCCACCAATTAGCCATATTCTACCATCTTGCCAAATCTTGAGTTTTGCCTTAAATTCTCTGCCAGAAGAGTCACGAATGATCATGCTTGATGGGAATTCAAGTTGGTAGTCTCTCACCACATCAGTCGGAACGTACTACAATTAGGAAAAAAACTTTGTTAAATAAGAATATTATAAGATTGAACTATAAAACAATCAACTAAAATAGTTATAGATTAATAATTACCAGTTGATTTCTCCTATCTTGACGTATTTTTGTTATAAAGTAAGGATTTTTAGGCTTAGTTGCATGTCCGCTTCTAAATATATCTATAGCAAATTTGTCAAAGGGAGCATTCCGCTTTCCAGCAATCGCACTTTTACATTTAGCTAAATCAAAAAAAAAGTTAAAAGGTCAAGTTCACAAACAAAAATAACATGGATACTCAGAGTTACTCTATATATTTTATTTTACAATGTCTTCTTTTATTGAACATGGATTATAAGAAAAAAATCAGATTTTTGACACATACCAAAAGTACTAGAAAATGATATTTAACTTGATTATACTTTGTTATTCCAAAAAGTAATAAAAAAACGGCCCTAAGCAGGCTCGTTTTGTCAGAAGAGAAAACAACTAAACCTTTTCAAAAATCATTTTGAAACTTGTTTCCTTTAATCTGTCATGACAATTATTTGAATACAAGATTATGTCTAAATATTCATAGATGTCATTTTTGTAGTAATATACTAACAAGAGAGGAATTGAATTGCATATAAAATGAAACATAAAAGTAGATTTATAGATCTTTAATTTGTGTTTACCTTTTGAACGTGGTGCCTTTTGGTTGAATATGGCAGCCCTTTCTTTCTCTTCCTTATCCTCTTCTTTGTATTCATCCTCTTCTTCATCTTCATCATCTTCTTCTTCCTTATCATCATCTTCTGATGGCACCTTTTCTGTCTTTTCACTTTCCGTGTCTTCATCCTCTTTATCTTTTATCATGTTAACCCCATCCCTATCATCATCAAAAAAAATGTCCTTGCTATCTCTAGCCCAAATATTCTCCTTTGGCTCCATACTCTTTTGATGTTCAATATTCATTTCTTCTGCTTCCTCCTCCTTCACAACGAGTTTTAATCCTCCAACTCCTTTCTTTAAACATCCATTTCGTCCAAGTAATTTGAAGTCAAAAGTTCTAGTTCCATCATAGTCAAAAATAAAGAAGTCTCCAAGCTCTAAGATGTTGTCCTCAATGAATTTCTCCCATCCATATTCAAAATAAATATGTTTTTGTGATTTGGTTACCCCTATTGGCCACATATTTCCAAACCGATCTCTAAGAAGAACATTCCTAGATAATATTCCATTCATGTAATCAGTATAACCTGTGGGAACTTTCTGCGAAGAAAAAACACTTGACTTTTGAAAAAATAAATGTAGAGAAACATTAATTTCTTTAAATGACCTTAACCATATCATAAAAGCAACAAGTTTAAGATGAAAAAGTATTTCAAATAAACTCAAAGTTTGAGACTTCTGTGGTTAGAATTCAACAATGTACCTATTTAAGAATCTATAAAATAAAATTTGAGACATATATATAGTTTTACTATAAAATTACTTCCTTCAACAATAATAATATAGTTAGTTTGAAATGATATATGCAATTTCTAACATTTATTGATTAAATTAAATATAATATTGATAAGAAAAATAGGGATTTAACATCTATAGAAAATCGTATAATATTTATTTGCATCAGAAAATGGCATCTATCCACCCTTTACTTACCCTCCCCTTATTCAAAGCACATATATTGAAAAAGTACTAATTGAAAATGTTTTAAGAAAAAGAATCAACAACAATCATTGATAAAATACATGAATATAAGAACATACAAAGAGGATGAAAGGGAAAGTACAATAACAAAATATATAAAATTACACGACCTATTCAAGTTTTACAGCCTTCCCCTCCCTCATATATATCCTCTGCTCGCATCTCCAAAAAGAAGAAAAATTCAAGAAAAAAGTCATCAAAGACCATGACAAGGGGGAGTATACTTACTAGCCGTTTCTCAAGTTTCAGGGATGAAAACCTTGAAGAAGCCTTTTTCCATGTTCTTTTTTATTTTTAGGGTTTAGGGGGATAGCATAATTGAGGCACAACCTTTTTACCCTAAAAGAGAATATGATTGCAAAAAAATAAAAGTTTATCATATATTGACATTAAGCTTATTAAGTAGGCCGCGCTAGTAAGTTTGGCCCATTAAAAATATTACACTAGTCTCCACTCTACAATCCCGGACTGGGCAGGATCTCCTATAACTCGGTTGGTCTGGTCCGAGCTTAACAATGCAAAATTTTTGTCTGGCCCATCCCACAACACATTAGCCCAATTTTCTCAGGCCAACTCAGTCGGATCGACTTTTGGCCCAATGAACTTAACGGGCTGAGTTGTTATATAATTTTTAATTCTCTATCAATGTTTAGTTATTTGAAAGTTTGATTCAATCATCAATTTAATGTATTGTGAACTATTAAATTATGAAATAATTATAATTATTTATAATAAAAGAATACTTATACTATATTATATATATATATGTGTGTATACAAAATATTACACACTCACAACATATATACTACCTATTATAATCTAACATCTATATTTTATTATATATATACCCTTACAATATATACCAAATATACACACAATACAGTATCTATAATGATAGTATATATACAAGACATAAATCTTACAATATAGAAAAGTGACAACTTACGACTTAGAAGATACTAAAATAATAGTATTCTGAATTTTTATGTCAACACTTGTTTAAGTAATATTTGCTAAAATTATTTTTTTTAAGTATTTACTTATTATAGTGACTGCATATTTAACTTTCAATATATGGCTATGTAAAGTAATTAAAATTATTTCATTGAATATATACAAATTTTATTAAAGAGAAATTAAGAAATGCAAAGACTCAATAAGTCTCAGACATTATTAATAGATCAATATTTTTTCTTGTTCTCCTCCTCCTCCTCCTTCCATATCTTGTTATTTTCCTTTATTTATTCACTCTGATTTATTCTAATCTCTGAGCAAAACTAAAACATGCATGACATTGCTCCTCAATGAGTGTCGATCATCTACAATCCGTTGCTTTCCTTGACTAAATGCGCTCTTTAATGCAACAATTTACATTGGAACATTTAGCACATTCCTAGATATTGTAGAAAGTACTGGATATTATTTTTGGTTGTTCTTCCACCAATCTAGTGTGCTATAATTATTTTGATAGGACTCTAGAGACTATCCCAAATAGTCATCTCAATTTACATTCATCTGTGATGTAGGTTGTATTATATTTCAAATAGATAATTTAATAACACAATGGACATGCATACCATAAGGACAAGATAGAGGAACAATATGAGAAGGTGTAGCATTAACAAGTAAAGTGACATACTGATTATATAATGTTTGAATATAATCATTTGTATCACTCATTGTCTTAAACGTACTAGGTTCTTCTTCATTTTTAACTTCTAAAGAACTATATATAATGCTAACAATTCATACATCGTAGCAACATCTCATACAGAAATTTAACATAGCACCAATCAAATAAATGGAAGGAATCAGAAAAAAGTATTTTTAATTTTTTTCAATAATTTCAATAAATCTCTTTGTAGTCTACATTAAATTTATATTCACTAAGCAATAAAGAAATGTTGGCTATGTAGTAAGCCAAAATATTACAAATGGTATGATAATAAGAATCGAAAAATTCAACAGTAGAGGCATAAATTTTTTCGAAAATAATAACAACAACAATAATTTTAACCCAATGAGATTCTTGCAACATGACTTTAGGAAATTTATATACATATTAGTTAAAATTTTAGTTAAAGGCCCTCTATCAATATTGTAAGTTCTTGAAAAATCAAAGTAGAATTCCACCTAGTGAACTGATCTCTCAATCTATCTCTGATGCTACGGGGTACGAACTAGCTAAAAAGGCCTCAGAAAACCGTGTCCATGTCAATGGAGGGACCCAACCAGTGTACACTCTATGAATATTGTAACATCCCTGAAATTCTACCCCATATTCTGACGATGAAAATGTTAGAAGTATATCGTCACTGAAGCTTTCTACGGCTTGTAGACGGATGGAACCAGGCCCTTGAAAGTTGGTTCACAAGTCTAAGTTTCACAGACCAGACTACGGATCGTAGAAGTTCCTACGGTCCGGCAAAAAGCCTCGTGGAAATAAATTCCTTATGCACACTCACAGTAGGCTTTCTATGAGCAAGCAAAATTGCCTGTCAAAATTTCTACGGGCCATAGAACGGGTCTGTAATCCCCAATTTCAGAAATCTAGAAAACTTAGCATGTTCCTACGAGAGGGTCTACACCTCGTAGACTTTTTTACGGACCGTAGATGGACTTTCAAAGATGGCTTCTATCAGTTTTTAAGAGGAGTTATTATAGTCTTTTCCCACCCTTTCTAAATCTAAACCCTGACGTTTTCACAGCTAATTAAGGTCACAAGAATCCCCTAGCACTAAATTGAGTTAAAAGCTTTCTTACCAATTTTTTTTTTATATACGATGCTACTTAGATCAACTTCAAATAAACATATCTCTCATCATATAATTAATAAGGTGGCCAATGACCTATAAACATAAAGTTCTATAAGTCTCTTTCCAACACCACCAAGTTTACCTCATTTCTAGTTCAGAGTAAAATGTTATGCTCATTTAAGTGAAGCACCGTCAAGCACTCGATGTTCTATGACCGAAACTACAGACAATAGAAAGTTCCATTAATGGTTGAGCCTTCTGTGAAGGATTTCTATGAATTGTTTTTAAGAAACTTCGTGAACATCTTTCAAGGTTAATTTGGTCCTTTCCAAAGCTTTTTAGCCCTATTCCAAGTCATTTTTGGGGTGTTTTAATTGACAATATCATTCAACTAACTATTTTTTCTCTCAAAATCATCAATCTAAACATTCAAGTATCTATGAATTCTCTCAAAACTCACCTACGGTTCCTCTTCTCCATCAAGAACCCTAAAACCTTCAAGTGAAAAATTCAAGATACAAAGAGAGGCCTTCCACCCAAGGTTTTCCCAAGCTCTTTCACTCTAGAAACTCCATAAAAGTATTTCTTTTATTAAGCTCAAAAACCAATAGTCCATGACCAAAGATTTCATCCAAGAAAGGTAGTGTTCTTACTCGGGATCAAGAAAAATCAAGTCTCCATCAAAGTTTTTCGTCTAGTAGCTTCTTAATCAGTTATGTAAGGTTATTCATAGTATTGGAATAGTTCTTGATCACGCCCTACATCCTCAATCCAGTCATTAAGAATTAAATCTAGTGTTTGACTCAAAGTTCCATGATTTTCTTGAATTCGAATTGCATTCTATTTTTTAGTTTCACTTCGTAATTATGAGATTATGATAATCCATATTTTGATAAACTTGAGTTGTTGTTCATGTTTTTATTTCACATGAACCCTAGTTGATGGTTTTACCCTCACTTTCATTAAATTTCTATATTATGAGATTGTGATACTTTATGCATTGAATTTCTTGAAATTATTGTTCATGCATGTAGTTCCGCATGAACCCTATATTTTGAGTTTTACTAAAAGTTTTTCGAGCTGATAAATTTCTCTTACATTGATTTTGGAAACTAAAGCGAGTTTAAGAGAAAAGTTTAAAGCATTCTTTTAAAAAAAAGAGTTTAAGGGAACTCAAATGGTTCTGAATGAATCACTTTTACATTTAGAAAGAAAGTATTATTTCAACAAAGCATAAGGAATTTTCTTTGTATTTTAGTAGGATTAAGGACAATTTGAGTTACCTTTTAAAGAGGCCTTTTGAGAAATTATCTCAACCTAGAGAGTACTTTTATAGGAGCATACAATAATATTTTGGGAGTAGTATTGAGCACCGATTTAGAGTACGAGTTAAGATAACTCAAACTCCATAACCTACACCGCTAGCGTAGATAGGATCATACCACAAGACAATCGACTCCTTACCTACCTGAAGAAGGCTTTTTAGTGGATCCATTGGTTCAGTTTCCTTCTATATTCTGGCAAGATACAGGGTGGCTCTGCAACGTGGGTAAGACGTTGTATCATCATAAGGCTCATAGTGATAGTTGTCGGCTAGAGAAACTCCTAATTAAAGTAAAGTAAAGTAAAGTAAAGTGTGTGTGTGTATATATATATATATCAATTTATCATTTAATATTATTGCATCCTTACAGAAAGAGTTTGAATTTTTTTCATCATGATTTATACTTTATTTCAGTTGAGTTACTTTCAGTCTTTAAGTTCAGTTATTTGTTTTATCAAGCCCTATTACATACTCATAAGTTCAATGTACTAATGTCATTCAACCTACATCATTTCATGACGAAGATTTAGGTACTTAGGATCATCAAGAAGAGTTCCGTTGAGATCACACTATCCGCTCCTCAGCTTTTGGTGAGACCTCCTTGCTTTCAAAGGATTCCAGTTTTATGATTCGTTAGTAGTATCATTTTGAGGTGTAGTGGGTATTTTCCTAATACCTATGTTTATAAAATAGAGGCTTCATAGACAGATAGTCTAGGTCAGTCTTTCAGTATTAAGTTTCAAATATCTTATTTATAACATTGTATTTAATAGTCAATATTTTCATATATCTTTGATATTTATTAAACTACTTTTTCAAAAGTTCTTCAGTTTTGATGCTTGTGTATGCTTGAGTTAGTCTTCCTATTATTAGTTAGTAAGGACAAGGGTTCTCTTGGGTACCAAGAATTGTTCTCGAGTGTCGACCACGTCTAAGATGTAGGCTCAGGGCATGACATGCTTGGTATCAGAGCCCAGAGTTCTAGTATTCTGGGGTACCTATAACGTTGTGTCACTAGGATCTTATTTATGGAAACTTATATAAATGAGGGACTACATATACTTACAAAAAGTTTCTCTTTCTTTTATACTCTAGATAATGCAATAGAGTTGGGCCGTAAGAAACTAAATCAAACTCGTACGTTTCTCGAATCCTTTTGAATGCCCCTCATACTCAAGGTGGTTGAAATAACAATGCCTAGATCCTTATCAATGAGTTACTGGCAGGTAAAGTTTTTAGAAAGTAAAGAGATTACACAACGCTGGATAGAACCCCATTAGTGTGCATTAAGTGTATTGATTCGAAAGATTGCACCCTTTTTCATATAAATCATGTGTTTTAGCTAAAATTAAGATGTGCGCTCGTATTCTCTTCTCCAAACCTTGTTCCATGTGAGACCCTTAAGAGGGGAGTGTCTTGAAAATGCTTGGGTAGTATTTTTCACTCGAAATATAGTATTAGTTGTGATGTTATAAGCCAGCAGTAGTAGCAGTGCCCAGAGTTAGAGGTATGCATTTAGAAGTTTAGTAACCTTAGAACGGGAATAGGTTGAGTAGAGTATGTAGTTGTAGTCACGTTCCCTACAAGTAATTAGCGAGGTGTTTTTCCCTTATCTGTAGGCTAAGAAGTAATAATTTATTGTGGATTTCACGGTAGAAGGTAGAGGAATAGTTACTAGTTAGGATGCGTTAGAGTATACTATATATAGAAGGGGAGCTTATGTTGATGTGCCATTGTGTTAGTGAAGACTAAGTACAAGTGTCAAATAAAAGAGAAGATTATTCATGAGGTGATAGAACGAAGTTACACTTATGATTTTTTCAACGGAGAGCCTCATGGTATTTAGAGGGTTATAGAACTAATTAGGCAATGATGTATAGTAACTGGTAAATAATACTTAGATTGTGGAAAGGAATGTGAGTGGTACAAGTGTAATATTATGACCCTTAGAAGAGAGGAATGAAGTATGGTTATATCATTAGATTAACAATAGCTTTATGAGGTGTACCTGAGATCATATGTAGTCGGACAATGTTCTAATTAAGTTTATGATTTTTCATGTATGCCTAGATATTATATTTGAGTTCATATATAGCCAATGATGAGCCTCTTAAATATAGTTCAAGTTTCCTCTAGCTGGGTAGCTATGACCTTAGAAGGAAGGTAATGTTGGGCCAAGAAGGAGAAGTTGGACTATTAAGAGTTTGATTAAGCGTCTTTACAAGCCAATGTGGGTAAGGATTATATAAAAACTTCTATAGAAGTAGGAAAAGTTAAGAGAAGTAGCTTAGAACACATGAGATTAGCCTTTTCTCAAGTATTAGTGTAAAGGGAATATAGACTAGTTTAGATAAGATCAAAGGTTATGCTTATTTTAGTAAGCCTTGTCAAGCAGTTGATGTTCTATGTTAGGAACTACAGACAGTTGAATCGGCCACAAACTGTAGAGCCTTATATGAATCAAAAACTTCATGCACGTGTTCCAAGGGTTATTTTGGTCCTGTCCCAAGCTTTTAGCCCTATTCTAAGTCGTTTTGGGTATTTTAACTTACTAGCATTCAACTAACTAGTTATCCTCTCAAAATCATCAATCTAAGCATTCAAGTATCAAGAAATGATCTCAAAACTAACCTAGGGTTTCTCTTCTCCATCAAGAACCGTAAGACCTTCAAGTCAAAAATTCAAGATACAAAGAGAAGTCTTCCACCCAAGGTTTTCCCAAGTTCTTCCACTCGAGAAACTCCAAAAAAGAGTTTCTTTTATCAAGATCAAGCCTCAAGATTCCAAGACCAAAGATTTCATCCAAGAAAGGTAGTGTTCTTACTCGCTCAAGATAAATCAACTATCCATCAAAGTTTTCAATTTAATAGCTTCATAATCAGGTATGTAAGGTTATTGATAGTGTTAGACTCGCTCCTACTCGTTCCCTACATCTCAATTCAAATAGTAAAAATTAAATCTAGTGTTCTACTCCAAGTTCTATGATTTTTTTTACTTGAATTGCGTTTAATTTCCGAGTTTGAATTTGTAATTATGAGATTATGATATTCCATATATTGATAACCTTGAGTTGGTGTTCATGCTTTTATTTAATATGAACCCTAGTTGATGGTTCTGCCCTCAGTTTTATGAATTTCATATTTTATGAGATTGCGATACTTTATGCATTGAAATTTGAAATTGTTTTTCATGCATGAATTTTCACATGAGCCCTATCTATTAACTTTTACTAAAAGTATTTCGTGCAATCAATATTCCTTACATTGATTTTTGAAACTAAACCGAGTTTAGGAGAAATGTTTAAAGCATTATTTTCAAAAAAAAAATAGAGTTAAAGGGGACTTAAATTATTCCAAATGTATCACTTTTACATTTAGAAAGAGAGTATTATTTCAAGAAAAGCATAAAGAGTCAAAGTATTTCAGGAGGAGTTGGTACAACTTTAGTTACCTTTCAAAGATGACTTTTGAGAAATTATCTTAACCCAAGGAGGAGGGTAACTTCGGTGGGCCCATCCCCGAAGGTTAATGTTGATATGCTGCCTACAGATACAGTCCTTCCTACTTCGGCCACTAGGCCTTCAAGTACTTCTAGCTTCATTCCATCCGATACTCCTGACACTTCTGTTGCACCTCCTTCTCCAAGATCTGCCACTGCCCCTATTTTTAAACCACCGATCACCCAGGTGATGTTGTTCAATATGGGGCATCTGGCCCAATCCGTTGATGTGTGTGCCTCTCGGTCAGAGGCCATTATTTCTGCGATGATCAAGAGAGCCATTGGTTCTGCGTTGAAACCCCCTCAGAGCTTTGATTGATGCCCTTACTACGAGAGTAGAGGTGTGTATAAGAGGACAGGGAGCCATTGATGTTGTGATGGCCTTGAAGGCCGATATTGTTGGATTGAGAAAGGATGTGGACCACCTGAAGTCCACTGATTTTACGTCATTGTTTGGGACAGTAGAGATCCCAGATGGCCCGAGCATCGATGTTCCAGCTTAATCTGATGTTCTTCCGGCTACCACTAGAGATGAGGTTAGAGCTGATGATGTTTCTGCAAAGTCCGAGGCTGAGACTGATGAGGAGCAGCTTGGCGTTCGTGAGGAGGTTGTCTATGAGGACCTGACTGACTTGGAGGGTATTATGTTCGAGACTACGAGGGAGACATCAATGCAGGATACTTTAATGGTGGGCTCCAGTAGAGCCAAGGATGATGAGACACCGAGCACTGATATCCCGACAGATGGAGTGAGTGATATGCAGACTTCACCCAGGCCTAGCCTGGAATGATGACTATTTTTACCTCCCTCTATGTTGTTTTATTGACTGTTATGTTTTAGTTGCATTTGAGGACAACTACATTTTTTTTGTTAGTTGGGTGAGATATCTCCATACCTACCTCTTTTATGGGATGTTTTGTCAATATTGATTTCAATTGTGTTTTTGTGAATATTGAGTTATTGGGACACACACACACACACAATATATATCTTGGCTGTGGAGTGTGGTTGTTGATAAATTGTGGCCCATTGTTTTGATAAGAAAATGGTTTTGAACCAAATATTATAATTTTGCCACCTTTTGTGTGTGATTATGGTTGTTCTTGTGCAAATTTGAGTGTTGGTTGCGGTCAATACCGCTGACTTGAATAGTGATCTTAATTGAATGAAATGAATGTACGGTTACGATGAGGCAAACTAAGTTACATAGGCAATATGTGAACTTTTAGCATCTCGTTGTGACTAGCCGATTGTCAATTGAGTCTTTTGTGATGAACATTGCACACTAGCTAGAAAGTGTGGAGTCTTGTTTGATAATTGTATCAATGCCTTGTGTGGTGACAAAACCTTGAACATTGTGCTTGATGAGACCTAGAATTTGCCCTGTTGGTCCGATTGATTGAGTGAAGCGAGCAATTGAAATGATCTTAGGCAAGAATTTTGAAGAGTGAGCCAATTTGACAATATACCTCTTTGTGGCAAACATTGTGAGATGTGTGAACCTTGATTGACACCTTTTGAGCCAATTCTTTTCTTGGAAGAAAGTTGAACAACTTTTACCTTTTTATCCCATCACCCATAACCTCATAAAATGTTGGTATGTTTAAATAGCCAACTTAGGCCAAAGCCTAAGTTGGGGGTGTGGTGAAAAAGAAGGAAAGTCAAGAAGTGTAAAGATTCCCCCTTTGATGGATTGTTTTGAAAAACATGGAACCCTTCCATATAAAAAGAAGAAGAAGAAAGTGAGAAGAAATAAAAGAAAAGGACTAAAAAGAGAAAAAGTTGTGCAATAAAGTATGTGAAAAGAATGAAGAATAATGGGGTATACGGTGATTCATGTTGAGTTGAATAACGGGGTGCAATTTGAACATGTTTGAATGTGAAAGAGAAGGAGAAAGAGTGAGTTTTTGGCCATACTTCATGAAGTTAGAAGCCACTAAGCCTAAATTGACCGTACTTTTACACTCAGCCATGTTACAAGCCTCAAAAAGACCTTTGTGATCTTTAGTGAGCTGAAACGAATGTTGATTGGAAAATAAGGGCAAGCCTATGGTGGAGTCATGAATGTGTTCATATTTTTTAGTGTAAGATTTGTATGTGATTCCGGGACTTTAAATTTTTGAAGAATTTTGTGTGAATGTGGAATCATCTTTGTTGTGAGGGCATTTGTGTACCTTTTTTGAGCTTGAACTTGCATTTGAAGCAAGCATTGTGAACTTGAGTACACTTGATAATGGTGAGTCACAATTTGAATCTTTGAGTGCACAATTGAGCATTGTATGTGTAGTTTGAACCTTGTGTGTGCATTTATGTTGAGTCTTTAGCAGCACTATTTGTAGACATCCTTGTTGAACCGACTGATCTTGAGTTTTACTTGAGGACAAACAAAAGTTTAAGTTCAGGGTGTTGATGAGTCCGAGATTTGGACTCATTTAGGGCTTTGTTTTGATAGTTTCAGTGTCCTAAAATGCCTAATTTATGCTATAAACTCATGTTAAAGCATTGATTTGCAGGTATGTATCCTAAGGAGCAAAACGAGGGCACTACCGGGCAAACAGGACAAAACAATCTGAAGAAGTGAAGAAAAGTGAACTTGGTGATCGCCAAGACCACTCGGCGAACCGTCGAGTTGATCTTTAGTTCGCCCCAAGTTCCAGTGTGCCAGTCCAGCGGAAAAAACAAGTTGGCGATAGAAATGGCCATTTAGCGCATCACCAATCCACTCCGCGACAACAAGTTTGATCTCCCAAAGATGCATGACCTGGGAGGTTGATAACTAATGCAAAATGGCGATGGAAGGGAGAAAAGGGCGGATCGCCGAACCACTCGGTGAGGTGTGACTTACACCACCAAATGGACTTTTAGGAGTGGGCGAATATAAATTGGAATTTAAATGGAATTTTGAGGAGTTCCGAAAGTTCCCAGAGAGTGCTGATCCCCAAAATTTAGAGTTAGAGTTTTCTCTTAGTTTTTGAGTTCCATTGTAGACTTTGAAGCTTTTGAGGCTCAAACATAAAGATTTGCAAGTGGGTTTTTGAATTTACTCAATTTGGACCATTGTAAAGACTTGAGAACCTTTACCCAGATCATGGCTAATGTATTTGGTAATAGTTTCTCTATTTTTATGATGTGTAGCTAAACCCCAATTCTTGGGGCGTGATCATGTGATTATGGGATGAATTAGCTTATGAGTATTGTTAATTATAGATTTAAATGCTTAGTTGAAGTGAGTTTAATTGATAGTTGTGTTTTAAACTAAGAATTGTAGTTGCAAATGCAATTCAAACTTAGAATTCTGGGCTTGCTTGAAAAAGAGGTTTTAGAATCAAATCTTTCAATTGATTATTGTAGTTATTGGGTTGATATGGGTTTAGCTCGAAAGAGTAAATGCTAATCTCGATTCTACCTATCTAGCTCAAGAGAGTAGATGAATTAAGGCATGGTATGTTTTATTTGCTAAGCTTGTTGATGTTCAAACGAAATCACTTGAATCATGATAGTTGTTTGAGAGAAAACTATCTTACTTATAGTCTAGCCTACCCACTAATATTTAGCTATTTATTCGTGATTTCAATTACCCATATAGCGAAATATTCTTATAATCGATCACATCCCAAGAACTCCTATCTATATTGTTATTTCCTTCGTGTTTGATTGTGTTGTAGCTGATAATTGACAATCCAAACCCCCCATCTGACATTTATTGTCATCCCCTTAGACTTGCTTACATATTTTCGATAAGTTCTATTCCTATAATCGAATAAACCACTTTATAACTTCATAACTGAATTTAGACACGTACCACTCCCTGTGGGTTCGACCCCAACTCTTCGTTGGTGTTTATACAAGTTAACGATCCTTTACACCTATAATCGGATGAGGTGTACTTGAAATGTTAAATCAGTAGCTCCAACTCATAAAATACATTACCAATCCTTTTTGATATTCTGTAAGGACCAATATACAAGGGACTAAGCTCTCCCTTTTACCAAATCTCATCACATCCTTCATGGGTGAAACTTTCAAGTATACCGAATTATCTACTTCAAACTCTAAGTCTCTTCTCCTAACATCAGTGTAGGATTTCTGACTACTCTGCGCTGTTTTCAATCTTCCTTGAATAATTCTTACTTTCTCCATAGCTTGGTGAACTAAGTCTGGTCCAATCAACCCAGCTTCACCAACCTCAAACCATACAATAGGAGATCTGCATCTTCTCCCATAAAGAACTTCATAAGGAGCCATCTCGATGCTAGAGTGATAACCAGTGTTTTAAAAGGCGGGGCGTGAGGCGAGGCATTTTACACCATACCAGGAGAGGCGTAAGCCCCCATAGACGGGGCTTAAGTCCTATGGATCTACGGGGCGTAGTCTCATGTATATTCAATTTTATAGTTTTATTACTAATGAAATAGCAAAAGTAAACCTTTCAATGATTTTACAAATATTTTTTTATAAATAACCTATAATATATAGAAATTATATTATAATTTTTATTTGAGATAAGTATTAATAATAAATAATGAAGAAAAAAAGTATTATAATTACTATTTGATAAATATCATTACACCAATAATAAAAATATGATTAAAAGCAAAAAATGTTCAAAAAATAAATTAAAAACGCCCAGGCGCCTACGTCTTTACGCCCAGGACTTACGTTTTTTTTCTAAAGGCTGACGCCTCAAATTTTAGAACTTACATCGTATGGATCTACATCTTTAATTTACATCTCGGAGCATTTTTGGTACTCCCCGCTGCGAGACTCGCCCTAAACACGTTTTTGAAATCACTGGTGATAACTATTGTTGTAAACAAACTCTATGAGAGGTAAGTTATCATCCCAATTGCCTTCGAAATCAATCATACAAGCCCTCAACATATCTTCTAAAGTTTGAATTGTGCACTCTACTTAACCATATGTCTTAGGATGGAAAGAATTACTCAAGTTCACCTTCGAACCCAAACATTTCTGGAAAGACTTCCAAATATATACAGTAAATTGTGCACCTCTATTTGAAATAATCAAAACTAGAACTCCATGAAGTCTTACTACCTCTTGAATATATAACTTGGCATAATCCTCTACTGAATGGGTAGTCTTTACAGAAAAAAGGTGGGTTGATTTAGTCATTCGATCAACAATCACCCAAATGGAATCACACTACATGCGAGACCGCGAAAAACCAGTAATAAAGTCCATAATGATCATCTCCCACTTCCATTTCGGAATCTCAATATTCTGAGCCATACCACGAGGGCTTTGGTGCTCTACCTTAACTTATTGGCAATTCGGGCATTTAGCAATAAACTCAGCAATACCTTTCTTCATACTATTCCACCAATATACTTCTCTCAAGTCACAATACATCTTTGTGGAACCTGGATGGAAAAAATATCTGGAGTTATGAGATTCCTCCGTGATTCTCTCTTGGAGTTCATCCACCGTTGGTACACACAACATACCTTGATACCTCAATATATCATCTCCCCCTTGTTCAAAAGCCATTACTTTTTCCTTATGAACATTTGCCTTCAATTCAAGCAAAATAGGATTTTGGTCTTGCTTCTCTTTCACTTCAGAAACTAATGATGATTCCGCCCCATTCATCACCACTACTACCCCTTCGGTAAAATCCATTAGTCGAACTCCTAATCATGCAAGTCTATGTACATATTTTGCTAACTCTTTCTTTTCTTCCCCAACATGGGCGGTACTACTCATTGACAACCAACTCAAAGCATCAGCAACAACATTTGCCTTACCTGGGTGATAGAGAATGCTCATGTCATAATCCTTGAGTAACTCCAACCACCTTCTCTATCTGAGACTAAGTTCTTTCTGAGTAAATACATACTAAAGGTTTTTGTGATTGGTGAACACATCTACATGAACACCATAAAGATAGTGAAGCTAGATCTTCAAAGCGAACACTACAACAACCAACTCTAGATCATGTGTTGTGTAATTCTTCTCATGAACCTTAAGTTGTCTGGAGGCATAAGCTATAACTTTACCATTCTGCATCAACACACAACCCAGTCCAACTCTAGACGCATCACAATATACCACAAAGCATTGCGTACCTTCTGGTAAGGTGAACACCGAGGCAATAGTCAACCTAGTTTTCAATTCCTAAAAGCTTTTCTCACAAGCTTCAAACCATTGAAACTTAACTGTTTTCTGAGTCAACTTGGTCAAAGGGGACGCAATAGATGAGAACCCCTCGACAAACCTTCTATAATATCCATTCAATCCCAAGAAACTCCTAATATTAGTTGGAGATATGGGTCTAGGCCAATTCTGCACTGCCTTTATTTTCTGAGTATCAACTCTAATTTCATCACCGGAAACAATGCGGCCTAAGAATGCCACAAACTCAAGCCTAAACTAAAACTAACACTTAGAGAATTTAGCATACAACTCTCTATCCTTTAGAGTTTGGAGAACTACTCTGAGATGACTAGCATGAGAATATATTAGAATATATTAGGGTTATAGCCTTGACATACGTTCCCGTACCCTAAAATTCATGTATTAGTGTTGAAACGTCAAGGTCTAAACCCCAAGGACCCACTCTAGGTCCTTGAGGAAAATCCTCAAAGAGGATGCCTGACAGTGACCCACGGAGGGCAACCACGCCTCGTGGGTCAGCACACTCCCCGTAGATGGGAGTCGTGGGTGAGGACAGACAAGTCTACTCTCAAAACCATCTCCAGACCACTGACCTACGGTTTGCCAACATGGGCCATGGTCCCACACATGGTCCATGGGTCCATGGTACCACACATGGTCCATCGGTCCATGGTCATGGGTCACATGGAAGTTGGGTTTTGGCAGTTGGTTGAGGGGAGGTTTAGGTTTTTCCATTTTAATTAAACATTAAGTGACATCATTTTTTTAATTATTTTAGACTAAGTATATAAGTGTTTTAGGCCCCTAAACTTAGTCTTCTAAATCATAACTACCAAATTCCCAAATCAAATCATATATTATGATTGAATTGCTACTTTACGATTGTTTTATGATAAAATCTCCCATGAATCCCCATATCCCTAATTTATGCCTTTTGTATGTGGGTGAATTGTATTAAGGTGAATTTTATGGAATTGTACTTGTTGTAATTTAGTCATTCTAATCATGTTATTATCCATTTTTGATGATGTAACCCTAGATGTGGTTGGATGAATATGCTCATTGATCCAAGAAGGGTAATACATGGGTGTTATGTCAAATAATGGCCTTCATGTATATATACTTAATGAACATGATTATAATCTAGTTATTGTGTTAATTGAAAGTTCATTCTCATAAACACATAACAAATATGATGTGAAAGTTATTCTCAGTATATGATGATTCTAAGATTGAAAGTTCATTCTCACCTACTGAATCTATGAGCTATTTTATTTGTTGTGTTAGATGGAGTGTAAGACATTCCTCCATGCATGTAAATTCAATTAAAGACTAAACATGTAATTGTGGGAAGTAATGCTTAGCGCCTATTGGATACTGAATATGAGATATAGAGTCTCCCCCGTTAAGAAAGGTCGGGTTTCTAAAGTTAATCTCATGAGATGGAAGCTCTCCCGCTAAGAAAGGTTGGGTTTCTAGTAAAAATCTCCTTATCCTAGAACTATGTGCCCTCATAGGTCTTTATCTAGTAGATCCACCTAAAAGCTAATACATTTAGTTCTACCTTAGGCAAGTAGGACACCTCTTTTCGGTGTGGAGCATGACACCGAATTCCATGTTAAGCTCACATGGTCTATGTCGGTTAAGGCTTATTTCTAATATAATGAAGAAGATAATTTATTAACTATGATTGCTCATGAAGCTTTACTTAACATGGGTAGGATTATGATATTTTACTTATGCATTGCACAAGTAGACTTTGAGGGTGCTTATGGTATGTTTCCATTATACTATGATTATTTAAATGTTGAATATGCTTGTGACTTATTCTTTTACACTAAAAGTGCATGATTATTCTCAAACTTGGTAAATGCATGCTTTTCAACTAAAATGTCCTTTTTAGCATGTTTCAAGGATATTTATGCATGGCTATCATACTTAGTGCATTTTTGTACTAACCCATATTTCTTTTACATTTTTCCACAAAGAGTAGGTTCCGGTGTTTAAGGTGATCTTCTTTGATATAAGCTTGGATTGACTATTCTCCTAGCTTGTGGTGAGTCCTCATGGATCTGAGGACGAGTGATGTCAAGTTGTTGTTTTTCTTTCATTGTACTAGACTTTTAGATTTGTTGTAAGGGTTGTGATCCTATTTGAGACTTCGATTGTAAATAGATGGATAAATGAGACAATGTCTAGATTTCCGCTTTTTTTTTTATGAAAACATTTTAAGACATGAAAATGTGTTTTACTCTTTATTATTCTTTACTTATGTTATAATATGATAAGTGGCTTAAATGATGCCTTTACGGGCATTGTGTACCTTGTTACGTCTAGTGGGTACCCTTAGGTCATGACAAACTTGGTAATCAGAGCACAAGGTTTAGAATGATTCTAGGATGATGTATCATAAGCTACATCTAGTAGAGTCTTGTTCATGAGTGTGAAGTGCGCCATATTTATGAGTGAGAGGCTATAAGATGTTTAGGAAATTTCACTTCTTTCATTAATCTTGAGTTGTGCCTTAGAGTTTAACTCTATAAAAGTCTCTCTCGTAACCCTTCTCTTGTGTCATCAAGAAATGAATACATGAAGAACGAATACTAAAAGGGTGGAAGAGGAGAATGTGAATCAATGAGTTCCTTAAGGTAATCAAGCTCCTCAAGACAATCAACCTCTGGTTGATCCCGTGGCAAAAAATGTGACTCAAGAAAAGTTTAGATCTACTATCCAAATGATAACTCAAGCCATGACGGCTCAAGCTCAAGCCGTGACAACTCAAGCCCAAGCTATAACGACTCTAGCCAATAGAGATGTTGGGCCTCGTGTGAACCGTAATATGAATTCCACAGTCTCTAGATTGAGAGATTTTGCAAGGATGAACCCTTTCAGGTTTCTTGGTTCCAAGGTGGAAGAGGATCCGAAAAGGTTTATTGATGAGGTCTGCAAGATAATTAATGCTATGGGGGTGTCTTTAGAGGAGAAGGTGGAGCTAGACACCTACGAACTAAAGGATGTAGCTCAAGTTTGGTATGAACAATGAATGGGTGAGAGGCAAATATGAGCGAGTCCCATAGATTGGGAGGTGTTCAAGGAAGCAATCCTTGATTAGTTCTTTCCCTAGAGTTGAGGGAACGAAAGATGCAAGAATTTATTAACCTTCGTCAAGGGGATATGAGTGTGAAAGAGTATGCCCTAAAGTTCACCCAACTATCCAAGTATTCTCCAACCATGGTGGATGACTCGGGGGCTAGAAAGAATAAATTTTTAATGGGAGTGTCCAGCTTGGTAGTCAATGAATGTCGTTCGGCAATGCTTATTCCCCGTATGAATATTTCAAGTCTTATGGTCGATGCTAAACAAATTGAGGAGCACAATCTCAAAAAAATGAATAGGGAGGTGAAAAAAGCTAGAACCGGTGATGGGAACTTTTCCAATGCTAAGTTCGATGGGCAAGGTCGACAAAGGTTCAAACAAAGGTTCTCCAACCAACATTCCTCTAGTGATACCCCAATAGTCAACAAAGATAGGGTGTCTAACCGTAAGCCTCAAGGAGGTTATGAAAAGAGGACTCATATAGCAAAACCTACTTGTGCAAAATATGGAAAGAAACATGATGGTAAATGTTTAACCAGTGTGGGTGTTTGTTATGGTTGCGGTAAGAGTGGCCATCAATTGAACAATTGCCCAACAGTCACGACCAAGGGGAGAGAAGATAAGCAAACCCCTCCAAGCGGTTCAAACTCCAATGCTCAAAAGCAAAACCACTTTAATGCTCTTCAATCCCAAGAAGACCAAGAGAGCTCCCAGGATGTGGTGACCGGTATGTTACAAGTCCTTTCTATTGATGTATATAATTAGTTAGATGTTGGTGCCACTTTGTCCTTTGTTACACCTTTTGTGGCCATGAAGTTTGAAATACTCCCCAAAGTGTTATTAGAGCCTTGTTCGGTTTCTACCCCAGTTGGTGATTCTGTGGTTGATACGAAAGTCTATAGAAGTTATCCCATTACTTTGTCTCATTAAGTCACTTTGTTGGATTTAATAGAGTAGTATATGTTGGATTTTGATGTGATTTTGGGTATGGATTGATTACATTCATGTTATGCCTCTATAGATTGTAGGACTCGGGTTGTCAAATTCCAATTTTCAAATGAGCCAATTTTAGAGTGGAAAGTGGGGAATTCTATCCCTAGAGGTCAATTTGTTTCTTGTCTCAAAGCTAGGAAAATAATCTCCAAAGGGTGCATTTACCATTTTGTTAGCGTAAGGGATGTTGAGTCTGAAACCCCTACTCTAGAGTGTTCCCGGTAATGAATGAGTTTTCAAAAGTTTTCCCCGATGACTTACCCGATATTCCTCCCGAGCGGGAAATAGATTTAGGCATTGATCTTTTACCGGATACGCAACCTATCTCCATTCCTCCTTATAGAATGGCTCCGACCGAGTTGAAAGAGTTGAAGGAGAAAATAAAGGATTTGCTAGAAAAGGGTTTTATTAGACCAAGTATCTCTCAATGGGGTGCTCCAGTGTTGTTTGTTAGAAAGAAGGATGGGTCTCTTAGAATGTGCATCAACTATCGCCAATTGAACAAAGTGATCATAAAGAATAAATATCCCCTTCCAAGGATAGATGACTTATTTGATCAACTCCAAGGGACTAGTTACTTCTCAAAAATTGACCTTCGTTCGGGTTATCACCAACTAAGGGTGAAAGGGGATGATATACCCAAGACAGCCTTCCGAACTAGGTATGGGCATTATGAATTCCTTGTGATGTCATTTGGCCTAACTAATGCCCCGGTGGCATTTATGGATCTAATGAATAGGATGTTTAGGCAATACCTTGATATGTTTTTTATCGTGTTTAGCGATGATATTTTGATCTATTCAAGGAGTGAGGGCAATCATATGGACCATTTGAGGATTGTGTTGCAAGTCCTTAAAGACCACCAACTATTTTCTATGTTTAGTAAGTGTGAATTTTGGTTGAGGTCTGTAGCCTTCCTTGGTCATATTGTGTCAAGCAAGGGGATTGAGATAGATCCTAAAAAGAAGGATGCGGTCAAGAGTTGGCCTAGACCTCTAACTCCCAGTGATATTAGAAGGTTTTTGGGTTTGACCGGTTAATATAGGAGGTTTGTTGAGGGTTTTTCCTCCATCGCTTCTCCGTTGACGGCTTTGACTAAAAAAAAAGTTAAGTTTGAGTGGTCGGAGACTTGTGAGAGAAGCTTCCAAGAACTGAAAGATAGACTTACTTCTGCTCTGGTGTTGACCTTACCGGAGGGTTTTGTTGTTTATTGTGATGCCTCTAGAGTTGGTTTGTGATGTGTGCTCATGCAACATGGTAAGGTGATTACCTATGCTTCAAGGCAGCTTAAGATCCATGAGAAGAATTATCCGACCCATGATCTTGAACTAGTTGAGGAAGAGTTTGCTTTGAAAATACGGAGACATTATTTGTATGGGGTCCATATGGATGTTTTCACCGATCACAAAAGTCTTCAATATGTGTTTACCCAAAAATACTTGAATCTCCAACAAAAAAAGTAGTTATAACTTTTGAAGGATTATGACATGAGTGTCCTTCACCACCTTGGAAAAGCTAATGTTGTAGCGGATGCACTTAGTAGACTATACATGGGTAGTATGGCTCATATAGAGGATGGGAAGAAAGAATTGGTTCACGAGGTGAATAGATTGGCTCGTCTAGGTGTCTAACTAGTGGATTCCACGATTCATAATGGCTCTGAATCATTCTTTGTAGTGGATGTGAAGTCTAAACAATACCTAGATCGTATCTTAATTGAGTTGAAATAATCGGTACTCAAAAATTCCATTGAGGCTTTCTCCCAAGGGGGAGATGGGGTACTTAGGTACCAAGGTCAATTATGTGTTCCGCATGTTGATGGGTTGAGGGAGAAAATCTTAGAGGAGGCTCATAGTTCTCGGTATTCTATTCATACGGGACCCACAAAGATGTACTGTGATCTACTGGAAGTCTATTAGTGGAATGGTATGAAAAAAGATATTACGAGATTTGTAGCCAAATATCCTAATTGTCAACAAGTTAAGGTTGAGCACCAAAGGCCGGTAGGCTCATTACAAGATATACCAATTCCCACTTGAAAGTGGGAAAAGATCAATATGGATTTTATTGTGGGTTTGCCTCGTACTCGAAGACAACATGATTCTATTTGGGTCATTGTTGATAAGATGACAAAATTAGCCCACTTTATTCCTGTCAAGGTTTCCCTTTCGGTGGAAGACAATGCAAATTTGTATATAAGGGAGATAGCAAAGTTACATGGAGTTCCTTTATCCATCATTTCGGATCAGGGTACTCAATTTACTTCACACCTTTGCTAGTCATTCCAAAAAGGGCTTGGTTCCTAGGTAAAGCTTAGCACCGCTTTTCACCCTCAAGTGGATGGTCAAGCGGAGCGCACCATTCAAACTTTAGAGGACTTGTTGAAGGCGTGTTTTATAGATTTCAAGGGTTAGTGGGACAACCATTTGCTATTAATAGAGTTTGCCTACAATAATAGTCACCACTCGAGTATTGGTATGGCTCCGTTTGATGCCTTGTATTGTAGGAGAGTTAGGTCTCTGGTTGGTTGGTTTGAATTAGGTGATGTTGCTCTTATTGGTCCCGAATCTATTTTTGAGGCTATTTAGAAAATTCGGCTCAATAGAGAGAGGTTGAGAACGGCTCAAAGTAGACAAAAGTCTTATGCCGATGTGAGGAGAAGGGATCTAGAATTTGAAGTTAATGATTGGGTCTATTTGAAAATCTAACCTATGAAAGGTGTGATGAGATTTGGCAAAAAGGGGAGACTTAGTCCCGATATGTGGGCCCATATCAACTTTTGAAGAGTATTGGGAAAGTTGCCTATAAATTGGACTTGCCAAATGAATTGGCACCGGTCCATTCGGTATTTGACTTTTCTATGTTAAAGAAGTGTATTGGAGATCCTGTATCCATTACTTCCCTAGAAGGGTTGGGAGTTGATCAGAGCCTTTCCTATAAAGAGGTCCCGGTAAAGATCCTTGACTGGCAAGTCAAGAAAATGAGAAACAAGGAAATAGCTTCTGTAACAGTTTTTTGGAGAAATCATTTAGTTGAGGGTGCTACTTGGGAGGCTGAGTCCAATATGAAGTCCCGATATCCGCATTTCTTTCCTTCTACTATTATTCAAGCTTGAGGTAATTAGTTCTTCTTGAGTTTAGTGTTTGGGAGTCATGTGTGATTACCTGAGCTTTTCCATGATTTCCTTATGCTATGCATGTTCGTTGTGAAATTCATGTTAATGAGAAAATGAGTTTTCATGATTTATGTTCCTCATGTTGTTACACATTTAGTATAAGTTGCCTATTTGACTTCATGAGACATGTTGATGAACATGCCTTGGTATGCTTTTGAGAGTAATTGCATATTGGCTCCATAATATTGTGTTGAGCATTATTTGAGTTGGAGAAGTTAGTTCCTCCTATGATTATGAGAAATGTTGAGTTTCATGCATATTTGGGTTGTTAGATGTAGTTCCTACTCCCTTGTGTTTCATTGATCATGTTTGAGATGGAGTTGGTGTATCCTCCTTTGAATTGTGCATTAGTTTGACGTTTCATGCATAATGGGCTGCTAGTCTTGAGTCTTTATTTCCGTAGGTTGTTTAGATCATCATTCGAGGACGAATGTTCCCAAGAAAGAGATATTGTAACATTATGGAAATTCGTAAACTAAGAAAGAGTCTAACATAAAACTAATAGGAATAGTTAAAGCTTGATGTTATTGTTAGATCCTTGAACGTACCTTCCCGTACCTTAAAAGTCATGTATTAGTGTTGAAACATCAAGGTTGAAACCCCAAGGACCCACCCTAGGTCCTTGAGGAAAAGCCTCACAGAGGCTGCCTAGTAATGACCCAAGGAGGGCACCCATGCCTAGTGGGTCAGCCCACTGCCTGTAGATGGGAGTCATGGGTGAGGCCTGCCAAATCTGCTCCCAGAACCAGCCCCAGACCACTGACCTACGGTTTGCCAGCATGGGCCGTGGTCCCACACACGGTCCGTGGGTCCATGGTCGTGGGTCACACCTTGAAGTTGGGTTTTAGGAGTTGGTTGAGAGGTAGTTTCGGGTTTTTCATTTTAATTAACCATTAAGTGACATCGTTTTGTATTATTTTAGACTAAGTATATAAGTGTTTTATGCCCATAAACTTAGTCTTCTAAATCATACCTACCAAATTCCCAAATCTAATCAATTTTCCCCAAAAATCTTCTCTCTAGGATTCCAAAGAAGAAGAAGAAGAAGATCAAGTTAGGGCTTGAAGAAGGAGGCTTTCTGACACGAATTGTTTGGATTTCTTCATCTAAGGTATGGTAGTCTTTGAGTCATGGATAACCCTCAAACTCTCAATTTCAAAGTAAGAAATTCCCTAAAAGCTAGGGTTTTCACTCAAAGTCATGGATTCTTTCTAAAGACGTTTGTATGATTTAATTATCTTATATTATGATTGAATAGCTGTTTTATGGTGGTTTTATGATAAAATCTCCCATGAATCCATGAATCCCCATATCCCTAATTTATGCCTTTTTGTGATGTGGGTGAATTCTAGTAAGGTGAATCCTATGGAATTGTACTTGTTGTAATTTAGTCATTCTAATAATGTTATTATCCATGTTTAATGAAGTAACCCTAGATGTGGTTGGATGAATATGCTCCTAGATCCAAGAAGGGTAAAACATGAGAATTATGTCAAATTGCGGGCTTCATGTATATATACCTTATGAACATGATTATAGTCTAGTAATAGTGTTAATTGAAAGTTCATTCACATAAAATCATAATGAACATGGTGTGAAAGTTCTTCTCACTATATGATGACTCTAAGGTTGAAAGTCCATTCTCACCTATTGAATCTATGAGCTATTTTGTGAGTTGTGTTGGATGAAGGGTAAGATACTCCTCCATGCATGTAAATTCAATTCAAGACTAAACAGTAATTGTGGGAAGTAATGCTTAGCACCGAGTGGATATTGAATATGAGATAGAGACTCACCCGTTAAGAAAGGTCGGGTTTCTTAAGTTAATCTCATGACATGAAAGCTCCCCCTATAAGAAAGGTAGGGTTTCTAGTAACAATCTCATTATCATAGAATTATATGCCCGCATAGGTCTTTATCTAGTGGATCCACCTAAAAGCTAATACATTTAGTTCTACGTTAGGCACGTAGAACACCTCTTTTCGGTGTGGGGCATGACACCGGATTCCATGTTAAGCTCACATGGTTGGTTAAGGCTTAGTCCCAATATAATGAAGAAGATCAATTATTAACTATGATTGCTCAAGAAGCTTTACTTAGCATGGGTAGGATTATTGGATCTTACTTATGCATTGAACAAGTAGACTTTGAGGGTGCTTATGGTATGTTTCCATTATACTATGATGATTTAAATGTTCAATATCCTTATGACTTATGCTTTTACACTTAAAGTGTATGATGATTCTCAAACTTGATAAATGCATGCTTTTCAACTAGAATGTCTTTTTTAGCATTTTCAAGGATTTTTGTGCATGGCTATTATACTTGGTGCATTTTTGTACTAACCCATATTTCTTCTACATTTTTCCACAAAGTGTAGGTTCCGGTGTTTAAGGTGATCTTCTTTGATACAATCTTGGATTGACTATTCTCCAAGCTTATGGTGAGTCCTCATGGATCCGAGGACGAGTGATGTCATGTTGTTCTTTTTCTTTCATTGTACTAGACTTTCAGATTTGTTGTAAGGGTTGTGACCCTATTTGAGACTTCGATTGTAATTGATGGCTAAATGAGACAATATCTAGATTTCCACTTTGTTTTTATAAAAATTTCTTAAGACTTGAAAATGTGTTTTACTCTTTATTATTCTTTACTTATGTTATGATATGTTAAGTGGATTAGATGATGCCTTTAGGGGCATTATGTTTCTTGTTACCTTTAGGAGGTACCCTTGGGTCGTGATAATTTTTCGCGCCCCGAGACTACACCCTGGACGTGGCCAGGACTTGAGAACCATTTTTGGCCCCAAGCAAACCCTTGGCCTGGCTTAACTCTTAGCGGAAGACTTACTCATGATAAAAGCACTTTAAAAAGTGAACTGTAACTAACTAGATAACTTAGAATGTTTTAGAAATAAACATTCAACTAGCCAAAATGTCAACTCAAGTCATAACAATTGAAAATGAAAAACTCAAGAACTAATAATATCTAACTATCTATGAAGCCTCTAATAACTAAGATGGACATTGGGACAAAACCCGCGACATCCTAATGAACTAGAATAATGAAACAATAAAAAGGGGATCCTCTAGATGAAAGGAGGCTCACCAACGACTCTAAAGCTCAACTAGATCAACGAAGTGTTGGATCCTGATCCTGGTTACCTGTATCTACATCATAAAAGATGCAGGCCAAATGACATTAGTACATTGAATGTATGAGCATGCAAGGGGAATTCTAAAATAAGACATAAGCCTGAGAGGGAATTGAAAGAACTTACCTGGTCTAAACTCAACTCAATTCATATCAATATAAAGCAGTAATATAAATGCAATATAAAAAAATCTTTAAAACATGTAGATAACAACTCAGTGTATTGAAAAAATACAACAATAAATTGGTTTGTATATGAAAATACAAGTAACTCTGTGTATATAAGAATACAAAATATATTTGTTGGAGTGTCTCTAACCAACAACCATCACTATGAGCTATGTGATGATACAACGTCTTGCCTCACGCTGTCAGGGTTGTCCTATACCTTGACGAGGGTATAGAACCTAACTACTAAATGGATCCACTAGTCTATGCTAAAAGCATTAAGGAATCATCTAAAAAGTATGACCCTTTTCTACCCATGTTGGCTACACGGTTTATGGAGACTTTGAATTGTCTGAACTCAAACTCATCCCCAAATCGGTGCTCAATACTACTCCCAAAATGTAACTAGCTAATATGTTTAAAATCATAACTCTTTCTGTGCTTTGAGATAATTACTCAAAAACTAGCTCAAAAGCTCTCTACGAAATCCGTGTTTCCTCTCTTGTTTAAATGGGAAAACATTTACTCTTTGGGAATACATAGTTCCCATAAAATCTTTTGAACAAAATGAACTTAACTTTTAATCTTACTCAACTCGATGCTCAAGTCCTAAAACAAGTTTAATGCATTTGTAAAAGACTTTTGGAAAGACTCTAAGAGCTCTATAGACTTGGCTCTTAACTTTCCTTGAATTTGAATTTATGGATTCAAGGTTATCATTCATGTTTATGGATGATATCTAGATGTTTAGACGTACCTTAGAGTGTATAAATCAACTATAAAACATACGTACGATTCAAGGAAACTCAAACGGAAAGAAGTGGGAAAGGGTAGAGGACCTGGCGACCCTGGTGTACTGAGTGGGGCAGGGTGCCAGACCTGTAACTATAGAACCTGGGTTGGGGTGCACGTAGTGGCGTGGCGACCCAGAGCTTAAACTACAGATCCTGATATGGGGCACATTGAGTGGCGCGACGCCCCACCCCATTTCCTAGAAAGTTCGATGAATTTCCATACTCATTTTTTTACCCTAATTCATCTAGAATCGAGTGGTTTCTTCCCCAATCACTTAGATTCAAATACCCATCATTATTGTACAAGAATATACTCAAAAATAACCTTAAAACTCATACAATTTACACAATAACTCATCAAAACTCAACAATCAAGATTATGAATGAAACTTCAACAAAATTCATCAAGAACTCAAATCCTCTACTTCCTAGAACAAAATTATGTTGAATTAATCATGATTGGAGTGTGGGTGAATGACCCCAATGCTATGTGAACTCACATACCTCTTAGGGATCAACCTTTCGTGAAATCAGCAACGAAAGTCCTCAAGAACTTGACGAACGCTTGACTTTTTCTCCTTTTTCTCCTTTTTCTCCTTTTTCTCCTCTTCTTGAACTTCTCTCAAAGCCATATCATATTTTAGGGTTTGTAAAACTGAACTGAATCAGTTTAGACCCCTATATATTACCAAATTTCGTATTAACTCAATTAGGTAAGGAAAAGACCAAAATACCTCTCTTAAATTTGGGTAATTTTCCTTAAATGACAGGCAAATTTTCAAATTATCATATCTCCCGCATACGAAATTGAAATTTATCAAACTCAGTGGCATTGGAAAGATAATTTAAATACCTTTTATTTGATATCTTATGGGCCACCTAACTCCTCATGTACTGAAAATTATGGTCATTTGAAGTTGACCTAAAACTCATACTTAGCATAACTTGCAAAAATTTCAAAATTTTATTCTCTCCATAAATAGTTTTCTTTAAAATTATAGTCATTTCTAAGGAGGGATGTTACATTTATAAGGATCTAAATTGGAAATAGCTAAATTGAGAATTTTGAAAGTTACGCTTAAGTTGTGAGTTTTGGGTCAACTTCAAACGATCATAACTTTAAGTACATGATGAGTTAGGTGGCCCATACGATAGGTCTTGGAATCCTCTTTCCAACACCACCGAGTTTGCTATGTTTCGAGTTCGGATAAGTGAGATGTCCGTTTGAAGTCAGCCTATCCATTAAGGAAAGTTACTCGAATTAATAAGGGGTATTTTGGTCTTTTCCTTACCCCATTAGCTTAAAACAATTTTAATAATATTTTAGGGGTCAAAGCTAATTTGGATCAGTTTCACAATCCTAATTTACACTTAGGGTTTTAGAAGAGATTTCAAGAAGAGAAAAGACGAGAAAAGAGGGAAGGTTCAAGGCGTTCATCAAGTTTCTTGAGTTTTGTTATGGAATTTCGCCAAGGGTTTGATCCCTAAGAGGTATGTAAGTTCTCATAGTGTTGGGATCATTCAACAACACGTCAATCATGTGATTTTAAATCCGTAATTTTGTTCTTGAGGTTGAATGATTTGAGTTCTTGATGCGTTTTCTTGAAGTTTCGTTCTTAAATCGTTTGCCATGAGTTTGATGAGTTCTTGATATAAATCTTGTTGAGTTTGAGGGTTGTTTTTGAGTATATTCTCGTGTACTTGTATAGAGTAATTGAATCTAAAGAAAATTTGAGGAAATCAATCGATTCTAAGTGATTTAGGATCAAAAAACGAGAAGAAAAATTTGTCGGATTGACTTGGGAGGGGAATGGAGTGGCACGCCCCAGATGCGCCAGAGGGAATGGGGCGGCGCCCCATATGTGCACTAGATTATGTTCTTTGAAGTTTAGGAGTTGGCGCCCCGCGCCGTAATTTACCAGGGTCGCCTGGCCCCACCCTTTTTTGTGTTGTTTTCTCCGTCTAAGTCCTTTTAAAGTGTACCTTTACTCCCTATTGATTCTAACTACTCTAAACTAAATCTAAACATATAGTGATCATTCATAACATGAATCAAAACCTTAAGTTCATAATTCAAATTCACGTTAGAGCTAAGAGTTAAGTCTTGAGAGTTATTCCGAGTCATTTTGAAAAGTATTTTACAATCTTTTAAAACTTGTTTTAAGACTTGAGTACTTGAGTATGAGGATAAGCATAGTTGAGTTTCATTTTTCAAAATGAATATATGGGAACTAAGTATTCCCAAAGAGTAAATGTTTTTACATTTTAAATGAGGGGAAACATTCATTTTCAAATGAGTTCATGAGGAGTTTTGAGCACTATCTCTTTTAAGAAAAATCTTTTGAGTAATTATCTCATAGTTTGAGGATGAGGAAAAGTTTTTAAACATATGAGTTGAGTATATTTTTGGGAGTAGTACTGAGCACCGATATGAAGACAAGTTCATACAACTTAAAGTCCTCATAAATCATGTAGCCAATGTCGGTAGAAAGGGTCATACTTTTTAGCTGATTCCTTATTGATTTTTAAGCATAGCTTGGGGATCCACTTAGTTGAGGATGTCTTATACTCTGACAAGGTATAGGACAGTTCTAGCAGCGTGGGCGAGACGTTGTATCATCACATAACTCATAATGATAGTTTTCGGTTAGAGAATCTCCCAAATAGAGTTATTTTGTATTTTTACATACTAACTGAGTTATTATTATATTTTTCAATACATTGAGTTGTTATCTATTGTTTTAAAAGCTTTTCTTTATATTGCATTATAGTTATTGCTTTTATATTGAATTGAGTTGATGTTGAGTTGAGTTGAGACGAGGTAAGTTGTTTCTTCAGTTCTAGTTCAATCTTATGTCATGTTTTAGATTTCTCCCTGCATGCTCGTACATTCCATGCACTGACGCCATTTAACCTGCATCTTTTCTAATGCAGATACAGGAAATCAGTATTATATATCAACCGGTGCTCCGTTCATCCAGTCGGGTTCCAAAGTTATTCGGTGAGCCTCTTTGCTGCCGGAGGATCCCTTATTTGTTTCTATTATTTCAGTTTTGTTAGGATGATCTGGGGTCTTGTCCCGACATATATCATAGTGTTAGAGGCTTCATAGATAGACAATAGTAGTTCATGAGTCTTCTTCATTTCCTTTGTTAAAGTTGAGACTTGAGTTGCCTCTATGGCCAGTTCAATGTTTATTTCTAAATATTCTGATTTAAGTATTTGAGACATTTGTGTTAAAAATTTATTTTGAGTTCATTTACTGATGAGTAAGTCTTCTGCTGAGAGTTGAGCCAGACCAAGGGTTCGCTTGGGGCCAGCAATGGTTCTCGAGTGATGGTCACGTCCAATGTGTAGGCTTGGGGTGTGACAATTTTTCTTGGAAATGCCCTAAGAACAGGAAGGCTAATGGGGCAATAAAGCCTAGTCTTCTTCAGTGGCTCCAGCAAATAGAGCTGCTTTGAGAGGAGCTACTTCAGGGACAGGCGGAGGAGAAACCGTTTGTATGCTATAACCAGTCACCAGGATCAGAAGAACTCACCTGATCGATTCTCTTTCCCAAAGTCAAATGCTACTGTACTGAGCCAAAGCTCCATGCCCTTCTTGAATTGCAATCATTGAGTTCTGATGTTGTCACTGGTACGCTTAAAGTTTTTAAATTCAATGTTTATGCCTTAATTGATCCTGGTGCGAGTCTGTCTTTTGTGACTCCTTATGTTGCCATGAAATTTGAAATTTCCCCAGCAACAACTTCTGGAGCCTTTTAGTGTTTCCACCCCTGTTCTGCTTAGTGTGATCTCATTCGAGGATGAATTTTCCAAACTGGGAGATATTGTAACACCCAGACTTCGTAAGAGCTAAATAGATATCCGAGTAAGTCACCCATTAGTTTTTAGTTTTAAGGTCAACTTCAAACAACTATATCATTTAGCACATAAAGATTAGGGGGCCCATGACCTATCAAATTGAAGGTATTTGAGTCCTCTTTTCAACGCCCCCTTGTTTGCTAAATTTTGAGCTCTGAGTAAAAAGTTATGGTTGTTTGAGTGAAGCCTCTTCATTTAAGGTATTCCATCCGTTTTAGGAAAGGGTATTTTGGGCTTTTCCTTTTCCTAGGACTAATACGTTTTTTCTCACCCCAAATAAGGGTCTAATCTGATTTAGACCATTTTTTCCACGTTTCAAAACACTTAGGGAATTAGAGTGAGGTTTTAAGAGGAGAAAAAGGGCTAAGTTCAAGCGTTCTTCAAGAATTATGGAATTCACCAAGAACGTCGTTCTTTCTAGGTATGTAAGGCTTCCTATAGTGTTGGACTTGTTCATCCTCACACCATACATATATATTCGTCCATGAAATCGTTATATTAAGAGATTGTTGATATGTTCTTCATTGTTATTCAATCTTTAATAATGGAAGTTCTTGACTTTCTAGGGGTTGAGGAACTTGAGTATGAGTTGTGATTTTTGATAAAGATTATATTAGTTTCGATGAATTCATGTTGTGTTTTTGAATAAAAAAGAGTTTAAAAGAAATCACTCGATTCTAGATGAGTTAGGACTCGAAATTGACTTTAAAATTTTGTCGGAATTCTGGGTATAGAGTGGGGCAGCGCGCCTAAAATACTTGTTAGTAGTTTGGGGCCTGGCGCACCGCGCCAACAGTGCGCCCCAAAGTTTAGCCAGTAGTTTAGGTCGTGGCCCCTTGCGCCACTCAATAAACCAAGGTCTCCTGGTCCATTTTTTTTCGTGCTTCATTTTCGGACGTGTTCCTTTGAATCGTTACTACATTCTCTTATTCTTATTAACTCCTATAGGTTCCAATAATCCTTGAGATGTCCTCCATGTCCTAATCACATGTCTTAATTTTGAATTAACTTAAAGATAAAGTAAGTTAAAATGGATGTTTTAAAGCTCTATTTTCATAAAAATGTAAGGGCTTTTAGTTGTAATAGATATATATGTATACATATGAA